>NW_023458555.1:58046651-58143374 GCF_013731165.1 Rhagoletis pomonella | reverse complement strand
TAAGTGGGCGTGGCTACGCCCATTTTCCAAAAATTTATAATATTCTTGTTTCTCGTCTAAAAATTATTGTAAATATCAATTTTGAGCGAATTATCTTCAGTAGTTACTAAAATATCGCAGTTTTCGTATTTATGGAAATTACTGTTATATGGGAAGTGGGCGTGGTTAAAGTCCGATTTCGCCCATTTTCAATACCAACCTACCTTAGATTAAGGGAAACCTACATACCAAATTTCGTTGAGATATCTCAATTTTTGCTCGAGTTATCGTGTACACGGACAGACGGACGGACAGACAGACATTGCTTAATCGATTTCTTTTTTCATCCTGATCATTTATGTATACATTTGTCTATATCTATCTCGATTCGTTTTGGCTGTTACAAACAACCGTTATGTGAACAAAATTAATATACCCTTGTGCAGGGGCTGAAATTTTGCCACGGCTATTTTTTGTGACCGACAACGAAAACAAAAAATATGGTTTTAGTTTACACAGTCTTATGAGCATGCTTATGTACATATTTATATAGGTGAGAGAAGTGTCCATAGAAATTATGAGAAAATATCTCAATGTAGCCGCGAGAGTAGTGAACAAATGGGTTAGGATTGATTAGTATGTGGCAGCGAAATAGTCACACGTGCCCTGTCTAATTTACATTTGCCACTCATTTGTTTTGACAGCTTTTTCTTCAACTTACCCCCTGCCAAGCGTTAGAGACTAGATTTAATTTTTATTTTTTTTTTTTAAGGTAAAGCGAATTCATGTACAGCACACATACACATCTATAGGCGGGAAAATTAAATAAAACACACACGATTTCGTAAATCTTTGAGCATTTGGGAATCGTTACCCGTTTCTACTAATTACGCTTAATGAACGGTACTCTTTAAAAACCTCACTAATATAGAAAATGACGTATCTGGTTAATACAATTGTATGGACTACTTGATGTCGTTGCCGAGAAAGGACCTACTTGTAGCATATCGTTACTACACACGAATAAAGGCGCGATAGTGTTTTGATGGCGAAAAAAGGCGCGTAAAAAAATTTTGCGAAAAAGATGCTTATGAAAAACTTCGGCGAAGTATGTTAAGAGTTTTTGACGCTAAAGTATTTTTATGCGTCTTTTTCGCCGTCAGCTTTTGAGCTCGCGCCTTTATTCGTGTCTAGTGACGATATGTATTTAAAACTTAAAGCACATTCGTTTATTTTCTAATCTTTTATAATGAACTACAAAATAAAAAGGAAATTCGCTGTCTATTACAACACTTACTACACGCTGCTATAGGTTTCCTGTGAAAAAGTACGTTTTCTTATCTCATGTTGTATTTTTAGATGACATCATTTATGAAAATACATTAATTAATCCACACTTTCTTTTTTAATTTACTTTCAGCTCACGCAAACGTCCGCAGCCATATATAAACGATTGCTTTGGCGGCCAGTGCGGCGACAAGGAAGATATGGAAGAATGCCATGCAGCAATGATTTTAATGAAGCTCTCCCATTCACCGAAAAATGCAGGTTAGAATAAAAATAATCGCAATCTCACAAATAGATAATCAGCATCATTGCAAGAGTCGTATCGAATGAAAGTCGTTTTTCGAGAGTCGAATCGTATCGAAAATTTCACGCCATTGCCTAAAATCTCCAGTCGACTAGTATATTAAAACGGAAAAACTTGGCGGCACTGCATAGTTTTCGACGATTTTCGCCGTTTACTTATTTTAGCACGACCGTAGACAATGCCAATGTTGTCGAGTCGTACAATTTAGCCCAACTTTCGACTTACGCAATGAGGCTGAATATAATAACTCAATATTAGCCAAAACCTTACCATCCTTAAACTCTTTCACACCTTACTCAAAATTTTTTCTTGACTTGTTTTTGCTTTCAGAAAAGTGGTTTGGCTCTAGTCCGGGCAGCTCATCGTCGTCGGGTAGCTCCTGGAGTTCGGGCTCCTCTTCTCCACCGCTTAGCGACGATGGCCACGCAGGCCTCAACACAAGCGCCATATTGAACGATGCGAGCGCCCGCATTCGCACGACATCAGTGTCCACTTCGGATGAGGGCATTGTTGTAGACTTCAAAGAGGAGGCGCCACGCAAAAAGAGGGTAAGTAAATGACCTAATTACCAGTAATTTTTAAAAATACATATAGTTGTACATTTGTATGTACCTACATATGTACATATTATTTAAATCTCTAATTTGTATGTATGTCGAAAATTTTCATTGTCGGTCGCCGTCTGTTGACCTAGATTGCTCACAGTCTGATTGAATAGAATGTGTAGAGTGGCTATGTTTGTACAAGTTGAGTAGAACGCATTTAAAAGTGCCAAAATTTTGTGCGTCTTTCATTGGTTCATTTGGAGCATTAAGAGGGTGAAATAGAAACGTAATTCACAAACACACCAGACAGTCGCACGACTAACGAAAATTCCGCTTAGATTAATTACGCACTGCTCAGTTTTGTACGCTGTCTACATGTTGTTGTTTTTTTGTCTGAACAATCATTTTCCAACATAAATTTAGCATACTAGAGTTCAATCTTTGAGGCGAAACTATGCGCGTTTGAGCGAAACTGCGAAAGTGCGAAAATGTGAAATATTCGACAGTTTTTACAACAAACATGACAACGTTTCGCACTTTTAAGCTGAAATTAGTCAAGAACGAAAACCTACCTGTACGTAAACCCGAGTCAGCTGACACGATCTGTCTTACCAAAGCGCAATGTAAATGAAAACTCAACACCGCAGAATTTTTCTGTAGTTGTAGCCCGTAGCGCAGAAATCTGCGGAATTTAGATTTTTCCGTGTCAGCTGATTTCTCCTTCTTTAGATGGTTGCCACTTCGTCAGTTTTGCAGATGGTAAAAAAGTTCAAAGTTCATATTCAAAATATGTTTAAAATATTTGAAATTTACTATTGAATAAGGTTTTTGTTGAAAACTAAGTAGTTTATATTTAGCTACAATCTATTATAGCACGAAAAATTGTAGTTGAAAGGGTAAGTTAATGAAAAGGCATTGAAGAGTGGCAACAGTGTAGTAAGCAACACTGAGGGCTGCAGTAATAGACAAAATTGTGCCTATACAGACTGCGTTTAAGTATACGTTCTGCGTTCTCGACTAATTTCAGCTTTAGTTTCACAAACGCACAGCTGAAATACTGACTGAAATGCAAAGAGCAAGAAAACTGTGCTGTGCTGTTCGTACATCGCTTCGGCAGTTAAAGCGAAAGCAAAAACCAAGCGCAGCGAATATTTGAGGCTGCGCTGTGGCTGAACTGTTTGAAATTTCGATTTAAGGCAACAACATAGTTCACGCTTTTGTGCAAAACAAAGCGCTAATTTTTGCCTATCGCATTTTCGCATAAAAGAGTGAACTTCAGTCATCTGCTGTTGATGACGCAGGTGATAAATAAATGCCATTTGGTGCTGGCGTGAAGGCAAGATCTTTGAGGTCGCTACGCCCCGCTGCGCCAGCCTCCATTTATAATTGGTATTTCTTAATAAATGCTTACCTTTGCCAACCTTTATGACGAGACGAGAGTGCGAGTGCGTATACGCAACTAACACGCTTCACTGTCGCTATCTATGTATTTATGTTGCATATTCGCCTGTAATGCCAGTGTCAACGCCAGCAGAGCATGACACACATATTTACATATGGATGTAAACTCACAATGTAGTACGCTAACAAAACTACTACAACTAATTTCTCGACATTTGTGTGCATTTGGATTTTGTTGTAAGGCTGATCGCGGCATTCAATGCCAGCTGCGTACTGACCTGGCCGTGACGCCCTTCAAAGAGGCATGTAATTTATGTATGTAACATCCGCTTTATGCATTACAACATTGATAAATTAAAGCAACCAGTTTTGCTTAGTGGAAAACAGAAACGCTGTTAAAGCTTCGAAGGCGAAAGTTGTTGGAAAAACAAAAGAGACGAATGCATAATTTACATCGAAAAACCAAGTTTTAAGTAAATATCAGTACACCTATGAACACGCATATGTATGTATGAATTTTTACATACGCATACACTGAGGGAAATAATGCATAGTAAAAATGAATACTTTATATTTGATTATCGTTTGATAATGTTCGTATTTGAAAAATGTTCGTATTTAAAAATAATATTTTCATACAAAATTTATTACGCACGTATTTGACGGTTCAAAACTGAGTATGAATATGTAAGTGTACACAAGGCATATTCAACAAGGTAGAAGTGACAATTCAGTCGAGCTCTCTCATAGCTGACTGTAATGTCAGAAAATGTAAACAAAGAAATTAACCCTTTGATATATATTTACCACATTTGATAAGACTCAATATCTTTGAAATGAAAGTTTCTGTAAATATAAAAATATATAAAATCTTATTAGAATCAGCCTCGTTTTAGTTATTGCATTTTCACAAAATTACACACTAAATGAAACACACTTACTTGTAAAATGAAACACACTTATGTATTTATAAAACTGTTTTGATAATTTTCTTGCATTTTACTCCCCCAATCTGTTTGAGCATTTATTCTTTTATTCAAATACTTAATTCTTAAGTATATTAGACATTAAAAAAAAAGTTCGATCCTTCAAAATTTAAATCAGAAATTAACTTCAAGAATTTAGCTATTAAATTTTTGCAATTCGAAATTTTCTTTCCATTAAATTTATTAAAGATTATTTTAAGTTACTTTATGTTGACAAGGAATTTTGGTTTAGGTTTTATAAGACCACCATTTGAAATTTGGTCTATCCATGTATATGAGTGGGGGATTTTCTTTCCTAATTTTCGGTAAGATACATCCTGCACCTGGGAACAAACGCGTCCGCTTAGAAATACTCGGCTGCGATGGGCATCAAATAAAGTCACGCGCACACGTGAAGAGTCTCCTAATGAATCTTCGCAGCAATTTGCCCCTCGTTGTCGCTTCACTTGACAATTCGGAGGTTTAAAATAACGCACAAGTTTGTTGTCCTGGCTCTTAGCAAACACAACGCACCGCACGTAATTCTTTTTCATTTTATTATGAATTAAAAATCAGTCACACAATTGAAATTTTAAATTAAAAAAATAAAAATAAATTTTAAATAGTATAGGGTTAAGAGTTGACATTTCAGTCGCAGTTCAAAAGAGAGAAATGTCGAAATCACTTCTACCTTGTTATGCCTTGAGTGTACATATGCACCCCAAGCATGCAGAGCGCCGCTCTGAGAACGGTGACAACACACACATACATACATAGTACAAATCGCGTGCTGTGGTGTTGATGGATATTCAACATTTGAAAGCAAATTTATATGACTGGGTATAGCTGAGTGCGCAAAGATGCTTGCCACAAGTTGTTGATATCCGGAGATGGTCGGGCTCGAATTCCACTGCAGGCAAAATATGCAAGTTAAATTTTTTTTTTAGTTTTTGTCTTTATTATGCACTTCGCGGGTGCTTTTTCAGCCAGCGGTCATTTTAATACGCGCGTAATTGAATTGAATATTTACCAATATACAGTACGTTCGTTGACGTTTATAGTAAGATCAATTACGTTTCTATTTGATTTTAATATTTTTTTCCGTCAGTGTATGTATTAGCTCAAATTGTTCGTGTTTCCAAAGTTGGGGCATCAACTGCCCTTGGGCAGATGGCAATGTTAAGAAACTTGAAAGGGCTGAAAAATTAAACTTTAAAAGAATATATCACCAGCTTTATAGCCTCATATGAATATATGTACACATGTATGTATGTACCTATATGTAAATACAAAAAAAGGATTTTACATTTCGTTCCTCATACGTAACATTTATGTTGTTCTCGCATCCACAATCCAGTTTTCTTAAAATTTGAACTATCTTTTTTTTGAAAATCTGTTTTAAGTATTTAAATTATCATATGTAAAAACTCAACACTTATGATACATATGTAAGTATGTGGACAATATATGTACATATATGTTATTATGTATATCCATAGATATATATATATACATATATAACAATTGTATGTTCGTTTTTCGAACAGACATAAATACACTTACAAATTTCTTACAATCAAATATGATTAATTAATTATCCGCTCCCCCATTTGAGCAACAATAACGATGCGAGTACGTTGGCGTGAGTATGTTATATTTGTGTACGTACATTACATGCTACACCATACCTCACAGTGTGTCGTGTGGAGCAAATGACATATACAAACGGGTAGCAGAAATTAAAGACTTCATTTTTGCCAGTTTTGGCTATATTTTTTGTTTATTTAATGCCTAATATTTTTTTTTATAAAAATCTAGCTGTAGAAAAAACACCCTATAAATGCACTTTCAAAATTTGTACAAAAATTATAAAAATTTAACACATTTTCACCAAAATGTTACAATTTTTATTCAGAATTTCTAGAAATATTTTTGGTATGCAGTTCTATAGCCCATTCACTATAGCAAAGCGCAAATTTCAAGAGCTTACACATTACCGTTGATATTTAATATATATATTTTTTTTTGCTGACAGTGTGGTGCATTTTTCCATAAAAGTACCTATGCAAATTTCGAAATAATTCGCAAACTAGGACCAAAAATACCCAAAAATATCCGTAAATAATTGTGTCCACCTCGCTTGTCCTAACCGACACACTGTCTGTCGCCTTAGTTCCAGTTCGCCATCACTAGCAGGGTCTAACATATATTTACACATATGAGTATTCACATACATACAAGCATGCATATGCATATGCTCATTGCATTTGTTACAAAATGTATTCATACATACATACATTCAATTATATCTACTCATATTCATACAAATACGTATGTATTGTTTATCTCTTAACATTGGAATGTAGTATGTTTGTAAAAGTCTCTATTATTTCTTGGTTTTTTATGTATGTAGTTGTACGCGTGTTGGCCCCTTTATTTACATAAGGTTTATTAAAGCTACATATATGTATCAACAACAGTTTCATTCCCGCAGACGAATGTGAATTAATCAGCCTTGAAACCCGTATTTTTTGTTGTTTGTTAGTTTTTTGTTACTTCATTGGTTTTTGTAGTTTCGCTCTCTAGTTCTCTGTTATTAAATAAGTTGAAGTGCCATTTGTTGTTATTGTATAAATGCTGATTGTTTGTTTTTGTTGTTGTCTTTGGGAAAAACTACAATGCTAAATTACAATTATGTATTTGGATTAGAAAATAATTTTTCAGTTAATTTGCATTTTTTAACAAAAGGGAACGACTACTTTTTTAGACAACTTAGAATTCTGTGACTTCATTAAAAGCAAACCGATTAGTTTGCTCCGGGTTTTACTATTTACTACGATGTGTCGCATATCAGAATTAAATTAAGATCCAAAAATAAAAAAGTGCTTCGATTTTACTGAAGTATATTATAAAGTATTAACTAGCCATTACCTCCTCCTAAAGCTTAACTCAAGAAACTATATTTGTTTTTGTTAAATTTGTATTTATTTAATGCTTTCTTTTCTCATCAGCTCAATAAATCTTAGTACATATATACATAATTTTTTATCGACTTAAAATACTGAACATTAAAAAATAAATTGTTTGGTTTAATTTAGTGTATAACATCCTAATCACAAATGTGCACAACAAGTAAATTTATTCGGTAATTCGAGTTTACTTTTAATTCAAAATTTCATTAAATATAAAAAAAATGTTTAGCGATAGTTAGTTTGTTTTCAGAAATATTGAATTGAAACGTTACATTTTAGTATATAGTAAATGTACATACAAATTATTTCAGTTTAGATATAGTTGATTTTAATGCTACTTTCATATATGTATATAACGATAAATATGTAATTGCACAAAGCATATTGCAATGTTATTAAGCAAGCAGAAAAAATGGGCAAATTTTGTTAGTTTCTAGTTTCCTTTTTTAACCTCTGGGTGAGCACATTACATTTCCCTCAGTGCTTACTGTTATCAACAATATTATTTTATACGTTGGCAACTAAATTTTCACACAAAAACGGCTTCAGTATATAATAAAGATGTGTTAGTGTATAGCATTCGCGCCTGATCGTAAATTCGAAGTGGCGCAATTAAGTGCTTGACACAGTTTCATTTTGTCTTCACGTACATAATTATCTTAAATGTTTTTTGCTTTTGATTTCTTAATACAATTTCGTTAAAATAATGGCAAATCTCGAAATTGCAAATGGCCTCATAACCAAAATATTGCCAAATAACAAATGGCACATTAAAGTTTTCGCGCTTGCACTTTTGCCGGCCGTAATAAAGCGATCAATTTAGACACAAGCAGCAACAAGTTTAAAAAGGCACAGCGGCATGCAGTAGGTCAGATGCAACTGCATAGCTTAAGAAAAACAATGTTTACCAATATTGCAGCGAAGATTCAAGCGGTCGCTGTATTGCGCAGCTGTTGTTGTGTTTGAAGCGAAATCGCTGGCAACGCATGCAGATGAGTCAATGGGCAAAAATATGCGATTGAAGAACTCTCTACTGCAATAAACATACACTACTTTATTTATACTGATATACATATCAATTAACACAAACATACATGTTTCATGCAAATTTCTGTTAATATTTGTGAACGTATGTACCTACGAGCGCAGCAGAAAAGTATTAAAACCAGCACTAAAAGCAAATAAAACAAAAGCAACGGCAACAGTAACAGCGCTGTTCGTGTACACATGTATCTAAGCAATAAAATGTTGAAGTGAAGAAAAAATGCTTTTCTACAGCTGCATTGCATTAAATTGTCATAACAACACGCTTCGCTGCAATGATTACTGTGGCCACAAAAACAGCACAAGCGGGACTGGTGGCACCCACATTGCGGCAATACATTAAAAGCGGGTGGGTGCAGGAGAGTGACTCGTGTACTTTAGTTTCACAATGCCCAGCATTTCATTTTTCTCCTAACCAGATGTGCGCTGTGGCTTCCATGGTGCACGTGGCGTATGCGCAACACTTTGTCGGCAATAAGCTACGTGTTGAGCGTGTGCATTTGATAAAGCGGAAGCAAAATAAAATAACGGGCGGAAGTGTAATTCTATGCTGATGTATTTGTTTCACTTTTTTCTGCCCTGCAAGTAAAATGCATGTATTGACCTTCCAGTAAATTACTAAGCTACCACCATCTGCCTGCAAATATCGCATGTATGTATATATGGATGCATGATGCAACTTTTGATTTGTATATACACATGTTCATATTTATTTATAAGTGAGGCCAACTTTACATATGATTTTTCAGGAAAACTGCGATTTCCACGAAATCACCTATGACTTTGCTGAAAAGTTTCCATATCGTGAACGCAACAAGCGGCCTTAAAAGCATTGTGTGTTTGTCATTGAAATCACCGTCAAAGCATTCCAGTTGTAGCTGTTTTTGCATTTTTCGAGTTAATTGCGTAATTAAGTTGGAGTGCAACATCAAAACTGCCGACAAATAAGCGTATTGTGTTGCTTTATTTATTATTTCTTGTTTTTTAATTTGTGCTTTTTTGTTTAATTATTGGTTTCTCGTGCAATTCTTAAGAATTTGAGTGAGTGGAGTGAGATATAACGAAAGCATACAGGAGTGAGGTATAACAAAAGCATACATACATATATGTATACATATACACCACACGTTAGCATTTTGGAATTGAGCATTCAACTTTACAATAACAGGCACAAATAACACATGCAATTACGTAGGATCCACCTGTATAATTAAAGAAAGAAATCCTCAAATTGTTTACCAAATCATCACATACATATGTACATATGTTAGTTCCTATCGCCGACTGATGGTTGGAAAATATTATTTTTTAACCGAATTCGAAATTCCAAATTAGAACCATTCGACTATTTAAAACGACTTCTTACCCTAGATGTCCGGGAAATATTGCTCGATGGTCAAAAATTGCTTCGGCCGAACATTCGTTTATTGACCTTAGCTAAATAAAAAGTCCATACGTGAATTGCTGCAACATATGAGTAGTTTCGCAATATTCTTGCCGAATTTTTCCAGATGTTATAGCATTTAATATAATAATTGGCGCTTACATATACATATGTTAGTGTTAGGCCGAGCTTATCCTCCGATTTGTGGCGTGAGCCTTGATTTTGTCACAGTTTTACGCCGACTCCTAGCGGCGATTGTAATTTTACGAGAAGCCTTTGCCTGCCATTGCGGCCGCTGTTAAGAAAACCCTTTTTTCTCATTTTTTGCGATGTTGCTTTGACCAGGGCTTAAAACCAGTCCCTGCGGAGTGGAAGCGCGCACTGTTTACCACTACACCACAGCCGCCACATTATAGCATTCGGATCCGCTGAAATAGTCAAGAACAAAATGTTTTAAATGGCGAAGCTATAGGTCCAAAAAATTTAATTTGTTTCAATTGAAAAAAGTGGTAAATGATTATTATTACCATATTCTTCGATTTAATTATTCATATAATTTTAGAGAATTTGGTCAATATACATATGACATGTATCGAAAAAAAATTATCGGAACTGTTGTTGAAATCCATAACGTAATCTTTATGGTGGTCGATGTCAATGGTAATGTTATTTAAAGTCATTTAGTTTCACATTCATATCTGTCAGTTATTTTTATACCTTTCATGAGCATGAAATGGTATTATAACTTTGGTCCGATGTTTGTAAGTACCAGAACAAAAAGAGATAGACCCATTAAAATGTATACTTATATGATCAGAACGTCGAGCTGAGTTGATTTAGCCATGCCTGTCCGTCTGTCTGTCTGTTTGTATGCAATCTAGTCTCTCAGTTTTCGAGATATCCGGATCAAATTTGGTAGGTGGGTGTATTTTTATAATGTATTAATCATTTGTCGGAACCGGAAGAATCGGACCACTATAACATATAGCTCCCATACAACTGATTGTTCAGATATGAGATTTTTCATTATAACTTCTCCATTTATGCAGCTACGAACATGAAATTTTGCAATACTTGCACCCATTATCAACAGAAAATTTACAGTGAAAATTAAAAAGATCGGATAACTATAACCTATAGCTCCCATACAACTGATTGTTCAGATATGAGATTTTTCGTTATCATTCATCCATTTATGTAGCTAGGACCATGAAATTTCGCGCTGTTTTCACTCATTATCAGCAGAAGACTTACAGTGAAAATAACGAAGATCGGGTCACTATAACCTGCAGCCCCCATACAACTGATTGTTCAGATATGAGGTCTTTTATCATAACTCCTCCATTTATGCAGCTAGGAACATGAAATTTCGCACCATTTTCACTCATTATTAACAGAATACTTACTGACTACAACATATATCTTCCATACATCTGATTGTTCAGATATGGGATTTTACTGTAAAACTCCTTTATTTGAACAGCTAAAACCGATAAATTTCGTAAGATATTTTATAAATAATAATACAAAGTCTACTGAGAAAATCTTCAAAATCTATGCTGTATAAGCTTTATCTCCTATAGCACTGATTGTTAAGATACCAGTTTTTGCCATATATCTCCTTTATGTACGAAACTAAACCCAATAAATTGTGTTACCGGTTTACATACCGATCACATAGCGGTGAAAATCACTTAGATTGGTGTCATATAAAGTATATCTTCCATACCTCTGATTGTTTAGATGCGATTTTTTATATAAGTATGTAACTCCTCTATCGATGTATGCAGATGTATTCAAAAGCAGTAATCTGTCAAAGTAAAATTTGCAGATGTTCATGAAAGGTATGAAGCCTTCGGCATAGCCGAAGACAGCGCTGCTCTTACTTGTTTCTATTTCTTTTCATGCGTATTCATATTAAAAAATGCATTCGTATTTTATTTATATTCGTTTATGCATTGGTACTTGCTCTCGTTTAGTTAACCTTTCTTTGATTTGCTTTAGGTGTAAAATACTGAAGAACCACTGCTAAAGTTTAACTTTTATCCATTTTAAACCGAAGCTTATAACTTTATTTTTTTTTTCAAACTAAAAACCGAGACCAATAAATATTTCTGACCGATCGGATCAACTCGTTTCCGTATACAATTTCAGCGACTTTTCAACTTTGCTTTGTCCGCTTTTTTCTCTTTCTTTTCTTTGTCTTGGGTTAGTTTTCAGAGTTTGGTTCCTGTTATTTTTTCTGTTAGTATTTTATTTTTAAAAACGGTAAAATGTAATTACATTCGACACAAACAATCTGACATGTGAATGCAAGCGTGCAAGCTAGCCTTAGTGTGTGTGTGTATTCGTTGGCATTTGTGGACTATGGTGATTGCTATTTTCAAGGTTAGCTGCGGCTAACGAAACTCTCAAGTATTTTTTCTACACTTTCACGATCGTCAACTCAATAAAAAAACATACAAAAAGTTGCATAGAAAAATAATTTTGGCATGCTCAACCATTTCGCAAGAGAAATATCAAAAAGTACTTGTTTGCCGGAAAAATGTGCGAAAATGTGTCATCAAAGCAAATCAAAGGCAAACTAATTTTAAAACTCATTTCTCTATAGTGCACAATTAATTTGCATTGCAATGGCAACATTACCGTTTATATAAAGTGGCATAACTTATACGCCCAGTTATACAATTAATAAAGATATTTATTTAAATACATACATATATGTATATTCATGTATATGTATGCCAACAGCAACAGGCAAAAATTGCTTAAAAGGAGAAAAAGTGAGTGCTATTTGCAATGTTTAAGAATATTTTTGCATTACTAACTTATTTGGGGATGGCGATTTTTTTTCTTCTCAATAAATTAATAATGTACAATCTTACATACATACATTCAAATTAGTGTTCCATAGTAAAATCTACAAAGGGCAGGTTTCAGTTTGCGCTCAACTCAAAACTTTGTGGCAAGTTAGCATACAGATTAAATACATATATACCAGGGATGTTGCGAATGTGGAATTTTAGACATCCGCAGATGCGGATGTTTAAAAGCTAACATCCGCGGATGCGAATGCGGATGTCATGTATTTTTAAGAAATAAAAAATTCACCCCTAAATTTGTAGTCCGCCGATAGTATTTAAATATGTACATGAAAACCAAAAGTGAAAAGTGAACCGGTTTGGGGAAAACTTAACTCATGATAAAACTTAATGTTTTTTTAGTACTTGAATTTAAAAATTGGAACATTGCACTTAATAAAAACTTTTCGAAGGGTCATAAATCAAACCTGCGCCTCTATATAACTACTCGCTCGAGGCGACAAACTTGAAAAACTTGAAAATTGGAAAAATTGTAAATTCTTTTCGATTGACACTTCACCAGTTAAGAGGACTTTCAGTCATATTTATTTATTTTTATTGTGGTGCAATAATTACTTTTTGAGAATTTCATCGGGGCTGCAAATGTCGGATGTATCCTCCTGACTTACATCTTCACAATCTAGCATCATGGCACAATCGTTTTTTAAACACCGTTTTTTCGAAAGAATTCTTCATTCTCATTCTTTTGGTTGTTTCGGAATTTGTCACGTCATCAGCGTTTTTCGATTTTAGTTTTTGTAAATCATTTTTAAGGCTTTCTTCTGTGACTGGTTAGATATACGACTGTGCACTTGCACAATATTCTAGGGCCCGATTATAACAGTTATTTTCTCCGAGTTAAATTTGGTCTTATATTTTTTATTCCGAAATAACCGTCCTATCCGGATAATAAAGAAACCGCTTATCCAAATTAAACAAATTTGGTATCATATGAAAGAGGACTGAAAAAGCTTTCAAACAGAAATAACGAATGAACGTAACCACCTCTATTTATATTTTTTTATAACTTAATACTAAAGAAATTCATGTAAATACATACCTGACCCAATGTTTGTTCTATGGTAATTAATAAATATTTTTTATTGAAATATTTTTCAATAGGTGACTTTGCTTGTTTAGACATTTTAGTTGTAAAGCTATTTAAGTCCTCTTTCATTGGATACCAAACTTGTTTAATTTGGATAAGCGGTTTGTTTATTATCCGAAAAGTACTTTTATTTCGGAATAAAAAATATTTGGTCAAGTTTAACTCGTAAAAAAATAACTGTAATTTTCGGTCCCTTCAATATTCGCATTCGCAAAAGATCCGCATTGATTTTTGCGAACGCGAAAGCGAATGCGAATGTCAAAATTAATGCGGAAGCTCCGCGGTTGCGAATGCAAATGCGAATATTCGTAACAACCCTGATATATACTAATACATATAATAATAGATTCAAAATTCACTTTTTGATTGCTATGATGGATGTCATCAAATTACAACTCTCCACATCGTTTCATGAAAAAATATATAAATCGTCACAAGTTTTTCCATTTCAGTGGCGATGATGTTAAGTTATTTTGCATTTCAGGTAACGATATGTACATATGGAGGTGTACTGTTTTTGTAGGTAAACAGCTCCAAGCAATACTTTTTGTACGGGCGAATAAACGATGCATTTACAGTGGGCGAATGCAAGTAGTGCAATAATGTATAGATGAGAAGGGAAAATTAATAAAAATCGACGCGCATAAATAGGAATGAAATACAAAACACGAAGGCACGTGTACGTGAATATACGAGTACATACATAAGTACTTGTTTGCAAATGAATCTCCCATTGCATATTGTATTAGGTAAGCTGAATCTGGCAGCGTAAAACAGTGGCTATGCGAGGGTAAGCATTTGTGGTGTGGTACGAAAAATATTATAGAACTAAATGCGAAAAAGCAAGGAATTTTAAAAATTATCAGATATTAGCAAAAGGTAAAGTTACATTTAAATATCAGACCGATATTTGCAATCTGGGTCGATTTATTTATTGATAAATTTATAATTATCGATATATCTACTAATAACATCATGTTTATGGATGTCGATTAGGAACGTTAATCCCAGGATCGCGGTCTTTTTTAGGTCCCGAAAATCCCGGGATTATTTGTAAGTTGCACTGATGGCAATAATAGAAACTCTTTTTCTTGTCCAGTATTGGCTACATTTATTTTTTTATTTAATATTTAATATTTTTTTATAAATGTCTAGCTCACTATACATATAATAGCGTGTGATAGTAAATTTTATACCCAAAAATCAATATATTCACGAAACCGTGGGCCAAATATAGTAAAATTTCGTTTTTAGTTTTTCACTCTGACGTGAGTAATTCAAAAATGATTTAAAAAATTCAGTGAACTGTGCTTGGAGAAGAAGTATGGGTATCCAATTAAAGAGGAAATTCTGTAGAATTTAATCAGATTAAATTTTTTGGTGCAGAAGGAGTGGTATATATTGAAAATGTTCTTTTAAAATTTTATTCTTGAAATTTCGCAATATTTGTTTTTGAAAAAATTATTTAATTATTTGTTAAGGACTTATATAAACTCGATAACATCTTCGAGTTTCATCCTTCCAACTTTATCAGCTTAAAAAATTACCTATTCGCCCTTGTGAGTCCAACAAAATTTAATTTTTTTACATTCTAAAGAAATTTCCTCTTTCATTTGGTACCCATATTTTTATTCTACGTTGGATTCAATTTTTTAAATAATTTTTGGAATTAATCATATTTTTGAAATTTGAGAGTCCATTAAAATAAATCCTGACATCAGAAAGAAAAAATAAAGACGCCACTTTAAATAAAAAAGTAGGTTTGAAACCCATTTATTTATTATTTATTTTATGATAAGAGAGATAGAAGCAATTTTTTCGATTTAAGTTGTTCAGAAGAAATGAACATCTAAATCCCGGGACTAATCCCGTGATAATTACATCCCTAATGCCGATTCTTAATTGTCGTATTCATATTGAATTCATATACAATAATTTAAATGCAAACAAAGGGCTTTAACTTCGAATTATACTGTAAGTAAACGGCTGCCTTGGCTAAGTGGTTAGAGGTGCGTACTACCACGCCGAAACAGTTTTTCTAACAGCTGTCACCCCTCGACTAGGGATGCAAACGATGTTTTCAAAACATCGATGTTTCGTCCAAAAATGCGAGCGCTTGTTCTCGGAAGCTGGTGCAACCATCATTCAGGATAGAAGCAGGCTTTTGGAGCTAGATTATCAAAGCTTCTTTTCTGGACTCATTTCAAAATGTTTATTCATATTTAAATAAACAATATTGACATATTTAAGACACATTTTAAGCGCAAAATTTTTGAAATTTCAAATGAGATTATCCCTCGTGTGCCTCAGAGGGTATACAAACTGCCTTGGTATACAAAAGATTTAAAAAAGTTAATAAATCTGCGGAACAAATTTTATAAGATGCACAAAAATTCAGGTTCTATTGATTATAAAACAAAATATCTTAATTACCTGAATGAGTTCAACTGCCTTAATAAATTTCTTTATAAAAACTACCTAATAGGCTTTGAAAATAATATCAAATCAAATCCAAAATCGTTTTGGAATTTCATTCATTCGAAACGAACGTCTATGTCTTATCTTGGTAAGCGTTCCGTGTCCCCAACTGAATCTGCTTACCTCTTTGCGGACTTTTTTAAGACTAATTTCGTCGAGGAAGACCGTTAGAGTGACGATTCCATTTTAAAAAACATTACTTCATCTGTAGATTTCGGCTCGTTAGTTCTTAAAGAAGATGATATCATTACTGGGATTCAAAATCTTAACAATTCCCATAAATGCGATGCACATTATTTGTCATGTTTCTTTTTAAAAAAATGTGCATCCCCAATTTCCGAGCCTCTTTTGTATTTATTTAACTTATCTTTAAAAAGTGCCACTTTTCTTGATGAGTTGGAAAATTGCGTTTATTACCCCTATTCACAAAATGAAGTCTCCAATTACCGCCCAATCTCCAAACTTACCAACATCTCGAAACTTTTTGAAAAAAATGACCAAGTTATCGTTCGCGTTAAAACATTTTATTTGACCGTCCCAGCACGGGTTTGTTCCTGCGCGCTCAACGATCACAAATCTTTCCGTTTTTTTTCAAATTACTGTATTTCATCTTTTTCGAATGGCCACCAAGTTGACTCAATTTACACGGATATCTCTAAAGCCTTTGATAGAGTTTCCCATAGTGCCTTGTTGGCTAAGTTAGGTAATTTGGGTTTTCATTCCACCTTTTTATTATGGATTGAATCGTTCTTAAATAAAATTATAGTTTAAAGACTAAAACCTCGCTATTATAATTTGCATTCGTACTGTCATCAGGTATGAGAATAGAAATCGCTGCATCTTTTAGACGTATCCGTATTACATAGTTACATCCCGAGCTAATAAAAGGGAGGTAAAAAGAGAGTAAATTATGTTGTTATAGACAATATAAGATCTTTCCCTTACATTGCAACTTCAGGGGTTCCTCAGGGAAGTATACTAGGGCCTCTATTTTTTGTTATCTTCATTAATGATGTAAGTGTCTGTTTAAGCACTGCAATTATTTAATGTATGCAGATGACTTAAAAATATTTTTAAGAGTTTCTAATATATCGGATGCTCAAACCCTCCAATCTGAGTTGAACTGTTTTTCTGATTGGTGTGGAAGAAACAAGCTAACACTAAATAAAATTTCCATATGTACATACATACACTGGCGATCAAACGTGAGTGCATACTGATTTTTGTTAAATATTTGTAGTTTTTTAAGTTAAATTTTTTTTTGTTATTTTTTTATAAAAATATTGTTCATTCCATAACCAGAACTTAAAAAATTCCACAAATTTTCCTCTAAATTTTAAACTTTTTAGTCTGAATATATTGAAAAATTCTGGGTATGTAATTCTAATAAAACAGGTGGAAGTTTTAAGCGGCTAAAAATCGCTTTGACTTTTAATGATTTTCCTCTGGCAAGTTTAGCGTTTTTTTTTTTCATATAAGAGGTGCAATTTATAATAATTGGCGTTAATTTTTTTAATTTTGTTTGCAAAAGATCTTTCGCATTTAATTCTACAATTTACTTTTATATGCTAAAATTCGCAAAACCCCGTCAGCAAAACCAATTCGTTAAAAATCAGGGCGATTTTTAGCGGCTTTTTCTAAAAATTCTGATAAAAAAGCTCAAATTTAAGATAAAATGTGTTGAGTTTTTCAAAGTTTTGTATAAAGTTAAGGTTTGTAGCGGATATGAGAATCTAGTTCTTTCGAGTTTAAAAAATATTTTAGGCTACATTTTTTTTCGTGTAGTAGATGAGAAGTTAAAACATCGGTGAAACATCTATGTATCATTTTTATAACCGATGTTTTTTAACATCGATGTTTGTTGTGGGAACATCGATGTTTGTTGTGGGAACATCGATGTTTGTTGGGAAGAAAATAAGCATTTTTTCTTAGACTCTCTAGAATGACTCTATTGCAGATATGAGGTTAATGCAGAAACGGGACGATATATATGTATGTAATAATCACATATTTTCAATCCAAAGGCCTGTTTTACAATCCAAGATATGATTTTCATATATACATGCCCCTAGCTATAAAGTTGTTCCACCGAAACGATAAATTTTTAGTTTTAGGGATAATCATTGACAGATTGCTTTTTGTTGTTAATAAATGTTTTCAGAGCAATTAAAAAATAATAATAAATTGGTGCATATTTGTTTACCATCTTGTAAGAGAATTCTTATCTAATATTTGATGATTTTTGGTTGGCATAATTTTTGAAATAATTTTTTGTTCGATATTTCTTGCAGTGTAGTGTGAGTTTTAAACAGTTATAATTTACAGCATAATAGTAATCATATTTTAGCGCTTACACTTTGCTAAGTATTTGGTCGAGCTTCTCCTTCAATTTGTGGTGTGTGTTTTGATGTTGTTACACAAATGGAGTTTTACTTTGAATCCGAATGTCAAATGGATTTTATGGGAAGCTTTTTCATGGCAGAAATACACTCGAAGGTTTGCCATTGCCTGTCGAGGGTCGGGATGCAACAGCGCTCTTAAAAACATCGATGTTCCCACAACAAACATCGATGTTCCCACAACAAACATCGATGTTAAAAAACATCGGTTATAAAAACGATACATCGATGTTTTTCCAACTCGTTAGAATTAATGCATATGCTCCAAAAATGGCAACCACCCTAGCGTAGCCAGTTACCAGGCAGCACAATTACGTATTCAACATTTTCTAAGTGTAAATAAAGCACCGCACATGCTCAGCGTGAATTCAGCCTAGCCATCGTCAGTTATTTCAGCTTAGTCAATGGCTTTGAGTTACCTAATCGCCCTACAAGGCACACTATGCAAAGTTTCATCGAACTACGGCCACCATAGTGAAGGCTGATATTGTCGTCAAACGCTGCTGAAATGGCATGAATTCTTCTGCAGTTATTTACATTTAAATTAATATGTAGCAATGAACGCCTGCATGCCATTACATTCGAGCTTGCGTACATGGCAAAAGAAGCCCGCATAAAATGGCATTTAAACATGCCATTGTGCACCTACATACGTATGTACATATGTACGAACATTATGTACATACCCAATTTGCCAAACGAATTCTATTCCGAATATGCGGTTCGCCGGTGAACTCGTCGCTGGCGGGCGGAAAAAACGATGCTAAAAATATATTTTTTTATTTTTTTATTGAAAAAAAATTTGATATTTAGAAAGCTTGAATTAAAATTATGTACTGTGTTTTTTTGGAGAAATGTATGTATGCTCTGAATTCTAAAACAAAAAGCATATAAATTTAAGTTTCAAACTCTGCGCAATATTTAAAAAATTCAAATTCACACTTTTTAATCAGAAATAAAGACAACAATAGCAAACAGTTTTACACCCGATACATTTTTAGTATCATAGAGTTCAAGTTTGAAGTGGCTCAAACCTGTTAATGATCTTTGATAGTTTTTCCGAGTTCACCCAGACGAGTCCACCATACCCACGTCGAGGCGCACTCGATTTGATGAGATCGTAGACGGAATTATACTGTACGTCGATTCGAGTTCACCCAGATGAGTTCACCAGACCGACTTCGAATCGAGTTCGTTTCGAACTCGTGCTAGTTCTGTGGAAAATTGGGTACGTATGTATGTACATATGTAGATATGTATGTACAGCATATGCGCTCATTTTTTCTGATGATATTGAACAACATTCGAAAAGTCGGAAAATAAAATATTCGACGTATCTATGCCAAGTGCACAATTTTCATGTTCAAGGTGACAAAAATTAGCACAAACAAACAGCAAGGCAAATAAGTGTGTACGTATGCTCGTTCGTGCATTGAACATGCATACTTTGAACAAAAACTAGCCGTACATAGGCAAACACCAAAGCTAATGCGCAAGTATTTTCCGCTGACGGTCAACTGCAGGGGGTGCTGAGGAGTGTAGCCTGTCAGTTGTTTGGTTTAAATAAAAATTAATTGCAGTAAATGTATTGCAAAAACAACGGCGGCGACTGCCCGTCCAATGAAGCTAACCAACGCAAAAACGTATGCAGTATATGTATGTACATATGTATGTACCTATGTATGTTTGATTATAGCGCGTGCAACTGTACCGGCGTCACACTGCACTTCCCGGCCGGCATTGTAAAACGTTGCTTCAAAATGCATCACCGCCAAATACGCGCGGGCACTCATCCACACACCCACCCGACTAGCCGACTGCCCGATACGCTCCATCCATCCACAAGCCTCATCCACGCGTTGGCGTCGTTGCTTTTGTCATTGTTGGCAATTGTTCTAACGAGTTCCACATTTCTTGGCAGCTTGCACTGCTAACGCTCGCATCCCAATTTGCCAAACGACCTCGAATCGAATCCGAGTCAGGTTCGTTCTGGTGAACTATTAGTTCGCCGCCGACGTGTTTTAACAATATATATTTTTAGTTTAATTTGAGTCTTTTTCGTAAATATATTCGTATCCTTTGTTCTACAATAAAAACCATATCAATACAACATTCAAACTGTTTGCAATACTTAAACGAAAAGGTCAAAGAGCTTTTTCTAACCTCAAAAAACATCTCGAATTTTACGTGACAGAGAAAATCCGAGGTGTTTTTTGAGGGTAGGAAAAAATCTAGACGTGATGGAGCAAAACGGACCTCAGATAGGTTCCTTTGACCAAACTTAGTCTATGAGATGTTTTTGGGGTCGCTGAACACGAATCTGAAGTCCGTTTTACTTCATCACGTCTAGATTTTTCCCTAACCACAAAAAACTCCTCGGGTTTTCTCTGTCACGTAAAGTCCGAGATGTTTTTTGAGGTTAGAAAAAAATCCAGACGTGATGGAGCAAAACGGACGGATTCGTGTTCAGCGACCCCATAAACATATAACAGACTAGGTTTGGTCAAAGGAACCTTTCATCTATTTTTTTGTGGACCTGTCTAATTCATTTAGTAACATTTTGAAATAGTAGTTTGCGAATTAAATTCTCTCAAAGTTCTCAGAATCGGAGCATTACAAGCATAATTAGTTTTAACAGTGCCCAACCAGAAAATATTATGATTCCGTAGACTTCGCTGCGGAACATTGAAATACATTTTTTCGACTAAATATCGATAAAACTCGATAAAGTTCTTAGCCACACTGCTATTAAAATCTGAAATTCCGGTACATAAACACATATAAATTCAAGGCCGCATTTCAGAAAATTCGCCTAACTTCGACAATTTTTATGCGATTGCAATGGATGGGGTATCAGTTTATTTGAAAATAGATATAATTTTAGATAGTACTTCATATTTTGAAATTGTATAAAATTTAATTTATCCGATAAAAAAGCCCAACAAGCCTAGTGCGACAACAGATTTTTATATACCATTTTAAAGGCCTATATATCCCCTGCTCAGATCATATTCAGTCTTTGAAATGGAATCAAAAATAGTCATTCAAAAACTCATAAATCTATAAAATCCTATTTTCTGACCTAAATCGACAAGTCGCGACCTCTAAATGACCTTTAAAAAATCTATAAAAAGAGGCAATAATATTTCTCATAAAAACGAATAAAATTAGGGGGTAGGGTCTTAAAATTTCCAAACAAAAAAAGCTTTTTCGATGGGCACCCTAATGTATACATATATATATATATATATATATATATATATATATGCAACTACTTAACATGCATATGCTTATGCACAAACACACATACATGTGTATATGAATTTTTCGCTTATTTATTCAGATTCATTTGCAGGAGGTAATTACTAGACCAATTCGCGAGTGTGCTGATTTTATAGTAAAGACAGCGTTTAGATGTGTAGATACATATTCATACGCTGCAGAAAAAAATTACTTTTGACTTGACTAATCCGATGAATCAAGCTGTACGGTGCGCGTTTACTGTCAAAGCAAATGCTATGCTTGTATAAGTAATATGTACATATGTAGCTGATGGAGATAGAAGGCGGGTTAGCAACGCGATGGCTTTCTTATACATACATACGGAAACACACATTGCTCTTATGAATATCTAAGTAAATAACTAGATATGGATGCATGTGCATCGGTTTTGATTTTGATTCTGTTTACATAATAAATCGATAATTGTCAATGCAATCAAGCATGATACAGTCAGATATTTAAGTTGGGTTGGTAATTGATTTATGTACATAGTTATAGCTATGTATGTATGTAGGTGTGTAGGTTTTTCTAAAAAATATATAAAGCCACACTCATATACATATGTATGTATGTATGTATGCGTATACATTAGTGTGTACGCTTGTTCACGTCTAAAACTAATTATAACATATCGTCGTTTAAGGTGCAAAACCGCGTATCAACAAAATGCAAAACCGCGTATCAGCAAAATGCAAAACCGCATATGTGAAGATGTAGAAATTATTTTCTAGATCGTAAAAACACTCATATTTCAAAATTATTCTCTTTTTTATAAAGCAATCGCATTGCTTGCTAGTATATTTCAGGACGAATGGATAAGGATTGAGCCAGGAGCTTGTGTGAGCAAATCCAATTTTTGGCAGCCAATGTCAGTTACGCGGTTTTACAGAATGACGATACGCGGTTTTGTACTTTAAACGACGATATGTACCAGGTGCCCAGAATAAAAGGAATTTAGTAGGAGATTCCTTTAAGTCTTTAACCGTGAAAATCTCGTTAGTTTACGAGGCTTTTATGGGAACGCTCCCTTTGTGAAAAGGTGTAAGTAGGTGCGTAAAGTGACTGTTTGACAGATCAACCAGGATTTTGTGAAACAATTTTGTTTCGTATTATTTCCCATAACATCCCGCCATCTCTATTACTCTTGGCTAAAATACAATTAATGCCGAAAATTATCCATGCATACAACACGGTGTCGGTAACGTCGATAACGATGTTTAACCGATGATTAGTGTCGACAAGGCTTTGAGCAACCGGACCTAATTGATTTTCAATTGTAAATGTGAATAGGGTACATTAATGCCGTATCATTTCGAGAACGCTGTGTGTAAAGATGTTTGGATTAAAATCGTACATAATTCTTAATATCAAGATAAGTAATCACGGTACCTTCAACATAATCTCAAAAATATTTAGTTTAACGATATAGTACAAAAAAGAAATTACAATAATGTCGCTATCGTTATTGCGGGAACGATCATTTCGGGAACGTTTCCGGGACTATGGCAAGCAAGTAAAATACACTTTAAATATAGTGTATTAATTAAATTAGAGATTTTTCTGTAATTTATACCAACTCTTTCAAATTTTAGTTGCACAAAATGAATTGAGCTACATACATACATACATACATACAAACATTTCGAGAATATATTTTATGCTGACTACACACGAGGCAAACCGTTGAGTCAACCAGGGCATGTTGCTTCGACCGTTGCCTGGTGTTGCTCATAGAAATTCGTGTTGCCGAAAATCCATATTTTTTGATTTTTTGCGGTGGTTGCCTCGTGTTTATTGAAAAAGAAAAACAGGCTGCCTACACGCGTTGCAGTTTGTAGTCAGCATTATTATCATTTTTTTTTTTTTTTTTTAAGTTTTAAAAACGTTCCCGAAATGGATTTCTAGTTCATCATTCCGTACGTTTCGCGATAATTCAAAAATAAGTCAGTTCGTGCTCTGCCCGTTCATAAAATAAATTGACGACGACCTAAACCAGTTCACAACAATGTAAAATCAATTTAGTAATAAAGTTAAAATATTTATTTATGCCGCAACTAAATTCTCCACCTCCATGATTTTGACCCTTATACATATGTACATTTATTTATGTAAGTATGTATGTGCTACATATTTCCATTTAAAATCTACCTACCGTCGACATTACAAAATCCTGCTTCTCTTTCTTTTTCTGACAAAGTAAGTAGATTTTTGTAAGCAAAAATACTTATTTCCCAATCAATTTGTTTTGAAAACCAGCCAAGGTGGCGAAACTCTGTAACTGATGACGAATTACTCTCGAGAAACACAATCACCACAACACAGAGCGGCAAATAAAATCTAAGCACTCAAAACGCTTCTATATAGTTGATCTCAAATGAATTGCGCGTTGCAGCGTAACAAAAATAAACTGAAATTCGTTGCACGCGTGCAACTTGCACATATTCGCCAACACAAAACTACAGAAATAAAAACGACGAGAATGCATACCAACTGATGCAGTGGCTGCTTTAAATTAATGGCGTCGACACAGTTTCACAGCGCGGAAGGCTGGCCGCAACCCTCGCTCAAGGGTAGCGCCTACACTGCAATTGTGTGTGTGTGTGTGTGTGAGCGTATAAATGAGCAATTCAATTGCAGTGGCTTTTATTGCATTGCTTATTTTCTTCGTTCTTTTTGTACTCAGTTTTGTTTTGCTATGAGAATCAAAGTCCACTATACCAGCACCACCAACGCCAGCTCAGGGACCGGCATTTATGTACCAGTTAACTACCGGCCGGCCGGCATAAATTTGTTGCGTAAAAATGTTACCCAGTCAGCAGCTGCGCTGCCAATACTCTGCCCCTCTACCACGGGCGGTTTTTCGCCCAGATCTCCGGGCGCCAACTATTCTCGGCTGCACTAGCCGGCGAGCTGAGCTAAGCTGAGCGAATACAAGAGAATGTGCAACCGAGCGACTAGGCGAGCGAGAGAGAGATAAAATCGTGGGATTTGTGTGCTTTTGCTTGGCTTTTTGCAAACTTAGAGCTCCCATAGTTCTCGGCATTGCGGGCTAAAAGGCGGGGGAATCGATGGCACGTGTGCGGAAATGCTTCGTTGCTTTTTTTGCATGCGCGTGTAACTGGGTATGTGTGTGTTTGGGAGTGTTTCGTGTGTACAGGTTGCTTGTGTTGGTGCATTTTTTGCATTTGCATTTTGTACGTACATACATAGTTCTAGTTTGATTATGTTTTTTTTTTGTTGACATTCATTATGCATTTAGGGAAATGCGCTATATTGCAGGGTACCTCGCCGGCAATAATTTATATATATTTTAATTAAAGGGTGGCATAAAACTCAAATAATAATAATAGATTGGCGCTTACACATATGTTAGTGTTTGGCCGAGCTTCTCCTCCGATTTGTGGGGTGCGCCTTGATGTTGTCACACAAAGCGGAGGGACCTACAGTTTTACGCCGACTCCGAGCGGCGATTGTATTTTTATGACAAGCTGTTTTTCATGGCAGAAATACACTCGGAGCTTTGCCATTGCCTGCCGAGGGACGACCGCTGTTAAGAAAAAACCTTTTTTCTATATTTTTGCGATGTTGCTTTGACCAGGGTTTGAACCCTGGTGCTGCGGAGTGGAAGCGCGCACTGCTTACCACTACACCACAGCGGCCGATTAGGTGTGGAAAAAGAAATTCGTGTTAAAAGTCACATGCACTTATTCATTCCAAGTTCAGTAAAAACTGGTATTGAAAACAAATCGTGTAAAAGCAGACACATTTTGTATATGAATCTTCTAACTCCTTCTCTTACAATTGTAATTTGCTTTCGGATATAGATACACACAAAAAAAATTCCAATGTATGGTGAAACTTACCCGAAACAGGAGAAATCCTCTCTCACAACATTAATTGTACTAGTGTTCACCCAGCTGTTGAAATTCAACCGCTAAAATTAAGGATAGTTTATGTGAGTTGAGTTGAGCTGAAATAACATTTGTTAGAATGGGTTAAATGGAGGGAAGTTTAGCTTAGTACTTAGCATAACATAACATACCACAACATAAGATTTAATAACATAACATATGTAGCATAACACACCACAATATAATATCGCACATTCTTCAGTTGTATTTCCTTTTTATCCCTATCACTTTCTTCCTCTCCATCTTTGCCTCTATCGCTTTTAATGTTTGTGTTTATGTTTATCTTCACCTTCAAGTTCATGTTTATATTGATGTTCATGTTCATGTTCATGTTCATGTTCATGTTCAAGTTTATGTTCATGTTCATGTTCATGTTCATGTTCATCTTCATATTCACCTTCGTCTATATTTGGGTGTCTTTACTTTTACTCTAATCTTTGCCTTTATCCCTTTCTTCTTCTAGATATTTAACTTTACCCTCTTCCTTGCATGAATCTAAATCTTCATAAATCTGATTCCTAAACTGCTGCTTAGCAGATTTCTTTAGTTAGATTAGTATTGATGGCAATTTTGAATTGATTTTTTCGCTTTATGTTAAACTAATTTGAAATTTGAAAAATTACCAGAACATAAGCATCAAGATACCTTTCTAATGATATATAATTGTTTACACCTTAGAGGTATAGTTTAGCCGCAAAAGGGGTGTAAAGGAAACATGATTGCTTATTTATATAATTGATATGTACAAAAGAATAATCAAATTCGAAATAATACAACTTTTGATTTTATTACAAGAAAAAATTTAAAAAATTAAATGCCGTGCCAGAACACTTGGAAAATGCAAGAAAAAAATCCACAATTTTTTCCAAATTTCTAAATTTTCTCTCATAAGTACGTACGTGTATGACTCGCGATTAACTAATACATAAATACTCTTGGTTCAAATTAATTCTGTGTAAAATAAAATAAAATAGAAACTATGTATTAGCATATGTACGTATATTTACTAGCTGTCATCACTGCCATGGTCATCACTAGTTTATAGGTAAATGTTGTTTATTGGTGATCACCTTCAATGCAACAACATTGCATTCCATAACTATTAAATCTGAATGCCACACACCTTGAATACTGCGCACTTCTAGCGGCGGTGTTCAACGCTGCGCGCTTTTCGTTGAAGGATACATGTGAAACAAAAATTTACCTTGGAAACCGGCATTGAATATTCAACCAAGCCAATAGGTAAACTGAGTTAAATAAAACAACACTCAAAACGCGAGTTAGCATGAAATAAATATGTGATGCGAAACTACCGAAAAATTCGAGTTTTGCTCAATTTTCCAAAAGCGAGTTTTCTTTTTCAACGTTTTGCAGTTGCCGCGAATTTAAATAAATTCCAGCTTTTGAGGAAATACCAATTGTATGTATAGAAGAGTATTAAAATACATCACAAAATCATTTTATAATTCAGAACGCGCTAATAGACAAAGAGCGCTTGTGCTATTTTTGAACTCAGCAATTTTCATTCGCATGGCTGGCTGGTCTGGAAATTATTTTCCCAATGTTCTTGTGTTTTTTTTTTATTTATTTATTTATTTTTTTTTGTGCTGACTAGTGATTGCACTTCATTTTGTAATGTAAACAAAGCACGCGCAGCCGTCCGTCAATCGCTAACCGCTTGTCGCAGCGTTCTTCTCAAATGATGTAACCCACTAAGCGGCATTGTAAACAAACAGGCCGCTGCACGACATGGCCGTGATTACAACGTACCGCTCTGCTCATGATCAGTATGATGGCAATTGGTTGAGTAATGCCATATCTGCCGTTGGAACGAATAAATTACTGAATGGGTGGTTTCCCATTAGAATTATTGTGTAACGTAATTCACACATATTTATTTTCTCACGAAAGCAAATAAAAACAGAGAATGACAATGATATGTTGTTACGCTCTAATTCGCTGAAAAGTCTGATTGCTATTAATGGTTTCTTCGATGTAGTAAAGCTATTGCACTTATCTCAGTTTACGGAAATTATTGTAGGCAATTAGTTATTCCACCCGAATACAAAATTTCACTTTTTTTTTGAAATCGAAATCGAAGAAATATTTCGATTTTTTAAAGAAACATATACCTACATATGTACCATTTCAACAAAGGAAAATTAATGTGATACGTTAAGCACAAAAAGCTTGCATTCGTGAATAAAGGATTTCTCTCGCAAGTTTTGAAATTGCGGCCATCGTTGTGGTAAAATATTGACAACAACAAAAAAATAATTGTACAGCTCAAAGTAAGTATTCTTATTTGGGTTTAGTAAGAACAGCCTCTCATGAAAGTTCGATTGCCACGGCTCACAAATTTTACAAAGGAGGCGATGCAAAGAAATACATATATCCATGTATCCCTATATTATATTGGGAATAATAAGACCACACGTCTTAGGAAGCAAAACAAACTGCGGAAAAGTGAGCAATTTTTCCACCAAAGCCTTGAAGGTCATTTTCCTCGAGCATTTCTTACATAATCAGCGGTTCCTAGAAGTTCTGTTAATCCCACTCCGTGCGATACCGCAAACCGTTTTAATTAGTTAAAAACCTTTGTAACCGCAGTGCCAACCCACACCACCTTACCTACGCATATGTTAATAAAATTTCAATTCAATAAGTAATAATTTAGCACCAGTACGGTATTTTTGGAATAGATACGCAGGAAAATACTTACTCTCCTCTTTTATGATCCTTTGCGGCTATTGACTGATAAAACTAACTCCAAATACATGCTTTCAAACTTAACCACATGCAACATACTTTTAAAAACAAAATGGATTACGAAACTGGAAACGAATGAATTGCACTTTTATTCCTTCATTTCATCTGTCGCATTAATTCAACGCCCGCGCAGATTTCTAAGAATTATTAATGTCACGAAAATGCAAATGTGACAGCCAACTATACAAATATAAAAATACGTTGGCACTAGCTAATTAACATTTTATTTAAGCTGTGATTAAGAATAATTTCGTATTCCACCCAATTGCGCACCTGAAGCAAGGCAGGCATACGAACTAAATAGGTACAAAATTATGCTATGGGATGTGGGGATGAGTTATTAATAAAAAATAGTACGCCCATAAGTCAAATAAGTGCATGGATTTGCATGAATTATCGTCAATATTTGTTCACAGAAAGATCTAAACAAAAGAACATAAAATACTAGCGCACTTGAAATTAGCGAAAACAAATAAAGCAAAATAAATTTATGTACCACATACATATGTATGTAGGTACCTCCATAAGCAGTTAGCGAAAATTGGTGCCTTTAATGGTAGCTTCCAGTGTCAAATACATATATCACTTAGTTAGCTCACATTATAACTTGCAGATATTCGCACACACACACAAGTATAAACACTCAAAATGTATTCGCTGCAAAATTCTGACAACAGCGCTCGCCAACAAGGCGTTGCAACGATTTTCAAGGCCATCTCAAAAAGGAGAAGTACTACCCGCTCCCTTGCCTACACACACAGTTACTCATACACTCATATCCAAGGGCTCATATAACATGCACAGTGCAAGAGTCAGAGCACAAAAATCGATATGCAACACTTTCGTCGTCTTCGCCAGAGCTGCGGCGAATTGAATTCAGCAAAATGTTGCTCATACGCCCCGAACTACTTTCACAGGGAAGGCGTATGTATGTATGTGATGTTAAACATCGTTTATGCCGTTACTAAGTGGTTCAGTGGGTCGCTGTTATCACGTCAGTGTGATTTTTTTCGAAGGACTGCCATGATATTTTGCAGTAGTACAGTTGCATTGCGAATACACCGATTTTGGCGCACCAACCTTCTCGCTATAACGTTGACGTTTCTCGCGCCAAATACTTGCATACATATATCTAAAATGCCGGCAAGGGTTTTTATTAGAAGGCTGAAGTGGAAAGTTTGCCAACTGCATTGAGTTGTGGTGTCAGTATAGTGAGAGTACACAACATACCATTCATAGGAGGCTCTGAGTACTCGCTTTGGAAAATTGATATTTTGGGCATATCTACTAGACACCTGCATACATATATATACACTGAGAAAAAAAGGCGTTGCAAGAATACAAATTTTTTATTTGATTACCGTTTAAAAATGTTCGTATTTAAACCACGTGAAAAGTATTAACAAAATGGAGTTTTCCATTGTACATACACTACGTATAATGGAAATATTCAATTCAAATATGCCCGCATTAAAATTAAGCATTTTTCACTAGCCGGATGGCGTTTTGCACGTCTCGGGTGCTTTTTCATATGTAATTAGGAAAGTACACTTAGGTCTCTTTTTATGCGGATTTGAGTTTATGCGGTTTTTCAAACCATTATTTCGCAGTGGCGATTTTTCTTTTCTGGGAGTTTTATTACTTTTTTCAGTGTGTAAAAGACAATGCTCCTGATAAATATATTGTCTTTGTATTCTTACATAATAATAATAATAATAATAATAGAATGGCGCTTACACATATGTTAGTGTTTGGCCGAACTTCTCCTCCAATTTGTGGTGTTCGCCTTGATGTTGTGACACAAAGGGGAGGGACCTACAGTTTTACGCCGACTCCGAACGGCGATTTATTTTTACGAGAAGGTGTTTTTCATGGCAGAAATACACTCGGAGGTTTGCCATTGCCTGCCGAGAGGCGACCGCTGTTAAGAAAAAACCTTTTTTTCTACATTTTTTTTTATGTATTCTTACATAGTTCATGTATTTATTGTGGTCTTTTTTTTGGTTAAAATACAGATAAAATTTTATTTATTTCATTAATGTTCGGTTTTACATGTAATAATAAGTGTTGAAGTGAAGAAATAAATAGTTGTTTTTGCTCAATAATGCCTCACTGGATTTCTTTATGCGGGTTTTTAAAATTTTTTACATGGAGTATCTGAATTTATGCGGTTTTTTAAAATGGTGGAACGCATACCCTGTTTATGTATGAAAGTAAAGAACTTTTTTATGCGGATTTTTTTTATGTGGCTTTCTGACCCTGTGGGGAAAATCTCTAGTTCTGAACTGGTGCGCTTCTAGTACATTTAGACCCAGTACTGGTTCGCGATAAATCTCGTTTGCATGCAAGCAACTGGCGAATTTAACATGGCGATGTCCTAGGAAGTGTCAATTGTCCCCCGCTGCATCCTTTTTTCGATAGTTCCGAACTAGTCCTAAATTCTATAGTTCCGAACCAGTTCTAAAATAGACAGACGAAAGAAAAAAGTATCATGATTTTTCAGTCTTTTTGGTTCTTCCGTGTGTGCGATTTTAAGTTATTTTGAAAGAAATGGTTTTCAATTTGAAATTAAATTTGTTTAAATGATTGTAAGAAATGTTCGTTTACACACCTTTAGCTGTAGCTGAAATTGCAGAGGTGCTTGCTGTTATTCCTTAGACTCCAGACGGTCCCAAGATGTTGAAATGTTAACACAAATTTTAGTTTTGAATTACCAAGCTATGAAAAAGCATCTGCGAAGCACAGAATAGAAGCGTATTTGAACGAAAAAGCCGCCGAGCGAATATCTATGTAAAGTAAACAAGCCCCCCGCTGCATCCCTTATTCGATAGTTCCGAACTAGTTCTAAATTCGACAAATAAGATCTAGTTCGTTCTGCATCCCTTTTACTATAGTTCCGAACCGAAAGTCGACACTTCTGATATAGATTTCTAGTGAACAAGAACTGAATAAATTAGTCTTTTAAAAGTACCACTTTTCGCAGATTTTGGACTGGTGGGGATCTAGTTCCTATCGGACTAGTTCCTTTTTGGCGATAAAGACCTAGTACGGAACTAGAAATTTTATTCACTAGTCCGTGGTTTCCCTGCAGGGGAGGAACGCATGTACCGCATAAAAAGAGACCTAAGTGTATATGTAAACAAAGCATGCACAGTGGTGACAATATATACACAGATCCACACATACATGGTATGACATAATGCACTAATCGCGCGCTGTGATGTTGATTCAAACTCAACATTTGAAAACAAATTTACGTGTACGGCTGTAGCTGAGTACGGAAAGACGCTTGATAAAATTGATTGCTGCCAAGAGGGCTCGGGTTCAATTACCATCAGACGGATCATATAAAATAATTTTTTTTTCTTCTTAATTTTAATTGCGTATAACGAACACACAACACCTGGGTTCAAGCCCTGGTCAAAGCAACATCGCAAAAAAAATATAAAAAAAATGTTTTTTCTTAACAGCGGTCGTCCGTCGGCCGGCAATGGCAAACCTCCGAGTGGATTTCTGCCATGAAAAACAGCTTCTCATAAAAATACAATCGCCGTTCGGAGTCGGCGTAAAACTGTAGGTCCCTCCGCTTTGTGTGACAACATCAAGGCGCACGCCACAAATCGGAGGAGAAGCTCGGCCAAACACTAACATATGTGTAAGCGCCAATCTATTATTATTATTATTATAACGAAAAAGCATCTGTGCACTTCACAACGACATATTTTATAACGTTCACACTCAAATTTAAAACGAGTTGGGTCGGTGCTCTTTCATATGCGTATTTTTTTAAATTTCGCACGTTTTTTTTAACTCTAAAATTATTTCCCCTCAGTGTAGGTGCCTGAAACAACGAAATTTCAAACGCAAAGGGAGTTTCGAAGCACTCATATATTTAGTTCTGAAAGGATGAGCAATAAACATTAAAAAGTGAAATGGCAGCCTTTTCTTTATCACAGTCCAATTCTTACGAAATCTCAGCGCATCATATTGTGATTTCTACTCTGCCTCAAAGTGTATTGCTACAACAAATATGCCGCTTCAAAACAAAATTATGAATTTTCGTGAATTTTTTGGCACTTAAAGCTTAATTTTTGTTGCAAATTTTGAGTCGCACTACAAATCACAATAGTGATGTACTGAGTTTTGTGACTTAGTGTTAGTCTCAATTCGGCATATAACCTTGTTTGCGCTTTGCAGACATTTCCAGCAATAATATCCAAGAAATAAAAGTTACTGTCGCTTTGTAGTAATGGTTTTACGAACAATGGATATCTTTCAATTCCCTAGTTGAAACTTGATATTATTAGGCCGTATAGATACTTATGTATCTAATAATTAGGGAGACTCTCCCATATTAAGTATATGTATAATATATATGTGTATATACATATTTTGCTCAGAATACGTACATTAAAATGTACTTCGTACACATTTAAATATGAGTATTATTTTTCTTTGCAGGTGAGTAAATACTTATGCGCATATATAACAAACGCCTGATTATTACTGATTACGACTACAAGTATGTATGCCAAAAAAATTAAACATCAAAGAAATCAGCTAAGGTATTTTTATGAGATCTCTTGATATTTTTACTGATCGCTTTCATTTAGATTATGTAATCGTCTTTCAAAACATTTAACAAAACAATTGTATCCCCCAAAAATAATGCATGCAGTAGTTCTATTATAATTGTAGTCTAAACGAAAAAATAGGACAAACGAATACTACTTACATCGCATGCTAGTGCAAAAGTCAGCACCTCCTCTAACCTGAAATCTAAATTAATCACAAATGAAAGTAAAACGAATTAATATAATTAAATAAATCATGTGCTTCGCGTGTGTCGCTAACTTTCAATTTCCGCGCTAAATCGAGCAAAAACTCAATGTGCATGTTTACATATATGTACATACATACAAAAGTACAAGATGTGTGTCTATGCAATATAATAAACCTGAGAAATATAAAATAAAATGTGCTCATTTGCTACCTTGCCAAGCAAACAAACTGCAAACGTCATCGCTCTATAACCGTCATCAAGTGCAAAGAAGAATAAAAAAATGTGTAAATTGACAGAAGTGAAATGAGCTAAAATTTAAACAGAAATTTAAACTGTCGAATAACGTAAGTTTTACTATGTAGCTGAAGTAGTCGTTCTGCCAACCTAATACTTTTGTCTTTTGGTCTTTTCATGATCGCTTTGTTGCACCTGAAGTCAATGCCATTACCAATGCCATACCCATACCCATGCATATTCTTTTCATATCTGTTGCCCGAATTGTACACCTTCTACACATGCATACATACATGCATATATAACGACCATACAAAATACGTATGCATATATGTGCATACATACTTGCATTTGTATATGCATGCATACCAAAACTATATAGATAATTTGCTTCTCTTCCAATCCCATTATTTCGAATTATTAATCACTTATGTGTCCATGTATGTATATGTTAAGTATTTAGTATTCGCTGGCATATTTTCTGTGATTAGATATTCATTGCTTAGCTGAAGCATTCTTACTAATAAGTAGGTATGTATGTATCTAAACGCTTCTTAGAACTAACACATACGCACACATAGAAATGTGTATTTGCACAAATATTTATGGGCCACTGCGCAAATGCAGAAACAACAATAACAAGAGCAAAATGATATTTTCAGCTTCGCCGTTTACGTCATAAATGCCAGCGTCAACAGTACAAATGTACATATATTATATACGTATGTATGTATGTATGTACATTCAATACTCACTCATTCAGTCACCTATTCTATTTAAATTCGTTTGAGGAGCAAAAAACTTGACCTTGGACTAGGTTGATTGCATTTTAGCGGTCAATGGCTTTACCGCTGCGATCACCGCTGATCGGAACGCTCCCAGAACCTCCGTACTGCTACCGTTCGTAGAGAGGCTCTGTCGCGAGCGGATAGAGACCGGTAAGGGCGCGCTAGCGCGCATCCAATCACCCCCGCCTCTTTTTTGGTCTATAAAATCAACATAAGATGAATATGCTACATATGTACATTAGACTGCATCACTCCCCATACAAAAAAAAATCGGTACTATTTTTCCATTGGAATTATAAAATCTATTATATTTTAAGACGTCCACCAAAATATTTCGGAAAAATATTAAAATTTAAGTGAGCTGGACCGATTTGAAAATAGCTTCAAAAATGGAGTTTTTTATGAATAAAAATAGTTTTTTAAAGACTTTTTTTGAAAAAGTCCTCTCACATGACAAAACGGTTTAAGCTTAAAAAATATGGGTAAAAATATTTTTTAAAAATTTTTAAAAAAATTTTTGAACAGAATCGTGATAATGAGATTTTTGATGCTGTTTTTAACTTTTTTCAAAGATTGGTATAAGAAAAACTTGAATAACTGAGCCTAAACTCTCCCGATTTAGACTTGTGAGATATAATTGGAAAGGTATTTTCTCACCCTTTTTATTTCTTTGCTAATAAACTCATTCAAACGATGGAAGAGAAAGGTAGGATGAACGAACGTCATTCAAAGTTGAATTAAGATGTGTTGGTATTCGAAAAAACAAGATGGGACACGAATGACGTTTTTTTGGCCAGAAATAAAAACAGTGTGAAAATATCTTTCTACTGAGATCCCATAAGTCTAAATCAGAACATTTTTGGCCCAGTTATTCAAGTTTTTCGTAAACCAGTCTTTGAAAAAAGTAAAAAACAGCATCAAAAATCTCATTCTTACGATTCCGAAGAGTTCTTTAAGAAACTATTTTTATTCATAAAAAACTCCATTTTTGGAGGTATTTTCAAATCGGTCCAGCTCGCTTAAATCTTAATATTTTTCCGAAATATTTTGGTGGACGTCTTAAAATATAATAGATTTTGTAATCCCGGCGGAAAAACCGCAACAGTTTTTGGTGATGCAGTCTAATGTACATACACATATTTAGACGCGAGGGAGGAGTGGGCGCAAACTGTCATAAAATATTAATAAATACACATATTCGTACATGTACATTTTGTATACAAATGTATGTACTTTTAACTGAATGAAAAAACAAGTGCATACATCTACGGACATTGGCAGATTGAGTAAAATCGGAACAAAAACTTTCACACAAGAAACCAACAAATAAATGCTTATGTAATATAAATACCTAAGCCGATTAGCAATAATAATTATAATTAGAGAAAACAATTTAGATATTCAAAAGAGCTACATACAAATAGAAAAAATCCATGGGAATAATTTACGCCATTTTCACTGGAATCTAGTCGACTTCCAATCAAATACAGGAAAATTTAGGGAGTTTCTTTTCTTCTAAATTTACTCATTACCTTTTTCCAAACCCCCATGGTAGTGTTACCAGAAATAGCGGTTAATAGAAACTGCAACAAAGGTTTACAACAAAAAACGCTGAAATATCCTATAGCATTCAGTAAAATAACGAAAAACTAAAAATTAACGTAAAAACGCCCAAGAAATTGAAACAAATTTGTTTCCATTAAAATTTCTTAAATAAGTATGTTTGCCACTCCCAAGGAAAAAATACCCGTACATTTATTTTATCAAGAAAATTTACAGCAACGGTAAATTTTTTCCTACCGATAGAAAGAATAAAACATATTTCTTGAAACAACAACAAATTTCTTTTTAAAATCCTACTAGGTTTTGAGTGGATAATTTGCCACTTTTTTATAAAGCTATATGATGCCTTTACATATATTTACTCTTATTTATGTACTTATGTACATATATACAGTATTGGTCATATTAATAGCACCCCAAATTCAAAGTTATATTGCTTGCCAATTGACAAAACACATATAAATCCATGTTTAAAACTTTATAGAGAACTAAAAAAAGGAATTCAACAAATTTTCATCCACGTTTCGAACTCTTTTCTCAGAAGTGTTAGAATTGTTTTTGAGTATACAGGTGTAAGCCTGCTAAGTTTTATTATGTGCAAGGTTTAAGCGGTTAAAAATTACAATTGATTTTTTTATAAATTTTTTGTCGCATTTGTGTCGAATAAAAACAATTAACAAGCCACAATAACATTGACAAAAACAATTTATTTTTATATGGAAGAAAAGTGCAACAACTGCGACAAAAAAAATCTGAAAAATCAACGGTAATTTTAGCCACTTGAAACTTGCTATTAGTGCGCTAAAATTTAATCGGCTATAAAACTATATACTCAGAAAAACTCTAACACTTCTAAGAAAAAAGTTTAAATCTTGATGATAATTTGTTGAATTTTTTTAGTTTTCTACAAAGTTTTTTATCATGGGTTTGTACGTCTTTTGTAAGAGAATGTAATTGCAAATACTTAAAAATAAATAAATAAACAAAAGCCGCAAACAATATCACTTTGAAATGGGGGTGCTTAATATGTACATACATATGTATATGCATATGTACAAAATATGTACCTTCATCTCCTTTAAATTAAAATTGGTAATCGTCACTCTTTTTAACCAATTGTGAGACAACCAACAAGAACCGGAGCCACACCTTCAATCCAGCTGCACTCCCGTAATTTTACATAGTATATGTACATCTAAGTACATTCATACATACATACATACACTGAGGGAAAAAAATATTAAAATCAAATAGAAACGTAATTGATCTTACTATAAACGTCAACGAGAGTACTGTATATTGGTAAATATTTAATTAAATTACGCGCTTATTAAAATGACCGCGTTCGTTCTGAAAAAGCCACCGTGAAGTGAATAATCAGACAAAAACTAAAAAAAATTTTATTTTCATGTTATGTTGCCTGCAGTGGAATTCGAAACCCGATCATCTCCGGATATCGACAACTTGTGGCAAGCATCTTTGCGCACTCAGCTACACCTAGTCATATAAATTTGCTTTCAAATGTTGAATATCCATCAACACCACAGCACGCGATTTGTACGGATAAACATGTATGTACTATGTATGTATGTGTGTGTTGTCACCGCCCTGCAGCGGGTTCGGAGACAATTGTCGCTTTCGTACTAGTTACATTACTAGTTCCAATAGCATGTTATGCTCCAGGTAGTAATAAATCGAGCTATTGGTTACATATTGCACTTTCTAAAGGTTATTGGCCGTTTTAATATAATAGTGCTCCATTATTACATAAAGGATTTTGTTATTAATCATTTAAATACAAATAATAAATTTTGAATACTCATCCATGTTCTGTTTCCTGTTGAGAAGTGGTGTTAAACTTAAATTCTTTGGAGTAGTTTGTAGTTTATTGTGTGAAAATTTCAAATCGATCGATACACAAACGATTGAGATATTAATTAAATGACAATTTTGTTAAAATTATCAAGAATCAGTTCAGCATAATAATAAAATTTCAAACAACGTCACGCTGCAGCTTTTGTACGTTCGATCACAGGAAAATAAATAGCAAAGACAATAGCAAAGACAAATTTAAATTTGAACAAATCGTCGCCTGGCTTGATTCAAAGCGAACATTTAAAAGCACACTTACATGTTGTGACTGTAGCTGAGTGCGCAAAGATGTTGGCTGCAATTAGTTTCGGCCGAAAGTGTTCAAATCTCACTATGCAGAACATATAATTTAAAATCTTTATTTTCGTTTTTTTAATTATGAAAAAGTATCTGTAAAGTGCACAACGAAAAAAAATTGGTTCGGTTACAGGTTACGTGTTACTACTACAATTACTAGTGAAAAGTTACGCAGCTGGAGGCAATTGTCACCTCCTAGGACAACTCCATGTTAAATGCGACAGTAGAAAGCATGGCTGGTAGATTTGCATGGTACCGGTATTCGACTCCCGAAAACTGGTGAACTCACTAGTTCTGTACTAGTATTTTCGCTGCAGGGCGTTCTCAGAGCGGCGCTCTGCATGCTTGGGGTGCGTATGTACACTTACATATATGTATACATACTCAGATGTAAACAGTCAAATACGTGCGTAATAAATTTTGTATGAAAATATTATTTTTAAATACGAACATTTTTAAACGATAATCAAATATAAAGTATTCATTTTTACTATGCATTATTTCCCCCAGTGTATGAGTGTGCTACTTATCTACCTTTAAAATACTTCTGATTTTATGCCCGATTTTTAATTTACATAACATCATTTCTCTGTTATTCCCACTTTGCTTTCTTCGCTTTGATTCCAAACATATATTTTCACAAAAATCTACATATAACCGATTTTTGCTTTTATATTTCTTACAGATGTTTTTCCTTGTTGTTGCTTGGTCAAAATATTGTCAACAAATCGCGTCAGTAAATCTCATCACGTTTTTCAGGCATTAATTTTTTGTACAATTTTTGTGTGCCTTTTATACAAAAGCAGCCAAAGAACAAACACATTCATTCTTGAGTAAATATTTAAGTATGTATTCCTACATGTACTGTGGAATTGATTACTTTAAGTTGAAAAATAAAATCAACTAAAAGAGACTTGCTCCCAAATTTTTTATTTTCCCTTTGGTGACTTTTATTTACACTTACTGGCCTGCCTAAACGTTGCGTTTTTCAATGCAAATGAGTTCCAGCGTGCGCTAAACCCAAATCAATGCGGCATAATTTTTGACGTTTTCTCATTTCTTCTCCTTTTTATTATCGTTTCCTATTTCACTTTCTTATCCTCTCTCTTTCTTTCTTTCTCGGAAAAGAAATTTTCTTATATTAAAATTTCTTAAATCAGTTGGCAGCTCTCATGAAAAAATGCTCTTATATGTATTTCCATGAAACAAATATTTAAATGTAGTTTCACTTCTTCTTAGCCATCATTGCTCCCATTTGACGTAACTGTGCTTTTGGCATTTTCTTTTGAAATCGAGCTACCATATTTTCGGCATAGAACAATCCTAGGGGTGAGAGCATAAAAATTCCGACTTTACCTTTTCACATTCATTTTTGGACCACCCTAATATACATACATTATAAAAGAGGATGTACTTCTGCGGTTGAATAGCTTCCCATAAAAAATCCGTGCTCCCTTCAGACAGGGCGTAAAATTGTGGATCTCTCCATTCGTGTTAACAAAAATGAGAGCGTGTTTCTTTTCATTTTCTGTTGTTTTATATTTCCTTTTCCGATTCAAAATCAAGTACACTTTGGAAGTAAATTTAAGCATTGTTTGTAGTTTATCTAAGCTTTATAGAAGTTCTCCCCATCTAATGTAAACACTCGTTGCTTTCGTATGCAACTTGTAAAATTTTAATAATATTTATTTATTATTTTGAATTGTACATACACACACCTATACGAGCGTGTGCATATGTAAATTGCACTTATTGCCAATTTGGCAAGATTTATTTCCTGCGCAATTTAAATGCTTATCAGGTACGCGATTGTTCTCAATACCGTATTTCATTGTTCCTGCTTTAATTATTGTAAGTAAGGCGCGACTGTTATCTTATTATGAAATAATTGCAGGCGAGCTGTGGTTTAACATCATTCATATTTATAAATGTGGTTGCGGTCAATGAAATGAATATTTGTGTCAATGCCTTTTTTACTTAGAGGTTACAATTTTAGTTCAGGAATAAGAGTCGAATTTTCGATGGAAAAATTTTATAGCTCCACTCATCTGGCAATGAAAAAGTGGTTTATCTTAATACAAAGCTAAACTAAATTAACTTGAAATGTTTGTATATGTATTTAAATATGTATTTATGTCCATATACATATATATGTATGTATAATATATAAGGCCATTATCTTAAGGTCACTTGGGTAATCTTGGCTAAGCGTTTTTATTATATGCGTATAATTTTTTACGTATTCACACAAAATTATACAAATTTACAGCGTTTTATGTTTTTCTGTATGTAAGTTCCCGCCTCCGCATTACCACAACTTTTGGTTTTTTTTTTTTGCTTTCCATTGTCTTAACTAGTCTAGATTTGATTGATTGCTTAACTTTACAATTTTTCCGAATTTACTGAGTATATATTCCTTATTTCGAACACATCGTAATGGTACATATTTACGTTGATGACATCACGCAAGTGCAAGAATCAATAAAGTATAAACACAACGAAAAAATATTTGAGTGAAATTCATCATAGTTATTAAACGCTTTGTTAATCTGATGAATATTCAAATGCGCCAACACGCCATCACCACAAATTATTACATTTTTTGCTAGTAATTTTTTTCTATCCGCTTTTTAAAAATATAATTTTTGTTCTCCTTATATACATGCCAGTATGCATACGAGTTAGGGATGTTGCTAATGCGGAATTTTAAACATCCGCGGATGCGAATGCGGATATCAAGTATTTGTAAGAAACAATTAGAATCTAATGGCGAGATCGTTGTTTAAACAGCGCTTACAAGCCAAACCAGCTGTGTCAGGTTTTTCTAAAGCTTTTTAAAAAGAATTCTTCATTCTCATTCCTTTGGCTGTTTCAGAATTTGGGGAATCTGTAACTTCATCAGCGTTTTTCGATTTTAGTTTTGTAATTAATTGTTAATACTTTCTTCTGCGACTGGTTTGAAAAATTTGTGCTTATAGCGAGCTAAATAGGTAGATATGGAAAATAAATTATTATTTTCCAGGAATGAAAATTTTGAACAAAATTTTGTTCTCAAAGTCGTGGTTGCGAGCCGAATTGGATCAGAATATTTTTATTTTTTAAAAAGCACTCCGTTTGTTATAAGCATTTGAATCTCAGATAATTACGTAATTCTTATCTAATTAAAGGTCACCCCCAAGAGCTTTTTAATTATTTTAGCATCAATTCGCTTTATAGCCAGACGTTGATCATTTCTGCTGGAAATCTCTATTGAAGGAGATTACTCTTTGACTTTAAATAGCAAAGAAGGGAGACGTAGGGGGGCAATTTTACCACAGAAGTTTTTAGCCAAGGATCCAATGAATATCCCTATGAAAAAAATATTGTCCGACAAGTAAACATAATTACCTTTTTTTATTTTTTGCTAAAAATAAATTCCCCAAACAGCTCCATTTAAAATAATTGAAACGAATATATGTAACATCAAAAGCAAATCACGAAAATTTGTTGAAGAATTACAGTGCACAATTTCTTCTTTTATTAAGTAGTTTTTAAGAGTGGTCCAAAAAATCATAATAAAGAAAGAAACCAATGCAAGTATTTCAAGCACAGAAAAAAATAAGAAATTAAAAGGACTATGTTCTCTTCGACGTACGTCAAAGGTAGGGCTGTCAGACATCTCTGTTGCCAAACCGGGACACTTAAGGGTGGGAAAGGCCTCTCGCTCCCTTCCCTTTCGTTTCGACAAAAATTACGTACGAAAGGATGTAGTAAAATTTTATTTTGACAAACAAAACCAAAAACATAAAAACATGAGATCATGAGATTATTACAACGTACACCAGCAAAATAAAACTATTTATCACAACTAAAGCACAGAGAATTTTTCACAATGCATGTACCTTTTTGTTCCTTATAAAAATCTCAAGTAGCACACTGGTGTATAAATTGGTGTAAATTTATGGATTTTGGTACAAATCTGATTAGATTGAATAAAAAAGAACGTTTTGGGGTATTTGTTATTCCACCAGTATTTCTTTCAAATCAAAATTCTACCTTTAACATTTTGGTACTATTTATTCATTGAGATTAGTACGAAAACTACACCAGCTCCTAAAATGCGCCACTTCTTTCATTTGGTTCACAAATTGCTCCACGTTAACAAATGTCATTAAAATTATTCAGGCGACATTCTGAGTAGTGATGTGCTGAATTCTCGGTACCCAATACTTGAAAAAAATTTCGGTACCCAATACTTCCTTTTCGGTACCCGATACCGATTCGACACACTAAACTTTCGTCATTATATCTGTGCCATTCAATTCAAGTAGCTTAAGTCACTTTAGATGGTTTGACTTTGAATTAAAAAAAAAAAAATCAGTTTCCTTTGAAATTGTTTTATATTTTAATTAAGATTCTATTATAGGGGCATCTTGAACTACATCTTTGGCTAGTTAAACGTTAAAATATTGTTTGGGAATCCAATGAAATGTGGCTTTAAAGGGAAAAGGACCTATCTCGACATAGGCTACTTTTGGGGGGTAAAAATTATTGATATTTTATAAGACATCGCCTAAAAACCCAAAATGTACAAATAAGACGGTCCTTTCTCAAGAGATGAGCAATGTGTTTGTATGTATGTAGTTAAGTGAAACAAGTATAATGTGTGCGTCGAACAAGGCAGGCAATTAAATCTGCACAATAATGATCAAGGCGAATTTAATAAGGTGGTGTCAGCCGTATATAAGTAAAAAATTACACTTACAAATTATACGCAGATATTCATACTGTCATTAGTATGAACTACAACAAACACGTAATTTTGATGTAATGTCCTCCACGGCGAAAAATTCAGATACGTCGGTAACACCACCTTATTAAATTCGCCCTGATACTGATGTCGCAAAACACACTCTCGCCTTCTTTTACTTATCGCAACCGTCTTTCCAATTACAATAGTTCTGGTGGCAATATTATTTATTTTTAATAGCTGACACTATATGTATGTGTACATATAACTCATATTTTTGGCTGTTGCGCGCTCTTATTAGAAATTCCAAGATTTCGGTACCGAGCATCGAAAGTATTTGATACTTTTTAAATCGGTACCGAGTATCGATCAATACTTAAAAGTAGCAACTCAGCACATCACAAATTCTGAGAGCAATTGGACAGTGGGCCAAAGAATTCACCAAAAAATGAATATTGAATACACCACACAGTAGCTTTGTTTCTTTACAGATAGCCGCATTTACACAAGGTAGTGTTAGCCGAATATAAGTAAAAAATTACAAAAGCAAATTACAAGAAACACATAATTTTCACGTTATGCGGTGAAAAATTCAGCTGTTGCTCCAACATTAGACAGATTAGGCACAGCTACTTTGATTTGCTTATTTTACATATTTTTGTATTTTTTGATAAAAATGGGCGATTTATTTAATTTTATAAAGTGTGGCAAAACCTGAGTATTTGTGAACAATTTTTAAACATAAAATGCGATTAAAAATTCGCAGCAAATACATATGTTCAGTTGTCAATAGCATCGGTCAGGTATTTACTAGCTAGTTTCTGCTAGTTTGCGTTTCTTGACTTTTTCTATATTTCCCTCGCTGTGAGCGTAATTCTGTAATTCTTCCCATTCTTCTTCCTGATAATGATCTGCTAGGAAAGTAAAGAAACAAAGCTAGTGTGTGTGTACATAATACACTGCCTGTTTTAATATGAGCTTATTATACATACCACAAGTAGAGCTGCTATCAGTGTTGCCGTTTTGATAAATTGGTAGTTTCATTCACATTATTCAGGGCTGTTCTGGTTTCGTTCGAAATTGATTTCTCATCGATTTGGATTTCCGATTCCAAATTTTAAAGATGTTTTGCAATCCTATCAAAGTTTTGATGTTATAATAGAAAATAAATCCTATTCGAAATGTCAAAAATGCATTGAGCTGTTGTTGCATAGTATTCATTTATTAGAACATTTGTAAAAATTTTAAATAAATTTTGTCGAATGACGGTAATACAATGGTGATGTGAAAGTAGAAAAGCGTACTGAAAGCGTGCTAAAATAGCCTAAAACTCGTACCGAAATATTAAGATTATGTTGCTGACATTCCGTAATTTTATTGCATCATGGTTAAATGAAAACAAATAAATAAAAATAAATTGCGCGAGCACAGTAATACATTTTTTTTGTTACCAAATATAAAATGTTTATATCGATTGTATTTTTTTTACATTTTAGACATAAAATAATTGATATAAATTGAATTAATATCAAAGATTCATACTTTTACATGAAGTAAAATCAGAAACGAAATAAAATATCAATATCTGATGATTAAAGAAAATTGGTAGTTTGGAAACTGATTCGGTAGGATTTTTTGTTCCTAAAAATATTGTCGAGTGGTAACACTGGTTGGTATATTTAATACACCAGTGGTGAAATATGCATCAATAAGGCGACCCTACCCGCTTAAAGTTTGTTTGGGTACTAATGATTCAACATCATGCCTTCACAAATGCAGCTATAAGTTGCATAGTATATATGAGTACGAACAACAGCGAGAATTTTTTTTACATAACATATGCGACGCTGATTTGATTTCTTCTTTCCGTACGCGAACGTTAACAAAACATGTTGAAATGTATACGTTCGCGTTTGCGTTCGAATAATGGACGTGTGGTAGGCGCTTAAACTTCTGTCAACTGTGTTCATTTGACAAGAAACATTTTTTATACCAAATTCTCAAACTGAATTGTGTCTAGGGCAAAATAAATACACCGTTCTTGGCTTGGTAAATATTTTTGTACCAAACTCAAGAATCTGTGTAAGTTTTCAACGACGACCATATTTTCAAAGTATTATAAAAGTAAGGCTAAGTTCACAACCTAGAGTAATAGCGTTACGCGATGCAATGGAAATCGCTCAATCCAAAGAAACTTCTTCGCCAGCATAATCGCTGGCGATTAAAACGTAGCTAGTGTTTAAATTGCAGCAAAATGATACACGACTAATTTTTTATAATAGGGGAGTTTACGATGAGTAGCATTTTAGATTTAAAGTTGCTACGTACCAATCTAGCACACATTTTGTTGTTGGGAAAGCAACAAAACGTGTGATACATTGCTACGTAGGGATGCCCCTAATATATTTTTTTTGTTTCCACAACCCTTTGACAATTTATACCGAAACTTAAGCATATTGTATTGTATATAATAGCAGTAGAAGAGATGTTTAATTTATTATATAAATATGTACATATGTACATTTGTTATTTATTTGGGCTTTAAGTATGAGATTAGCTTTTTTTAACAAACTGCATAATTTTTATTTGCTTGCACAGCGATAAACACCAAAGACTGTGTAAATGTTGGTTAGAAGCGATTTTTATGTATTCTCGCTACGCTAATACGTTAGGTTGTAAACTTAGCCTAATACTGAAACTCAGCTGGACGCCATATTAAAGCTGTATGACTATTATTTAACTAATTTAACAATTTAATTATGTACATTGGCTCAACTATGCCACTTTATGTGTATTTTCGAACCTTTTTTAAACAGCGCATCTCTTAAAAATTTAATAATGGCGAAAAATTCATTGCTTTCAAAATATAAGTTTTTCCAGATTTATTTCAAAATCTTCAAATCCTTATAAATTTTGAGGCGCTCGAATTTTAGAGGGGGTAGTACCGAAATTCACTCGACAGAATGTACCTCGTTTTTAAATTAGGAACTCACATTCATATATATTCGCGATTTTCTTGCCTGCATATTACGAAAAGGAATGCTGAGATTTATAAAAAGAATTCCAAGTCGCGCAGATTAAAAAAGAGCTTCGGTGTAAATTTTATGTCTGAGTTAATTTTACATTTGATTAGTAGTAAATTTTATTTCTCGAATCCTTTTGTACTCTTCACACTCATGAAAATATATTTATGCTAAATATGATGTAAATTCTTTACCATTATGGTGCATGATTTGAGCCAATACCAATACGTATTTTACACCAACGGAGTTTATATTATGTTCTAGTAACAAGAAAACTTGTATACCACTGGCATAATATATATGCCGAAAATCAGTAAAAAAAATTGACGGTAGGTGTAAATAATGCACGAAAAAGCGGTATAACCTTTACACTGAATCGCAATAAACTGTTCAAAAACTGCGCTTAGAAATAGCATATTTTTTATATTGAAAATGTATATCACGCCGAGGTAAAAAATACACAAAATATTTCGGTGTATCTTTGACTTTTGTGCTACTTGAGATACAGTTTATACTAAATACATCAGAAAACATAAAAATAAAATTTCTAAACTTTGTGCAAAACTCGGGAAAATGCAATAAATTTACGTACAAATTTGCAACTTTCTATTCAGTCTTTTTTATAAAATTTGGAAAATTAAGTTTTGCAGCCCACAAAAATTTAGTTGATTTTTATACCCGAGCGCACTTGTGCACAAGGGTATTATAACTTTGTTCACATAACGGTTGTTTGTAACAGGCAAAACGAATCGAGATAGATATAGACAAATGTATACATAAATGATCAGGATGAAAAGAGAAATCGATTAAGCGGTGACTGTCTGTCCGTCCGTCCGTCCGTCCGTCCGTCTGTGCACACGATAACTCGAGTAAAAATTAAGATATCTTAACGAAACTTGGTACGTGTACTTCTTTCGGGCGTAGGACGGATGGTATTGAAAATGGGCAAAATCGGACAATAACCACGCGTACCTCCCATATAACGGTAATTTTCAGAAATACGAAAACTGCGATATTTTAGTAACTACTGAAGATTATTAACTCAAAATTGATATTTACAATAATTTTTAGACGAAAAATAAGAATGTTATAAATTTTTGGAAGATGGGCGCAGCCACGCCCACTTATGGTTACATGTGTATATCTTGGTAACCGCTACACCAATTTCTTCCAAAGTTGGCACAGTTGTTGGCCTTGATACAGCATACTAAATGGCCGAAAAGTTTTAAAATCGGACAATAACCACGCCCACATCTCATATAACGGTAATTTGGAGAAATACGAAATCTTCGACAAATCAGTAAATATTAAAGCCAATTTATTCAAAATTGATGCTTGCAACAATTCCTTACCAGGAAATACGTCTATAATAAAATTTTGAAAAATGGGCGTGGCACCGCCCACTTATGATCACATATATGTATCTCGGTAACCGTTCTACCAATTTGCAAAACGATGAAAATTATTGAAATCGGACTAAAATTATGGCTTTTCATGTAACGGTAAATTTTAGAAATGCTTTAAACGTCAATATTTTGAAATTTAAGGACGCTAATTTACTCAAAATTGATACACCCCGGCTTACCATGTAGCGGTAGCTTTCGGAAAGGTGAAAATCATATATTTAATATTTGCGCCGGGTATTTAATGTTCGGCTCCGCCCGAACTTAGACTTTCTTACTTGTTGGTATTGTTTTTACTGAGAGTTTCTTCCATATAAACTATGTTCGACATTTTTTTGTATGTGGAAGACACTGTCAGCAAAAAATAAATAATTGCAAAAAATCAACGAAATTTTCTGGTAACTTCAGACTTGCACTTTACTAATTGGCTCAAAAGCTACATTTTCAAAAATTTTTAAAAGATCTGATTAGAAATTGTGATCTGATGAAAGAGTCTCCGAGCCAATAATTTTATACGGCACGGTACTTATAAGTAATCTAGGTTTCGCAAAAGAAAAAAATTAAATACAAATTTTAACGTATTTAGGTACATACTTATATTAATCATCAACTATTGCTTGTGCAAAACGTGCTAAATTTTAAAAAAAAAATTCGTATATGAAAGTGCACCAACCCAACTCGTAATAAATTTAAGTATACAAATTTTAGTATTTAGTATAGAAATATTCAATTCAAATACGCCAATATTAAAATGAAGCGCTTTGCACTTAACGGATACTTTTTCATAATTACGTAAAAAAAAAATAAAAATTTAATTCCATGCTGCCTGTAATGGGATTGGAACCCTGACGCTCTGGAAATTAGCAAATTGTGGCAAGCATCTTCGTGCACTCAGCTACAGCCAGACATGTAAATGTGCACTCAAATGTTCAGTTTGCTTCAACACCACGTGTTCGTGGTATGAAAGTATTGTTTTTAAATACGAACACGATAATCAATTCATGTTTACCATGCGTTATTTCCCATAGTAAATTCATAAAATTTTTGTTAATATTACAACGCATTTTTTCTCTCAGTATAGTCATTTTTATTCAAAATTTTTGCAATCAAATCGAAAACCGGGACACTTAAACGAAACCCGGGACATTTTAAGGTTGGACCGGGACACCGGGACAAATAGTCTAAAACCGGGACATGTCCGGGAAAACCGGGACGTCTGGCAGCCCTAGTCAAAGGTCAAGTAGAAGTGGGAACTTGTATGACTGCCCCATGATAGCTCCGTTATATATGTAGCTTAAGAAATAATATGTTTAAAGACATTTTTATCAAAGTTGATAAATAGGACATTTTACCAGTTTTGTTACACAAATACTCCCACGACTACAGGCGAAAATATTGGCTACCATTTGTTATTTTGTTTGCCAGATAGACATACGTTTTATAGTGGCACTTGGACAACATTCGCATTCGCAAAAGCTCCGCATTGATTATTGCGAAAACGAATGCGAATGTTAAAATTAATGCGGAAGCTCCGCGGTTGCGAATGCGAATGCAAATATTCGCAACAACTCTGATACGAGTATGCACATTAGGGCGGGTAAATTTTTTTTTACATTGCTACCAAATTAAAATTTCGGGCTCGCAAAATTTTAAAAGATAAGATAGCAATATTTCTTTATTTGATTTCAGAAATCAGCACATCTCCTCATCAGACTTCTTTTTCTAGACTTCAGCAGTAATCAAACCCGCATAATCGATGTGCACAGGCAGCAACGCTAACCACTGAGCTATCTATGCACACCCCGTAATCTTGTAATCCACTTCCTCCTAAACTCTTCTTACTAATCTATTTCAATACAATAGCCAAAACTGTCGTTCTACTTTTCTGATAGCCCAGTAAGTTTAGACTAAAAAAAAAAAACCATATTTCGGAACTTTTTGCATAGTTGACTTCTATTTTATATGTAGATTATGGATTTTCAATCTTGTCCTTTAATTTGATTTGGGAACAATCCGCCGTCTTGTATTTTAGGGTTTTGGTTTTTTTTTGTATTAATTAAAGATAGTTTATTTTAAACTCTCGCAGGGTCGAAATGGACTTTAGAGCCATGCTCTAGTGGTTTTTTTTTAGAACCTTTTGTAGAATCCGAATCTGCTAGGAACGATGTCGGAAAAATATCGTTCTATGTAAATTGACCCGGGCTAATGTGCATATGTATGTATTTGTATATATCATTTCTTTAATTCCTTCTACAATTTACACATAATTTATAATTATCGCCACTGAAATAATTTGAATGTTGTTTTTATTACTTCTTTCTACCTTTATTTGGTCTTCCTCTTTTTTGTTAGATACCCATAACGAGTAGCGATTACTGTTGCTATTTGTATTCGCTTTATCTGTCGTGTTTTGCTACAACAACTAACCAAACAAACTAGCCGACAGAAAAAAAAAATTCTACAAAAAGAAACACAAATTATTCATTTTAATACATACCCTTCTTTTTATTTTTACCCACTCAGAAATTGTTGCTGCAGTTTTATTTACCATTTCCAAAGCATGTAATTTTTTTCTTTTGGTCTCTCATATCTGCTTATGGCTTTAGTTTATTGTTTCTTTTGATTTGCATTGGAGTGCATTTGCGTTTGTGCGTGGATACTTGATTGGTGGAGCACCTTCGAGCATACTTCATTATGAATAATTTGGCAATGAACGATCTACTGACCTTGAGCGTTTTGCAATTGGACAAATTACGTGAAATGACTGGTATAATGGAAAACATCAACAACAACGTACCAAAAGATCAGCAGACATTGAGCAACAGAAAATCACTACGCACACGCCAACAATAAGCTGTTTTCCGTGCTTGTGGCATTTTTTTTGCATAAATCCTTTGCAATCACCAAAATTTAATTTCTGCGTATGTCGAATACTAAAGGCAAATTTATTTCAAATAATAAGTACTTAACTATATTTTGAAAAGCTTTTTTTCCTAACTTAAATGGCAACACTTAATATTTATTGACTGTCAAGAGCACTGCGATTCGTCGCAAGTGATTATCACTCGCTTCCTGTAGCCAAGCACCATTTTTAATGCCGTCAAATCCAACATCCCAATTGAAGTATGTAAATATACCCTGTGGCGAAAATCTCTAGTTCTGAACTGGGGCGCTTCTAGTACATTTAGACCCAGTACTGGTTCGCGATAAATCTCTTTTGCATGCAAGCAACTGGCGAATTTAACATGGCGATGTCCTAGGAAGTGTCAATTGCCCACCGCTGCCCCCCTTTTTCGATAGTTCCGAACTAGTCCTAAATTCTATAGTTCCGAACCAGTTCTAAAATCGACAGACGAAAGAAAAAAGTATCATGATTTTTCAATCTTTTCGGTTCTTCCGTGTGCGAATTTACATTATTTTCAAAGAAACGTTTTTTTCAATTTGAAATTAAATTTGTTTGAATGATTGTAAGAAATGTACGTTTACATACCTTGCTGTAGCTGACTTTGCAGAGGTGCTCGCTGTTATTGGTTAGATTCCAGATGGCCCCAAGATGTTAATATGTTAACACAAAGCTTTGTTTTGTATTACCAAACTATGAAAAAGCATCTGCGATGCACAGAATAGAAGCGTATTTGAACGAAAAAGCCGCCGAACACATATCTATGTAAAGTAAACAAGCCCCTCGCTGCATCCCTTATTCGATAGTTCCGAAATAGTTCTAAATTCGACAAATTGGATCTAGTGCGTTCTGCATCCCTTTTTCTATAGTTCCGAACTATTTCTAAATTCGTCACTTTGGATATAGATTTGTAGTGAAAAAAACTGAAAAAATTAGTTTCTTAAAAGTACCACTTTTCGCCCATTTCGGACTGGTGGGGATCTAGTTCCTATCGGACTAGTTCCTTTTTGGGGATAACGACCTAGTACGGAACTAGAAATTTGATTCACTAGTCCGCGGTTTCCCTGCAGGGTATTTGTGTACATACTGCATACAAATACAAAATATAAACACATAAAATATATGTGTACATATATACATATTTACGTGCACATGTAGTTGCATAAAATAATTATCTACACTGAGGGAAAACACATTAAAATCAAATAGAAACGTAATTGATCTTGTTATAAACGTCAACGAAAATACTGTATATTGGTAAAAATTCAAATTAAAATGCGCGCGTTCGTTCTGAAAAGACATCCGTGAAGTGAGTAATCAGGACTAAAACAAAAAAAAAATATTTAATTTGCATGTTGCCTGCAGTGGAATTCGAACCCTAACCTTTTCTGGATATCAACAAATTGTGGCAAGCATCTTTGCGCATTCAGCTACAGCCAGACATTTAAATATGATTTCAAATGTTGAATTTCCATCAACAGCACAGCAGCGAGTTGTACGGATAAACATGTACTATGTATGGATGAATATGTTGTCACCGCTCTGCATGCTGGGGATGCATACCCTGCAGGAAATGTATCTAACTGTAAGCTAACTTTAAGTTGATTAGGAAGGAGCTTATTATCTGTATATTTTCTTTGACGAAAGCTAACTATATTTCTATTCAAGGGTGGCTTACCTCTGCATTAGATATAGTCAAGGGTGGTTACCTCTGCATTTGATGTAACTAACTACTTTTGGACATAAAATATCAATAGGAAAAACAAAATATTTTTTTTATTTTATTACATTTCATATTTTATTCCATATTCTGCTGTAGGTGGTCCCATATTCGAACTCCGTCAGACATAACTTCAAAATGATAATATGAAATTTCAATATTTCTTTTATTTGTCCTCAATTCGAAAAAGTATTTGCACAGAGCTGGATATTTAAATAGAAACGCGTTTAAAGAAAACAATCCCCTTCATTACTCCTGCAGTACTTGTCAACTAGTTTCAAGTTAGCTTTTTGTAGCTAACTACAAGCTATATATTTTATAGAAATCCCGCAAAAAAGCTAACTACAAGAATGGGCGTCGCCAGGATCGAATTTAGGGGGGCTGACATATAAAAATATCCCTCGAAAATTTTATTTAAAAATTGTAATGTAGTTGATTGATTAATCCTTATTAATACATATGTGTAAACTAAATGGTTCCATTTGAAAAGACAATCTTAACTAATATCCAAATATAAATTTAGTTGAGTAAGTAGAGTGGAGTACTAAACTTACCTTTTTTGACTTGTTTTCATGCAAATAGAGGAATATTAACAGGAAATCGACACCTGAAAGCAAGATCGACGTATCCCGGCAGCCAGTTCGAAAACGCCCTATTTCAGAACTCGGTTCAAAAGTGCCCTAACTCAGCTGCCGATTCCAAAACGCCCTATCTCAGCACATTTTCAATACATATTTATTTGAGGTAGGGCGTTTTTGAACCGAAATCTGAAATAGGGCCTTCTTAAACCAAATTCTGGTATGGGGCGTTTTTCAATAAAACTCTGAAATAGGAGTTCTTCAATCAAATTCTGAAGGAGGGCGTTCTTCAAAAGTGTTTTGCCTATAGTGCGTCGCCTGTGGGCATTCTTTCATATATGTATGTATGTGCCATTTCTACCGTTATATGTTTTTTGTCTACTCGGTTATTCCCTGGGGAATTCATGCTTTATTTAAATTTAAAAAATTAAATTACTACACCATTTTAATTAATTAGTGTGTAGTCCAGTTTTGTTTTGTAGAAGTTTCGTTAGTATACACTTCAGTTTTTACACATTGAATATATCTGCATATTTATATATTTACGCGTATCTATTTACATTTATTTATGTACAAGTCTACAAAATATTATTACTTATAAAGCGATTTTTAATCTTCGTTGCTTAACACACATTTTTTCAATTACTTCTCTTTTTCAATTACTTCTTGTGTTGTAATCGGCACATCATTATGTACCGCTAACATCGTTAAACCATTCAGCCGCTCCTTAATTGTATAAAAAGAAGGGACATATAAGATAGCATATTCAACAATTGAGTAGTCCACTTGCAAAGTGCGCTATGTAATTTTTTTTTAGATTCTTAGTTTTTTGTGGGTTTCATGTCCACCAACAGCAGAGTGAAAAATTTTTCTATATTCTGGAAAAAATAGCATGAAATGTTAACTACTCTTGCAAAAGTCGCTATAATACTTATTTATACACTTTCAAATGTCTCCTCTTCGTATGAACTTAGAAAACTGCAAGAAAACGTGGTAGTTTCGGTGCCTAGTGGAAGAGGTCGCAAAAAAGAAGCAAACCAATCTTCCTAGAGGAGAGAACGCGAAAAGCTAAAAAAAGATAGCTATGTAAAAGTTACTGTTTCAAAACTTGCAACATTAAATTTATAAATATCTAATCTACCATACTGCAATTTTATTTTTTTAATGGTATTAGGCTCTTACATATCCATATTTTCTGGTAATAAAAAAAGATGTATGTAAAATATGTATGTATTTATATTTTTGTAACAGATAATAAAATAAACACGCCCCTGAAGATGCTAATAAGCGATTAGCGAAACGTTGGGCCGTAAGTGAAATAACGTCGTTTTATTTACACTAAAAGAACAGATCAGACAAGCCTATCACAAACTAAAAAATTTTCACAAAAAAAGATACAGTTCGGATGTTATTTGTTGTCGTAGACGTTTTTTTTTGTTAATTTATGGTTTACTTTTATAAAATCACATAACGCTGTTTGCAAGTGGACTACTCATATATTCATTAGAAGATAATTTGTCACCCGTCTGAAATAAAAAAAAAAATTTAAATCAGAAGGATAAAATAGTATTGTGTTATTAATTCAAAAGTATATAATTGTAGTTCAATGACGAAGGGGGAGGAACTATCCCCCTATATCCCCCCTGGCTACGCCACTGGCCAGAAGCATGAATGTGCAGATTTATCAAATTTGAGTTATTGGAGGAAATGTGGTGATTTCCGAAATAGCTATCAGTTCTACCATTTTTTCAAATTATTGTTGCTTTTCCACAATAAGTTTGCACTTAATACGGCCTCGAGCTCATAAAAATTGTTGAATATAATTGTTATAAGGCCATAAAAATAACAAAAACACATAGATTATCTAAAACAAATTTTCGATGTATGCTTAAAATGCAAAAACTTAAAGGTAAATTTTATAAGAAATTAAACTGTAAGTAAGCAGTAAAGAAATACTTACTAAAATTAAGAAATTAAATTTAAGCGTATAATAAAACGTGATTGAACAGTATCGGAAACGCTGGCTCTCACAACATCGAACAGCAACAGCACACCTGTCATTACATTTCCTTTTCCTATTATTCTTTAAGTAATTTTGTTTTGCTTTCTCTACCGCTCTGCAGAATCGACGATCAGCGGTCAATCAATAAACAGATTTTTTTTTTGTTTTCTCGCTAACTCAGTTTTGTTGTTAACTCAGCGCTGATTTTATTGTCAACAAGTTTAGTTCTTTGTTAAATATACGGATATTTTGTCGTCTCGCTACTTTATGTACAATTTGATCAATAAATGGATTCAATTGAACCCCCGAATTTAACTTCATTCGTCATTGCACAGACTGGCACAAACAGTGTTATTCGTAAATAAACTTCAGTATATAGTTGAAGATTTATTTAAAGAACTTTGTGAAAGATAAAAATTTATCTTGTACTGCTAGAGTCTTGATAACCCAGAAAATTGGCACCGTTTATGGTGAAAGGCATTTAGTATCACACTTTTAAACTAAAGCTTTCTTAACCTTTTCAGTATAAAATTTCAACCACTGATTTTAAAAATTTTAAAATATGTATACCGGCTAATTTTGTATCGTCAAAAATCACATCAACAAATTTTTAAAGCTTTGAGCTTTCACGTCATTCAGAGTCCTTTATTATGGCCAGTGATATCTTAGGTGTTGCTTTCATAAAATATATTTCAAAACTATGAATAACACTGTGCCACAAAAACTAAAAAATTTCAGAACACACGAACTATGGGCCAAATACAGTAAAACTGCGTTTTTAGTTTTTCACTCTGATGTCAGGATTTTTTTTTTTCAAACGACTTTGAAATTCTAAAGATATGATTGATTCAAAAAATCATTTAATAAAATCAGTGCCATGTAGAATAACATTATGGGTGCTAAATGAAAGATAAAATGCCATTGAATTTAAAAGCACACTCTGCCTTATCCTGAGTTTTGCCTGAAAAAAATTCACCCGAAAATTTGTCATCCAGCCATAGTAAAACCATGGAAACCTAAAGTGAAAAGTGATCCAGTTCGAGGAAAATGAAACTCATGATAAGGCTGAATAAAGTTTTTTGGTTTACAGAGACGAATATGTATTGAAAATGTGGTTTTAATAAATTTTATCTTTTCAAGGTAATAAAGTTTGCAGGACGAAATTCGAATCAAACAATAAATATTGCAAATTTTCAAGGATTTTTAACGACAAAATTTTTAAAGGACTTTTCCATACCCATTCCTCCCTATGCACTAAAATATTTATTCTGTTATAATTCTAAAGAATTTTTTTTTATATTTGATACCCTTATCTTTATGCTAAATTGCACTGAATTTTTAAAATAATTTTTTGAAATAATCATATTTTTTAAATTCCAAAGTCCTTTTAAAAAAATCGTGACATCAGAGAGAAAAACTAAGTCCGCAGTTATACGTGACTCAAACAAATGACCACGTGTTGGTTATTTTTTAAATATTCGTAATTTTTTTTCGAGCTAATTTTTCAAGCTTTAACAAAAACCACATAAATTACAGTTACAAACTTTATACAAAATTTAGGAAAATTCCACAAATTTTCTTCAAAATTTCAACTTTTTAATCTGATTCTTTAGAACATTTTTGGGTATACAATTTTAGTCTAAAGGCTGATTTTCACTATGTCAAATTCAGTGGCATTTGTTGTCACATAAGTGAACACACATTGTCAAATGGGATTAAAAAGCGGTTTATCGACTGATTTGGATCCGGATAGGCCTTTAGTCGTGTTCATGCGCTGCTAAATCGGCTATATGTCCGCTTTTGGCCTATAATATCATCGGTCAAGGTATGGATAAAGGAGAGAAAATTGTGTCAAAATATGTCGCCAATATGTGAAAACCAGTCTTAATGAAGTGCAGGTTTAAAACGGTTGATTTCTAAAATTTTTTTTTGGTGACGGATTTTTGCACTTTTTCCATATAAGCATGCATTTTTTATGAAACAAAATTCGGGAGACCGTTAGCAACAAAATTTCAAAAAAATCAACGCCATTTTTTATAAATAACACTTGTTATATAAAAAAAACCGCAAAAGTAGTCTCCAAAAAACAATTATCAAAAATCAACGCGATGTTTTAGCTGGTTGAAACTTGCACTTCATTAGACTATGACATGGTGTGGGCTAAAAAACTGCATACCCAAAAACGTTGTAAAGATTCAGATAAAAAGTTGAAATTTTATTGAATTTTCCTAAATTTTGTATAAAGGTTGAAACTGTGATTTATATGCTTTTTACTACCGGGCAAAGAATTTTGCTTTCAGCTGCCATTTCGTAGTATTGTATACTACATAGAAAGCAAACTTCAAAAGTTTTCATTTTTTACTATGCATTATTTTCCTCAGTGTAAGCGTATGTATTCGAGCTAGATAAAACCGACCATCCGGTTACTAATCGAATAGCAACTTTTTTGTCGATTGATAGTCGAGTAGCAAGTATTTGATTAACCGCTCGAATTCTACTAACCGTTCACTTTCGACTAACCTCTCACAATCGAGTGGTCTGAAAATCGACTAACCGAAGTTATTCGAATAGTGACAGTTATTCCGAAAAATATTAAGATTTAAGTGAGTTGGACCGATTTGAAAATACCTCCAAAAATTGAGTTTTTCATGAATAAAAATGGTTTCTTAAAGATTTTGTTTGGAAAAATCGCCTCCAATGACAAAACGATTTAAGCTTAAAAAATTTGCATGAAAATATTTAAAAAAAATATATAAACGGAATCGTAATGATGAGATTTTTGATGCTCTTTTTCACTTTTTCAAAGATTGGTATAAGAAAAACTTAAATAACTGAGCCTAAGCTCCTCCGATTTAGACTTAAGAGGTGTCAATGGAAAGGTATTTTCTCACCTTTTTTATTTCATTCAAAGTTGAACGCAACTGTTTTTGGTGATGCAGTCTAATGTACATATGTGCGTTTTTATTCTTTTATTTTACTGTAAATTTACTGCAAAATAATCTCTTCTAAAATAGTATCTGTAATTGTTTCTCAGAAAAATTGTATACGTTAAATTTCACTCCTAATAAAATGGGTACAATTAGAGGCGTACAGCCACGAATGCAATTTAAGTGAAAAATTTTTTTTTAATGTTTTATGAAAAAGGGATGGAAATCATTTTTCATTAAAATTGTGGGTAGAAGCTGCAGTTAAAGTGATTAATCTTTATTTTTAAATTGAAAATTTATCTTTTAGAGCTCTACACTGTTTCTTTTTTTTTATTAATACAATGATTTGTACAGATCCCAAATTAAAACAAGTTTACAAAAATTAATAAAGTAATGAGACAATTCGTCGCGGTACAAATACAACTTTTTTTAGTTGGAAAATGATATTATAGAATTGTATTGAAACAACATTCGCAACAGAAACTGTTTTTTTTTTAATAAATCCTGAAACACACATTAAACAAAATATTGTATGCACCTACGTTTGAAGATGCAGAGCTAAACATAAAGGAAAGTTCAATAACGGATCAGATTAAATTGAATACAAAATTTCTGGCAAAGCAACATAACGACAAGCATTGAAAAGCAGCAACAAACGCAGCACCAAAAACAAACCGCTAAAATATAATAATTAAGGAATAACAAGTAAGAAAGTCTAAGTTCGGGCGGAGCCGAACGTTAAATACCCGGCGCACGTATTAAATATATGTTTTTCACCTTTCCGAAAGCTACCGCTAGATGGTAAGCCGGGGTGTATCAATTTTGAGTAAATTAGCGTCCTTGAATTTCGAATTATTGAAGTTTCAAACATTTCTGAAATTTACCGTTATATGAAAAGCGGCCGTAATTTTAGTCCCATTCCAATAATTTTCAACGTTTTGCTTTTATGTGGCAAGCACAATAAAAATACCGAGTTTGGTACAAATTGGTAGAACGAATACCGATATACATATATGTGATCATAAGTGGGCAGTACCACGCCCATTTTCCAAAATTTTCCCATTAACGTATTTCTTGGAAAAGAATTGTTGCAAGCATCAATTTTGAATAAATTAGCTTCAATAAAATAAATTACCGTTATATGGGATGTGGGCGTGGTTATCGTCCGATTTTAAAAATTTTCGGCGATTTTGTATGCTGTACCAAGGCCAACAACTGTGCCAAGTTTGGAAGAAATTGGTGTAGCGGTTACCAAGATATTCACATGTAACCATAAGTGGGCGTGGCTACGCCCATTTTCCAAAAATTTATAATATTCTTATTTTTCGTCTAAAAATTGTTGTAAATATCAATTTTGAGTGAATAATCTTCAGTAGTTACTCAAATATCGCAGTTTTCGTATTTCTGGAAATTACCGTTATATGGGAAGTAGGCGTGGTTACAGTCCGATTTCGCCCATTTTCAATACCAACCTACCTTGGATTAAGGGAAATCTACATACCAAATTTCGTTGAGATATCTCAATTGTTGCTCGAGTTATCGTGTACACGGACGGACGGACAGACGGATAGACGGACGGACAGACAGACATGGCTTAATCGATTTCTTTTTTCATCCTGATCATTTATGTATACATTTGTCTATATCTATCTCGATTCGTTTTGGCTGTTACAAAGAACCGTTATGTGAACAAAATTAATATACCCTTGTGCACAAGTGCGCTCGGGTATAAAAATACATATGTGCATTTGTACTTCCATGGCCTTGAAATGTTTGCGCAAAACGCATCGCACAATGCCATTTGGAAACAGCTAATTTGTATACAACAACAATCATTAGAAGAAGTGGCAATTTGCCGGAGCAACAAAAAAAACGATAAAAACCAAATAACAAACAAATATATATATATATATGTAAATGGGGGGAACGTATCAGATTTAAGTAAAGCGCGAAGTCATTGAAAAGAAGATGATTAAGACTAGAACAATAACTTTGTATTATTTATATTTAACAATTCTTTGCTGTTGCACGGAAAGCCAGAGCCGGCAAAATGACTAAACTTTAATAATAGCCAATCCCTGAATGCAAAAAAATCAAAACTCAAAAGTAATAAAATATAAATGTGAGAATAAATTAAAAAATGCGCCGAATAATCATAAGGTAAGTGGCCAGTCACAAAAAATGCAAAAACTAGGCGAATTTGAAGATATATTCGCACACCAAAATGAAAATATAAAAGTTAAATAGATAATATTAAAAAATCAAAACTCAAAAGGAACCATATATGCAAATGAAAATAAAATGCAGAATATTTCGCCCTGCGTTGGTTAAAATTACGTACATATTAAACATTTAATTTTTAAGCAAAAAATAAAACCGACTTCAATTCTCATATAAAAATTTAAGGGTGCCGTTAATTTTTTTCAGGATGTAATGATCGGGTCTAAACCAAATTATTATGGGGCCACCTTTTAAAAACGAATTATAGTAATCGGTTAACGTGGTCCAAAGTTTTGCATTAACATACATAAAAAAAATATTCCGACGAATTTATAACCTCCTCCTTATTTGAAGTCGGTTGAAAATTTAATTAGCTGTATTTATTGTGGATTTGAAATGGAAACATTTAAAATCAGGGTCGTGGATCGGATGGAAAATTTGATCTGCGGTTCAAACAGTCGTTGCATCTTCAGATTGGTTCGTCAAAACGGGATTTTCTTGTCTTTGAAATGGGTGTTAGGTTCGGTTCAACGGCTCGGGAGTTAAAAAAGGACTTATGTTTGCATTATTTTTAGACTGCGGATATTTATGCATAAACCTAAGCCTAAAAATGGGTACCACTTAACTATAAGGAAAACGATTAAATTTGTATACATTTTGTTTGTGGTTATGTGGTACATATTTTCAGTTTTCGTTTTCTTCATCAACAACGCCGTTTTGTTATTTTTATTCAGGAACAATCCAAACAAATATATTGTATAAAAACTTATATATTTTATGACCCACGCTATATGTAGGAAAAAAATGGCAGAGTGAAAACAAATATGGTAACGTAATAAGGTAACAAAAGTAAATGTGGCGAAAATTTTTCTGTTTAAATTTGGTCGAAACGATTCGTTTCTCGGTTCGGATAAAACAATTGGGGAAAGTTTCGGTCCAGTTAATGGTGCAGTTAATTAGTAGAAAAAAATTTTTAATCCGGTTCAAAACCGGTCACGTAAAATAGCAAAATTAGATAGCTGTAGATAGAGTCATATGTAGTTGGACCTTAAGAGCTACGGGTTTGCAGCTGTCCTATGTACTCCACATCAATCACACCGTCTGCATTTCTTTCGACTATGCAATTAATATTTATGCAAATTTGTGGTTTATCAAGCCAATGCCAACAGCTCGCTCACATTTAAAATAATTAAAAAATGTCTAAACGTATACAATTAAAGACCTCCACCACAGAGTGCAAAAAATTGCAAATTGTATTAACAATAATTATGTGTGCAACAACATCCGCTTTTTCATTCTTTAAGGCTGTTATTAATAATTAACAAACAGCGATAAAGGCAAACAACATTTTGACATTATAAACAAATTTTTTTGGCTTTTGGTCACTCCTTTGCCATTGTAAGAGATTTATTATTGTTCTTGTTACCCCCTATGGAGGTATGAGTCAATGCGCGTAAATGAGATCTTTCTGATTTACACATTAATTTTTCGCTGATGGCAAATAATTCGCAGTCTAACACCCCTATTCTACAACACTTTCGTATTCGGATTGTGCTACGAATCGTAGAAATGGTATGCTGCAACCCGAATCGTATCTTCAAACTTTCGAAATTCGTAACAATGGCATGCCTAAAAACGAACGAGTAATCTTTTTTGTGTAATTTGGTACGAAAACAATTCTGTGTAAGAGGTGAGATAAAAGATGTAAATCGATGTGGGTTTGCAGGAAATATTAGTGGTGTTTATTCAAACAGATAAATTTGCCTTTCGCATATACGTATATTTTTATTCACTGCTTTATATAAACGAGCAAAAAAGAATATTTGTTGCCCCTTATCGAGAAACTTGGCTTGGGTTTAGTTAATGTACAACGATTTTCGGTTGTTGTGTCCAAACGCATAACCCGAATCCAAAAACTTTAACATACACGTGTAAACAAAGGATTCACATGTTATTTAAGATAAATGTTTCAAATTTCCTACCACTAGCTACTTAATAAACTCGGTATGCACCATGCACTTTTTTGCAAATTTCGACGTGGGTTCTGCGCAAAAATACTGTGGACGGCGTAGCCGGAGTGATATGCACAAGAAATGTTGTATACCTTTGACATGCGGAAGCCCCTCTTCTCCGGCAACACAGAAAGGAGAATTCTACTTGGTAAGGGTTATAATCCCTAAGCGCGGCCGAAGACAGAAGCAAATGCAACAGGTAGTGGACATAACAAAGTGCATGTTTTCAATGGCTTGGAAGAAGCTGTTATTGCATTAACTAGATTGAGAACCAGTTCTTCAGGCATAGGAGTAGTTCTGGCTTGTGGTTCAACAATTCAACCAGAAGCTTACATAGATGCCCCCATGGTTAGTATGCCCGACAGTTCCGCATACCTTTGTGAATCCATTGCCATAGTGCCCGCTTACTCTGCTGCTATAATTGCAAATACATCAGAATCCATAATTTTCCTCAAAATATGTAAAACTAACCAGTTTTATATATTCATATACAAACGAAAGTGTCTCACTCAAGCCGTTTTGCTCCGACAATTGTCTTGGCCCACTTCGTCTACATGCCAGTGCCACTCCTTATGCATTTTTTATTACTTATTATTTGTATTTAATAATTACAGGTCACTTGTTTGCTTTATGTGGCTGCACCTGCAAAAGTGTTAAAACCTAATTTCACGCTTGCTAAAATTTAATTATAAAACCATTAACATTTGATTGCTTAATTAGTTACCCTAAATATGTTGTTAATGCAGCACACTGATATTGTTGGCGGTTACAAGACATTAATATACTTACACGAAGTATGCATAAAATCAGCGCAAATTTGAAAGCAAATCTATCGTACATACTATGTACTACATAGGACGTAAATGCAAGGTTTTGCGAACGGAATCAGAATCTTCTCATCCGAAATTACAAATCACAAACACAAGTAAATATCAGGTTAAATTACCAGCAAAAACAGTAAAGTCGGAATTGTAATGCTCTCACCCCCTAGGATTGTAATATATCGAAAAGAAGTATACGTCTATTTTTTTATTTTGAAAGCAAAATATACTTAGAGGTCGCTCAAAGCTCTCAAAGTTTTCCTGTATTTTTATATGGAAAAAAAAAACTTCGTAGAAATGATATAGAATTCTTGAAAATCAATATTTTTCGATCGGAAAGCTCTGGATCTCTTCAGGAGACTTTCAATAACAATCCCCAATTGTTTATGTCTACCTTCGCATGGTAGCGAAATTTGAAGATCTTCAAAGATAAGGTCTTGTTGAAAAAGCCCCTATTGAAAGCTTTATTAAGAAGTGCTTCTCATTTTGCCGACTAGGAAACGATTACAACATTTTTTACCTTTTTTTTATAAAAATCATAAAGAATGCAAAGCGCATTTATAGAGTGCATTTTCCGCTTACGCTACTTTTAGTCATAATTGATTATTGGGTTAACTGAAGGTTCTATGACGCCTTCAAGTCCAGATATAAAGTAGGTTCATGAAGAAAAAAGGTATTATTCAAGTCAAGCGAGATGTATGCATGTATGTAATAGCATACAATGTGCTTTACTTTCCCAACCTTTCACCCAAGAATTTTAACAAATAAAATACATATGCATTTACATGCATACATACATAAGTACATATTTATGTATAAACTAAATATGTAGTCAGAGGGTGCCAAATGGCAAGTGTGACTAATTACGGCACAACTCCTTTCAGTGACCTTACTTTCAAGTTATGTCAAATGTCAGCATCACCTGGCAATGAGTGTCTCACTTAACTCCTTTCACAAAATAATCACATAAGATGCCACCGCTCATTCACTTTCAATCGCAGACATCTGTTGTGTAGTGTTGCCAGAAGTTTTCGAGGCGACCGGCTAACATAGCAAACAAACAGGCTAAAAATGTCAAAATTAAGTCGTGTATGTGCCTGTTTAAAGAGATCTTATTATTATGAAAGCGTTCCTTCGAAAGCAAACAAATTTACAAAACACTAATATATTAAAACATCGTATTTTTTTATCGCTAACATTTTTACTATGCCCCCCTAAAAACTTTTAACCATAAAGTGATGCACAAAGTGGTTTAGTTAAAGGTAAGATAATTCCTTGGGTTTAACCTTGAAAAATTTTCAATCTTGAAATAGGCTGCATTTTCAACCCATTCCAAGATATCTCGACTATAGAAGGAAAACATTTTTAACCCAACCACCATGTGGTCCAAAAACAGTAAAGTTAAAAATGGTAATGCTCTCACCCCCTAGGATTGTTCTATATCGAAAAAGAGTATACCCCTATTTTTTATTTTGAAATCAAAAAATATTTAGAGGTTGCTCAAAGCGCTCAAAGTTTTCCATGTATTTTTATATGGGGAAAAAACAACTTTGCACTCCCAATCCACTACGCCCAATTTGCACCTAAGTTCCATTTTGATACCATAACCAAGAGTATGTTGTACAGGCTTCTACCAGACACTTCCCGTAACGATGAGATGCGGTCATCGATTGAGCAATGTGGAACCCTCCCTTGCTTGCACATGTACAGCCTCATTCCTCATTTTAGGGAATGTTGCGATGACCAGGGACCCAAAGAGAATCTAGTTCGAGCTGACTATTTACCGCGTTCAATTGGCTTTAAACGAAGAACTTTTTTAACCTGTTTACTCATTTTTGGTGACATGCTAAAATGAATGAACTCCCCTACAAAGCGCGTAAACAAATGAACTAAATAAATTAAAGAAAAAAACATAAGAACAACAACGAAATCGAACTTCACTTTGTAAATTAGAGCAGGTGAGTGTACCTTAGGGTGGTCCAAAAAGGCATGTGATAAAGTAAAGTCGGAACTTTTATGCTCTCATCCCCTTGGATTTTTCAAAAAATATTTAGAGGTCGCTCGAAGCGCTCAAAGTTTTCGATGTATTTTATATGGGAAAAACACAACCTTTCTTAGAAATGGTAAAAAATTCTTAAAAATCAATATTTTTCGATCGGAAAACTCTCTTTCTCTTCAGGAGATTCCCAATAATAATACCCAATTGTTTACTTAACCATTTTTTCATAGTAACTATATTCTATAGGTCCGCCGAAAACCCCTAAAAAGCCCGAAAAATGCAATGGGGGTCCAACAAAAAATCTTTAGTATTAAAAAATTGTTAAATAAACAATTGGGTATTGCTACTAAAAGGCTCCTGAAGAGAACCTGAGTTGTCCGATCAAAAAATGTTGATTTTCAAGAATTCTATACCATTTCTGCGAAAAGTTGTTTTTTCTCCATATAAAATACATGAGAGCTATTCGCAATTCGGTACATAAGAGCTGACAAATTTATGCAATTGTAGAAATATGCCATGGATTGTGAGCGACCTTTATTAAACTGTCATGATAAAGCTTTTGCAAAACAATTTTTGTGCATCAGCTTTGGTTTTGTTTATGAATTTAATCAGCTGATAGAAATGTCAACCAGAGTTGCAATGCGTAGCATATTTATGCTATGGATTTTCGGTATTGCAAATTTGCCAAGCCATGACAAATGCAAATGCGTGTATTTTGTTTGTGTATTGCAAATAATTTGCAATACAAATTTGCAATGCAGTGATGCTAGGCCATTTGCACCGGATCGCGAATAGCCCTATGGAAAAGTTTGAGCGCTTTGAACACCCTCTGATTCTGTCAAAATCACAAAGAGTGGATTAGCGGTACCGCGATTGGCGCAATCTCTATTTCTCTCAATCGTGCCTAAGTTCATATCAGAGAGCAGCTTTGGGTATGATCGAGCCTTTCTGATCACCCTCACTAAAAATCGAGCACAAGTGAACGCCACACTCGGCTACTATGTGTTCGATCGAGATGCACACTCGACAGCTGCTTTGAGTACGAACGAGTCTGTTCGATCACCCTCGCTATAAATTGAGCACAAGCGAACACCGCACTCGGACACCTGCAGCACAATATAACCAGTAAACAACCTTCGGTGAATTTGGCGACTGCCTTCCTCGGGGATGAATATGCTAGGGATGAAATTATTGGTACACACGCCTTCCAAGCACGCAGGGTCGCTTTTAAGAAACAAAAAATAATTAACTCCAAATAGTTTCAAAAAGTATAGTGTAAAACGAACTTTATTGAATAATTCCACATAAAATGGTATACATAAATGACTCATTTTCTAAACGATGAGTTCCGTAAAGTGCACAAATAATTCGTGGCCTTAACCGAAACCCCCCATGTGAGAGAACTATTCAAGTAACGCTACTAGAAGAGAAACGGTGGGCTGCGAAATACCTGAGTGGTCGTCAGTGATCTTTAGAGACAAATCGAGCAAACCTAGCAAAATAAATCAGCGAGTTCAACAGGGTGGCGCCCTTTCCCCACTACTGTTAAACATTTACATTTCTAAGCTCCCTCAACCACCAGAGGTAGTCTCGATTGTCTCTTATGCTGACGATTGCTCGATAATGGTTATTTCACCGAGCTTTCTCGCTTCGTCACTGCACGGAGCCTAACCCTCTCCCCTAAGACAAAGAACGAAGAAACGTTGCTGGCAACGTACAAGGCAATTAGCAGCCCGGTTCTGAACTATGCAACGCCTGTGTGGTTATCGGCGACTAGTAGGACGCAGTGGATGAAACTGCAGACTTGCCAAAACACGGCACTCAGACAGCGACAGGATGCCTTCTGATGTTGCCGAAACATCACACTGCGCAACGGGCCCATATGCACCCGATTAAGGAGCATAACACAATGCTCAGACAGAGCTTAGTCTGCCTCGGGAGACTCGGACCCCATAGCCCAACTTCGATCTGGCTACTGCAGCAGGTTGAACTCATACTTCAGCAGAATAAATTCCAGATGTGCCAAATGAATTCCCCGCAATCGGAGAGAAGCCCCATGACTCGCAGCATCTCTTCGCATGCCACCCTGCTAACGCCTTTGGCCTTATGGACAGACCCCATCGAGGCTGCACGCATCCAGGGTCTACCGCTAATAGAGCTTGGCGACAACGATACAACAACAACAGGAAACATGTGTTGGCATTAGCTGAGGGAAAATACGACATTTCAGAGTTCTTAAAAATTTAACTTCAAAAGACGTACTGCGCAATAAAATTTATTTTAAAGAACAAAAAACTCAATCTGGATATAGTGAACAATCTGCATTAAACACCAAATCGAGCTTTGTGCTATGTGTGTGAGCTGTGGGCTTCTACATGGAACTATGTTGGCCTTTCCTTGGTGAATTGTAGTAGGTATATTTCCATGGCGAATGTAGACAGTTGCTGGTTTAGTTTGCTGGCAATGGCATACATACACAAGCAGTTTCTACAGTAAATAGATACATGAACTTCACTACCTACTTATTTTTGTTAGTACCTGATTCTTTTTAGTGCTGGTATGAGGTAATGCACCAGTGGATAAGGTCGCCAGGTGCTAATTCAAGCGGCATCTTACCATGCTGTTACGTACCTAATACAAAACAGTGCCCAAATTATTATACATTTAAAAGTTCAGCTTAAATTATGTTTTACTTACATAGAATATTTGTTTCCAAAGAAGCCACACTCATGCATCCTATCTAAATGGTAGAAAGTCATCAAATAAAAGCTGTGGAGTCAACAGCTGTGGAGTTTATGGTGGTTGGCTACCGTCCACAAATATAAATATGCATTCTGTATGGCTCTTTACAATGGAGAGTCCAAAAATTCACTTTGCTGCACACCTTCCTTTTGGTCTACATGAAATTGCAAACACTGTTAATACATCCATTTTTTCATGTGCTAAAAATCGTACTTACCTAAAGGGCTACATGTCCAAAATTATTGCTACGTGTTCCCAATTAATCAATCTTTGTATATTTATTGATTCCTGCAAAACTGGGCCATGTAATATTAAAATTAACAAATTTTTCTGCATTGTTTACATATTTTTATATGCGTTTCGGCATTTCTCTCTCACAATTGCACCAAGATGACGTCACGCAAAAATTACGCTCAAAAGTCCTCTCTCATTGGCGCAATCTTGAATTCTATCATGCTTGTATGATAAGCAATCTCGTGTTGTGGCCAACATGTTCGGCTTGAGCTCAGTCGCTAATGAACAAGACTTCTGCTCGTATACAGAGAATGATGCAAAACGGGTTTTGTTAGATGACCGAGTATACACGAAAATTATGCACCCGCTGCAGATGTCTGGTACATATGTATGTATGTGCATAGATACGCATATGCATAGATACATATGTGCATAGATACGTATGTGCATAGATACATATATGTGTCCGCATATATTTTTTTTCTCGTCACTTGCTCTGTCGCTTCACTGCAGCAAAACCAAGTTGTGGGGAAAACCCTGACGAAATGCGTTCAATTGAAACCATGGGTTTGAAGATTGCGCAAATTGATGTGAAAATTTCAATTTCATATTAAATATATTTATGTGTGCATGTACACATATATGTACATATGTAAAAATATAGTTTCGATTTAAAAAAATCGGATAAAGTTTTTCTTTCGCCATTCATACACCTATAATTTTAGTATTTATTTAAAAAGACTCATTGAAATTCAAAAACTATCTCTTGCTAAAAAAAATCAGTGATCGGTTTGCGTCTTCTGAACGACTTGATACATTAGCTGTCAAATTCAACTCTCAAAGGTACACACCAACATGTTGTCTCAAATGATCAGAAAAATATTACGATCATCTGACACGCAACTATTCAGTTGATCAGAAGTACGCAACAACGCGTTCAGAAGCTGCAATCGCACCAGTTACTGACCTGTTGCGCCTTCTGAACGTGCCCAATGATAATTCGTTTCTCTTGAAATCAAGTTATATGGCTCCGTATGTATGTACATATGTACATATTCCGAATTTTTTTATACCCGAGCGCACTTGTGCACAAGGGTATTATAACTTTGTTCACATAACGGTTGTTTGTAACAGGCAAAACGAATCGAGATAGATATAGACAAATGTATACATAAATGATCACAATGAAAAGAGAAATCGATCCGTCCGTCTGTGCACACGATAACTCGAGTAAAAATTGAGATATCTTAACGAAACTTGGTACGTGAACTTCTTTTGGGCGTAGTACGGATGGTATTGAAAATGGGCGAAATCGGACAATAACCACGCCTACCTCCCATATAACGGTAATTTTAAGAAATACGAAAACTGCGATATTTTAGTAACTACTGAAGATAATTCACTCAAAATTGATACTTATAATGAGTTTCAGACGGAAAACATGAATATTATAAATTTTTGGAAAATGGGCGTAGCCACGCCCACTTATGGTTACATGTGTATATCTTGGTAACCGCTGCACCAATTTCTTCCAAACTTGGCGCAGTTGTTGGCCTTGATACAGCATACTAAATGGCCGAAAATTTTAAAAATCGGACAATACCCACGCCCACATCCCATATAACGGTAGTTTTCGGAAATACGAAAACTGCGATATTTGAGTAACTACTGAAGATAATTCACTCAAAATTGATATTTGCAATGAGTTTTAGACAAAAATAAGAATATTACAAAATTTTGGCAAATGGGCGTAGCCACGCCCACTTATAGTTACATGTGTATATCTTGGTAACCGCTACACCAATTTCTTCTAAACTTGGTACAGTTGTTGGCCCTGGTACAACATACCATATGGCCGAAAATTTCTAAAATCGAACAATAACCACGCCCACATCCCATATAACGGTAATTTCGAGAAATACAAAATCTTCGATAAATCAGTAAATATTGAGGCTAATTTATTCAAAATTGATGGTTGCAACAATTCTTTACCAAGAAATACGTTTATGACAAAATTTTGGAAAATGGGCGTAGCACCGCCCACTTGTGATCACATATATGTATCTCGCTAACCGTTCTAGCAATTTGTACCAAGCTCGGTATGGTTATTGTGCTTGCCACATAAAAGCAAACCGTTGAAAATTGTTGAAATGTTTTTATTTGTAAAGGCTCTCAAGAAAATTTTCATTTCAATTTAAAAATTCATATAAAATTACGCATAATAAATAGAAAATAAGTTTTCTTCTATAAAAAATTTATTAAATCAGTATGCAGCTCTTAAGAAAAAAATGCTCGTACATCTCATCCCTACCATGTCCAATTATCGAATGTGAAAATCGGCACTTTTCAAAATTTTTATTCGCCACTAATAATTTTATTTCGGATTGCAGCATTGCTTAAGTTGTTGTTTTTGACAACTTATTTGTTGGTTAATGACTGCAAATAGTTTTAAAAAAAGTTGAAACGAGAAATAATACTTTCATAAAAATTTAAGTACATACATAGATTTAAAAAGCTGCTTAAATACAAAAGTTTTATGAAAATGTCACATTAAACAACTGCCTAAATCTACGTTATTTTTTATAAATAAGGTCGTAAACATTTCTTTACATCGTCAATTTCCATATTCTATGTTTACTCTTTCAATTTCGGTGACCAGAGCAGCAAACGATATCAACTAGTACGCTAACAACCAGAAATGAAATTTAATACGCAAGTACTTAGAGTACTACAAGTAACAGAGAGTATATTTGGTACTCCCTTTTGGCAGCAGCAAATATCTCTCGTACGCGATCAGAGAAAGTAGAGTACCTACTTTGGTGGAGCAATAGCAAGTACGTCAAGTATTTACTCTCTCAACGCCAAGTAGTGTATGTTTGAGGAAAAAAGAGTAACAATGTGTTAGGAGTAGAGTACAATGCAAAGAGTACTTATTGGTCGAAATGCGGCAAATACACTTGCGCTGGACTTTACTAGATAACAAAAAGATTTTGTTATTGAAATTATATCTTCTTCTTCTTTATTGATGCCTAAGCGATTTTGGCCGAGACCAAAACAGCGCGCCAGTCGTTCCTCTTCTGTGCCAACTGACGCCAGTTGGAAATGCCAAGTGAAGCCAAGCCTTTCTCCACTTGGTCTTTCCAACGCCTTCCTTTTTGCTCTGTTACCAGCATCGCGACCTTCGTTGAATACTTTCAGAGCGTTTCTGTCCATTCGTACGACATGACCAAGCCAGCTTAGCCGATGTATTTAAGAATCAAAGTCGCGAAACATATGTTGTTTTTCTATCCTCGAATACCTTAAGAAAAATAATTGCAAGAACTTATCTTTTCCACCTGTGCGCGACGTGTGTACGAAACGTTGCCATTTCGCCAAAAATGCCACTTAACGATGTTTCGTGAATCGAGCTATTATTCCTACATTGCGTAGCGTTTCTAATTTCGCATGAATGGAAAATATTTTAGTGATTTCGTATTCTTCTTCTTCTTTATTGGCGCTGTAACCGCCTAAGCGATTTTGGCCGAGTCCAAAACAGCACGCCAGTCATCTCTCTTCTGTGGTAACTGACGCCAAATGGAAATGCCAAGTGAAGCCAAATCCTTCTCCACCTGGTATTTCCAACGCAGAGGAGGCCTCCCTCTTCCTCTGTATATCGTTGTAAAGCTCATACAGCTCATCGGTAAATCGTCTGCGATATTCGCCATCACCAACGCGTAAAGGTCCGTAAATCTTTCGCAGAATCTTTCTCTCGAAAACTCCAAGAGCCGTCTTATCAGATGCTTTCATTGTCCATGCCTTCGCGCCATACACCAGCACAGGCATGATGAGTGACTTATAGAGTGTGATCTTTGTACGACGAGAGAGGACTTTACTTCTCAATTACCTCATTACTCAGCCCAAAGTAGCGCTTGTCGGCAAGAGTGATCCTCCGTTGGATTTCAAGGCTGACATTATTATTGGTGTTAATGCTTGTTCCCAAGTAAACGAAGTCGTCTACTTTTTCAAACTTGTAAATGTCAACAGTGACGTGGGTGCCAATACGCGTATGCTTTGACTGTTTGTATGATGACAGGAGATACTTCGTTTTGTCCTCGTTCACCACCAGACCCATTCGCTTTGCTTCTCTATCCAATCCCGATAATATCGATGTCGTCGGCATACGCAAGCAATTGTATGCTCTTGTATTGCGCCTAAGCGGTTCAGTTCTGCGGCTCTCATTATCTTCTCCAACATCAGATTAAAGAAATCACAAGCAAAGGGACTCCCCTTGTCCGAAACATCGTTTGGTATCAAACGGCTAGGAGGGGTCCTTCCTTATTCTGACGGAGCTGGTGGTATTGCTCAACGTCATTTTACACAGCCGTATTAGTTTCGCGGGGTTACCAAATTCAGACATCGAGGCATAAAGGCAAAAGCGGCTTTGCAATCGACAAATAGATAGTGTGTGTCGATCCTATTATCGCGGGTCTTTTCCAAGATTTGGCGTATTGTGAATACCTGATCTATGGTGGATTTGCCAGGCCTAAAGCCACACTGATAAGGTCCAATCAAATCATTCGATAAGACCTTATGAACTATGCTTAGAAGGCTGATTCCGCGGTAGTTGGAGCGAATAGCGGGGTCGCCCTCCGTGTGGATTGGGCAGAGCACACTTAAATTCCAATCGTCGGGCATGCGTTCATCAGACCATATTATGCATACGAGCTGATGCATGCACCTCATCAGCTCCTCGCCGCCGTACTTGAATAGCTCGGCTGGCATGCCGTCAGCTCCAGCAGCTTTGTTCTTTTTAAGCCGCGTAATCGTTATTCGTACCTCGTCATAGTCAGGCGGTGGGGCAGCTAATCCATCATCATCGACTGGGGACTCGGGTTCGTCTTCTCCACTACTTTCAGCGCTGCTACCAAGATTGTAAAATTGTTCCCTCCACAATTTAAATACATTCCCGGGCATCAGTCACTAGCTCGCCATTGTTGTTCTTACAAGGAATTCGCCCCGGTCGTAAAACCTTCCGTAAGTCGGCTAACCCTCTGGTAGAATTTTCGGGCGTTCTTCCTGTCAGCCAGCATCTCAAGCTCTTCGCACTCACGTATTTCGGCCTCTCTCTTCTTAATGCGGCAAATACATACGTCTCGCGACAAAATGCTGCTGTTTTATTAAATCAAAGACAAAAATAGTAGTTTATTGAAGAACGGGAGAGATATCACCCAATCCTCCCTCTGGCTACGTCACTGCTAGAGAGCAAAGGAGGTAAAGAATACACACAGAAATATCGGTAAAATGTTCACAACACGACATTGTATCAAAATTTATTGCAATGACAATTTAAATGAAATCTATGAGTCCATTGGTGATGGTATTATTTCTTTCTTTGTTGCTGTCGACATCAGTGGCAGAATGGCAGAGCTGCAGATTGGCAGAATTGCAGCAAAAACGCCGGTAGTCATTGTTTGCGCATCAGCGCTTTGGTTTCTCAGTTGCATTTGCACCGTTGCCACTGCCGGATGCAATTCAATTGCAAACTCAACCTAAGTGCGACGTGTTCGCTGCTGCTGTTTTGCTGCTATAATCGCCTGGTTGGTATCTGAATCTTTGTCAGCGACATTAACATACGTAACTGTCAACTACAGAGCGCTACCCCTTTATTGTCTCCTTTTGACTAGTTACTTGTCTACATACAGCAGTGTTGACGAAAACAGCAGCGCAACTTATGGTGTATGTATGTATTTTACATGTAAAACTCCAAAAGGTATACAGGCCTATTCTACAACTCTTTCGTGTTCGGATTTTGCTACGAATTGTAGAAATAGTATGCTGCAATCCGAATCGTATTTTCGAACTTACGAAATTCGTAACAATGGCATGCCTAAAAACGGACGAGTAAGCTTTTTTGCGTAATTTTGTACGAACACAATTCTGTGCCGGAGGCGTGATAGAAGATGTTTACATCTCGATGTCTGTTTGCAGGAAATATTATTTAGTGGTGTTCATTTTAACAGATAAATTTGCCTTTCGCATATACGTATATTTTTATTCACTGCTTTATATAAACGAGCAAAAAAAATCTTTGTTGCCCCTTATCGAGAAACTTGGGTCCGGTTTAGTTATTTGTACAATGATTTTGGTTGTTGTGTCCAAACGCATAACCCGAATCCAAAAACTTTAACATACACGTGTAAACAAAGGATTCACATTTTATTTAAGATAAATGTTTCAAATTTCCTACCACTAGTTAATTAATAAACTCGGTTTGCACTATGCACTTTTTTCGACGTGGGTTCTGCGCAAAACACTGCATTGCAACACAGAAAGGAGAATTCTACTTAGTAAGGGTCATAATCCCTAAGCGCAGCCGAAGGCAGAAGCAAGCGCAACAGCTGGTGGACATAACAAAGTGCAGTTTTCAATGGCTTTATTGCATTAAGTGGATTGAGAACCAGTTCTTTAGGCATAGGAGAAGTTCTGGCTTTTGGTTCAACAATTCAACCAGAAGCTGACATAGATGCTGATGACTATGCCCGACAGATCCGCATATCTTTGTGAAATCATTCCCATAGCGCGCTCTTAATCCGCTGCTATAATTGCAAATGCAATAAAATCCATCGCTTACTTCAAAATAAGTAAAATCAAACAATTTTACTATAAATAAGCACTTCATGAGTTTTTTTTAATTCCTTTCCACTTTGTTTTCCTTCATTCAGCTGTCTTCGAAAAACAACTGACAGCTGGCAATGCTGCACATGTTTCCGCAAGCGTTGCAGCATGTGGATTTTTTGTTTTTCGTATAGCCCAAAATTAGACTATTTCTTAAAAAAAATTGCAATAGCCTTTTTTATGTAGTTTACTTCTATTTGACACGTAGATCATGGATCCACAGTCTTGCCCCTAAATTTCATTTTGCAACATTCCGCCATCTTGGATTTAAGTTTTTTTTGGTTTTTTACGATTTGCCAGTTTGTTTTGCATTTTTCGTAAAAAATGATTAAATACAAATATGTAGAGAATTTAACTTCCCACATTTGTTATATAAAAGGTTTTTTAAAACTGGCATATTTTGTGGTAAAAATTGTCATGGTTTTCGCCATTTTTTGACAATTTCTGTTGAAAATACAGAGCATCTTGAACTTCATTCTTCACAACTTTTAGAACTACATTTTTTTGTACGACGCTTAGATCACGGCCGGGAACGTGCCAACCATAGCGATTAGCCCAGTAAAATTAGATAAATTTGGTGAGAACAAAAAAAAAAACTTAACAGCGATTTTTTGATGTAGTTTACTTCTATTTCATACATAGATCCACAGTCTTGCCCCTAAATTTCATTTGGCAACATTCCGCCATCTTGGGTTTTTTGCGATTTGCATGCTTATTTTGCATTTTTCGTAAAAAATGGTTAAATACAAATATGTAAGGAATTTAATTTCCCACATTTGTTGTATAGAAGGTTTTTTAAAAATAACATTTTTTTGTTATAATTGTAACCTTATAGAACTCAACATGAAATTGTGGAAAATACGGTGAAAATTTAAAATTTAATGAAACATACAGAACTTCCCGACAAATAGCGCACATTTGACAACACTGTAATGTAGTTAAGTAAAATCTGACAAAATGTTCGGTGGACGATCCTCTCCTGCCATTCTATGCCTTAGCCAACATTACTGTGCAACACTTGTTTTAACCGACCACGGCATATCAACACTTTACAAGCAAATACATGCATACGTATGTGTGCATGTAGCTTCCCTGCAAACCAAAGTTCCCGAAATCTTAACGAAATCTTTAGGAGTATCTCATCTGTAACGATTTTTTTACGAATCTTCAAAGAAGTGGAAGTGGTTGACACGAGCTCGTAAAGAAATTTCTGTACGAAAAATAATGAAAATTCTGAAAATATTCTACAAGAAATTCCTCACATAGCAGCATTATTTTCATTTCTTTACCGATTTTCTTCCGAAATTTCGTAAAAGAATGTAAGTGGTCACAGTTTATTTCATTTTAGAAAATTCGGCAAAAAATCTAATGAGATCTTTACGAATTCTTTAAAATCTCCCTACAATTAGGAATACTCGGAAAAACTGTTTGCAGGGTTATTGGGTTTTTATTGTGTGAAGTTCAAAAAGGGTAATTCATTTATCGTGACAAAATATAGAAAGCAATGAGCGAAACTATTTATTTTCGAACTTTTTAGTATATAGTAACGAGCCAACTTGGCAGTAATGTTTGTAACGTGGAACCAAATTAAAGTTTTATGACAGCTTTGTCCCCTGAAATGAATTTAACGATTTTGTATTTACCATTATCAGTTTTATTCGGATTCTTGCAATATATTGAAACTATAGTTGCGTTCCCCAACTTTTCTGGGTTAAAACCTGTAAAACTGTCACAAAGCAAAAGAAGCCCGAGAACCGAGTACGTGAACGCTTTCTGGTAAAATCCTGTAAATTCTTGCATGTCTACATAGTATATAATAAATCATAAATCAGTTTTAAGTTGCGAATTTCATGCAAACGCTTTTATCTCTAAGAACTATTATTGTATCCTGCATGTAGTAAATATGTATGTATTGTTTTTATATTATACTAGCTTTTACCCGCGAGTTTCACCCCACGCCAGAAGGAATTTAAGGGGCCATGTAGCCTGCGGTTCCGAAGCTATGGCTGATAAAAATTCCAAGCCTATGTTAAGGCTACTCATTTATATATACCTTACTATAAGCACCTACCATAGATATGTCTGCATACCAAATGTCATGTTTATGTAACTTATGGTTCCGAAGTTATAACTGGTAAAATATTCCACGCCTTTGGGATTTGTCGCCCCTTTCACAGTGTCAATTATATATATACCTTACTACAAGCTCTTACCATAGATATATCTGCATACCACATTTCAAGTTCATGTGGCTTATGGTTCCGAAGTTATGACTGACTTAAAATTTCACACCTATGTTATCTGTCACGCCTCTTTTTACAAACTCATTTATATATACATACCTTAAGATAAGCATCCACCATAGATATGTTTGCATACCAAATTTCAAGTTCATGTGACTTATGGTTCCGAAGTTAGAGCTGATTAAATAACTCACGCCTATGGGAGGTGCCACGCCTCCTTTTCCAATACACTGAGGGAAATGATGCATAGTAAAAATGAATACTTTATATTTGATTATCGTTTAAAAATGTTCGTATTTAAAAATAATATTTTCATACAAAATTTATTACACACGTATTTGACTGTTCACAACTCAGTATGTAGATGTAAGTGTACATACATACGCACCCCAAGCATGCAGAGCGCCGCTCTGAGAGCGGTGACAACGCACACACACATACATACATAGTACATACCCTGTGGGGAAAATCTCTAGTTCTGAACTGGGGCGCTTCTAGTACATTTAGACCCAGTACTGGTTCGCGATAAATCTCTTTTGCATGCAAGCAACTGGCGAATTTAACATGGCGATGTCCTAGGAAGTGTCAATTGCCCCCCGCTGCATCTTTTTTTCGATAGTTCCGAACTAGTCCTAAATTCTATAGTTCCGAACCAGTTCTGAAATGGACAGACGAATGAAAAAAGTATCATGATTTTTCAATCTTTTTGGTTCTTCCGTGTGTGCGATTTTAAGTTATTTTGGAAATGTGTTTTCAATTTGAAATTAAATTTGTTTGAATGATTGTAAGAAATGTACGTTTACATACCTTTAGCTGTAGCTGAGTTTGCAGAGGTGCTCGCTGTTATTGGTTAGATTCCAGTAGGCCCCAAGATATTAATATGTTAACACAAAGCTTTGTTTTGTATTACCAAACTATGAAATAGCATCTGCGAAGCACAGAAGAGAAGCGTATTTGAACGAAAAAGCCGCCGAGCACATATCTATGTAAAGTAAACAAGCCCCCCGCTGCATCCCTTATTCGATAGCTCCGAATTAGTTCTAAATTCGACCAATAAGATCTAGTTCGTTGTGCATCCCTTTTTCTATAGTTCCGAACCATTTCTAAATTCGTCACTTTAGATATCGATTTCTAGTGAAAAAACTGAAATAAATTAGTTTTTTAAAAGTACCACTTTTCTCCGATTTTGGACTGGTGGGGATTTAGTTCATATCGGACTAGTTCCTTTTTGGCGATAAAGACATAGTACGGAACTACAAATTTGATTCACTAGTCCGCGGTTTCCCTGCAGGGTACATGTTTATCCGTACAAATCGCGTGCTGTGGTGTTGATGGATATTCAACATTTGGAGGCAAATTAATATGCCTGGGTGTAGCTGCCCAGCAGGGAAAGCTACTAGTTGTGAACTAGAATTCTACCGATTTGCGTTTCAGCCGAACTAGTTCATGTTCTATCCTTTTCAATGTTGGCGACTGGTAGTTTTAACATTTCGATGTCCTACGAGATGTCAATTGTCAGGCTATATGCATTAGCATCTACTAGTATAAATACTACTAGCATCATACCAGTTGATGAGATAGTCTGCCAATTCATGCCCCGTGAAAAGCATAAGTGTGCATAAGTAAAGCACTCGCGTAGTAAGCCTGACGTCCCAGGTTCAAATCCTGGCGCAGGAAAAATTTTTTTATTTTTTATTTATTTTTATTTTTTATAAATTTATTTTTTGTTAGGCTGTTTATTGTAATTTTTAAATTAAATAAAAAAATATTTTTGTTTAATTTCTTTGTTTATATAGCACGAGCATTTCTTCCTAAATGTTTTTTTGCAATGCAATTAGATTTTCAAGTTTGTTATTTATTTATAAATTGAATAAATTATTTTTACTTACATTTATTTAACTTTAAAAATCTTAACCACCTCCAAGCGGCCTCGAACCTGCGATTTCAGAACCAGAACCAGTAGTCTTCACGTGACGCCACAGCCGACATTTGTAAGAAAAGCAATTAATTGCGTTTTATTTTTGGCTTTGGTAATTCAAAGGCAGAAGTCGCTGATCGCCTAAGTTCTTCGAAATTGTCGAACTGGTAGGCACATACTAGTTAATGAACTAGTATTTTTCTAACTGGTTTGGCTTTTCACTGTAGGGTGAGTGCGCAAAGATGCTTGCCACAAGTTGTTGATATCCGGAGATGGTCGGATTCGAATTCCACTGCAGGCAACATGCAAATTAAATTTTTTTTAGTTTTTGTCTTGACTATTCACTTCACGGATGCTTGTTCAGTACGAACGCGGTCATTTTAATATGCGCGTAATTGAATTGAATATTTACCAATATACAGTACTTTCGTTGACGTTTATAGTAAGATCAATTACGTTTCTATTTGATTTTAATATTTTTTCCCCTCAGTGTACCGTCAATTTTTTCCCATGAGTATGAAATTAATTTTATTTATCTCGACAACGAGTTCCAATGCCCTACCACAAATATTTCAAGAGATATACAACATGTCGGCCGCTGTGGTGTAGTGGTAAGCAGTGCGTGCTTCCACTCCGCAACGCCTGGGTTCAAGCCCTGGTCAAAGCAACATCGCAAAAAAATATAGAAAAAGGTTTTTTCATAACAGCGGTCGTCCCTCGGCAGGCAATGGCAAACCTCCGAGTGTATTTCTGCCATGAAAAACAGCTTCTCATAAAAATACAATCGCCGTTCGGAGTCGGCGTAAAACTGTAGGTCCCTCCGCTTTGTGTGACAACTTCACGCCGCACGCCACAAATCGGAGGAGAAGCTCGGCCAAACACTAACATATGTGTAAGCGCCAATCTATTATTATTATTATTATACAACATGAAAATTTTAGTTAGTATAGGAGGTGCCACGCCCTCTTTTCCAGTACTGCCCATTTTTCTCTATTCCTATAACCTTCCCGGGGTAAAAGCAAATAAGTGTGCAAAGTTTCGTGCGATTCCGTGCCACGGTTCAAAAGTTATAAGGTAAAAACAACATTCACATTTATATATATGCATAGATTAGAAGATTAGTGAGTACATAATAAAGGTAGACTTTTGCGCGAAGCTCTATCTATCTTAAAGAATGTTCTCTAGTTAATTTTAACTAATGATTTAGCTATACTTTAAAATACATAGATAAGTTAACGGCCCCAAGCTTATATTATGTTGGAATTCGTATACATATATAATAATAATAATAATATTTTAGCGCTTACACTTTTGCTAAGTGTTTGTTTTACGCTGCCTTCGAACCAAAAATTGAACTTATTAGAAGCTTTTCATAGTATGATAAAAAGAAAATTTGTGCCAAAGTGCTGACTGGCACAAATGGAATGGAAAAGTTTTAAACACATGTATGTATGTAATGTAACTTGAAAACGTACATAAAACAAAAAAAGGCACAAACAGCAAAGCAATAGTGAAGTGCATAATAGAGGAAAACAATGAAGGAATGATGGTGCGCTGATGGATGCGTATTGGTACATAAGCCCGATCACTTTAGACCAAAATCGGCATAAGATAAAAAAAAATTCCGGGAAGAAATTTGTTGGCACAGTGAGGTGTCTCCTGTTTAGGTGACCACAAAATAAAAATTTTTCCCCCAATTGCGATATGGGCAGTGTCCGTCATCTTGGATTTCATGTTTTTTACGATTTGCGCGCGAATTTTGCATTTCTCGCGAAAAAAGGTAAAAAAAAAATTTTTTAGAATTCGATTCCCTACAATTTCCAAGTGCCTATAAATTCTTTTAAACAATTATTTATTGCAAATAATATGCAAAAAATGCCCAAAATTAGGCAAGTGGCGCGTTTTTTTTCGAATTTTGAGCAATTCCTCTTTGAAATAAGTGGCACATTTAAATGGTAAAGTTGTAGAGGACAAAATTTCCAATAAACGCATTACTTATATATTTATGTATATATATATATATATATTTATTTATGTACGACGTGTAGATCTCGACCAACAGCGCGCTCAATGCAGCGGAAAGGAAGAAGCTCCTCAAAACTTTATTCCACACCACCTCAGAGGCAGCGTTGCCAACTTTTCAATTTCAAAAAGCACCAAAACTTGGAAAGAAAAGCCCACTTTACCACACTAAAAGCACTAAAATTTTTTATCAAAAGATACTTTTTTTCATAACAGTTTGTATTTAATAAAAGTAAAAAAATTAACAATATTCAAAACTTTTTCGCTCATAACGATTGAATAGCATCTAGACATGCTATTATGATTCATGCTGATGAAATAATACCAAAGTACTGCACATTAAAACTAGTATATCACGAGAAAGAAATATCGAATCGCAACAAACAAAACTTAAATTTAAAGGGGAAGAGTAATAATAAATGATGCCCTAATTAGAAAAGAGTAAAAAAAAAATTGTTTTTCATAATATAACCGCAAATATCGCGAAACCCGTGTTTTTGACACTGATATCTTTTGACGTGCTGGAAAAATTCTGCATCCAGATTTGGATTCAGCACCAAAAAATCTATAAGAACCGATAAATATTTCAAATTATTTCATGTTTTATCTATATGTAGGGATAAATCGATACCATCAAGGTATTACTCAAATCAGTACTTGTACTTGTATCAAACAAGGTATCGATACATACTCAGTATCGGAAAAATATCGAGTACTTGTAAATAGATTTTGCATGTTTTTCAAAGTAATTGCATTGTTTTTTTCACAAAAAATATGTATTTTTACAAGATTATTTATCTTTTAATAATTTTTCTGACAAAAATTTAAGATAACAATTATTTTTCTATAGTATTTGATTTCAAAAAACAATTGAATACATCTTTACAAGATTAATAGATAAAGTTTTATCATATAAAATGTGTTTAACAAAATAACTCCATTTTTGTTATATTTCCCAAAAACATCAACTTTTCCAAGTGTTTTCCTGAAAGGCGGTTTCGAGATTTTAATATAGTTGTATCTGTTTTTGAGAAAAGCCTCTCGCAAGGGACAGATGACCCGACAACCGTTATGTATAGACGCAGTGTTGCCGTTGAGAATTTTCAGAAAGTCGAAAAAAGTGGTTCATTGACGAAGAAAAGGGTCACCATATTATTTTTGCTTTTCTTTACTAGTAAAAGAATAAATTTGTTGAATTGAAAAATAAAATAGTGGGACAAGCTTTTCACAAAACAAGGTTGCAAACATACACATAAATCGAGAAGAGTTACATTTCCCTTAAAAGTTTTAAGTGATGCATTTTTTTCATATTTACAGAAGGAAATATTTTTGATAGCATGGTTCTGTTAACATTTCATAAAAAAGTCTCTGAAAAGGGGCAAAGGTCGCCCATAATTTTCGAAAAGGGTAAAAAAATCAAAATTTTCAAAAGTCGGGTCAAAGGGTATTGGCGCTCAAAAAGGGTCAAACTGCCCCTTAAGTCGCACAACGGCAACACTGTATAGACGGGCTTGCTTAAACTTATAGCCGCGGAAATGTATTGCGCATATCTTCCAATTCCTTTAATGGGTTGCTTTTCAAAGAAGATGCTGAAGCATAATAAGTTTTGCGCTTCCGATACAAGTACTTTTTTCGATACCTACTTGGATCGCAGTAAAAAGTATAGAGTACAAAAATACTTGGTAAATTGAAAAAAGTATCGAGTATGTACTTGGATTTGCTTGTATCGATTTATTTGAGACATCTGAGTTCAAAAAAAAAACACTAAAAAAGGCACTAGGCACTAAATCATTTCTTTTGGCGTTTTAATTTTCAAAAAGCACTAAATCTGGTGCTTAAAGCACTAAATCTGGTGCTTAAAGCACCAAGTTGGCAACTATGCTCAGAGGTAAAGTTATTGACGCGTTTTATTTTTATGTGGTTTCACCAGTAGTCCTAATCCACGAATGGTTATTTTCGCCACAATAAAACTCTTTAGAATCACAGAAAAGTCGTATTGATAAGGGACAAAAAATATTTGCTAAATACAGTTTCAACTGACTGAAAATATTTATTTCATATTCATGGACTTGGCATTTTGGTGAACCCACAGTTTAAAATACGCGCCAAAAACACGACCTCCGAGATAATGTGAAAAAAGTTTTGAGTGGCTTTCCGCTGCATTGAGCGCGTTGTTGGTCGATAACTACACGTCGTTAGTGAACATATAAATAATGCGTTTATTGGAATTTTTGTCTTCTACAACTTTGCCATTTAAATGTGCCACTTATTTCAAACAGAAATTGCTCAAAATTCGAAAAAACCGCGCCACTTGCCTAATTTTGGGCATTTTTTTGCATATTATTAGCAATAATAATTGTTTAAAAAGATAATAGGCACATGAAAATTGTAGGGAATCTACAAATTTGTTATATACCTTTTTCACGAGAAATGCAAAATTAGCGCGCAAATCGTAAAAAACACAAAATCCAAGATGGCGGACATTACCCATATCGCAATTGGGGGAAACATTTTTATTTTGTGTTCACCTAAACAGGAGACACCAAACTGCGTCAAAAAGTTTCTTCCTGGAATTTTTTCGTTGAAAAAATCGAGTGCAAATTTCGCGCGCCAATCGCAAAACACACAAAATCAAAGATGGTGGACATTTCCCATATCGCAATTGGGGGAAAAATTTTCATTTTGTGTTCACCTAAACAGGAGACACCTAACTGCGTCAAAAAATTTATTCCCGGAATTTTTTCGTTGAAAAAATCTAATATGACTGTATATGCCATACATTTGCATATGTATGTATGTAAATATGTTTCTAAATGTACTGCAATAACAATAGATTTGACAGTATATGCGAATTATCAACGATTAAATTCATTTTGTAGTTTTTTCTTCTGAAAAAGCCTTCAGCGAAAAATAATATGAATATTGGAAAATCTGCGCAAAAGGCTATGCGGCAATAACCAGCATAGCACCATCTACAAACATCATTGGAACGACAACAACAATCAATTAGAAAATTGTTAAAAGGAAAATGTTTTTATTTTCAACTTTCGACAAAACCAAGTATGTACTACTTACGCGCTAACCGGCCTGCAAGTGAATCGAGTTCATCTTTAGAACGCCACGCAACTACCAAAAGCAATCAACCAAACTCACCAAAAATGCACTGCTACAGCAGTTATCATGACAACAACACAAACATCATACAGAAGAAAAGCAGCAAAACAAAGGCACAAAATGTGAATGCCCTTCTTCGTGACGTAACAATTGAGCGTCTGCGGGAGCAGTTGTAAACGAAGCGACAACAACAAAATCAAGAAACAGGCAGCGGCAGCAACGACGCCAGATGAAAACATTCCCAAACAAAGGCGATTGCAACGCCAATAGTGTAATGATGGCGCTGAAGGTGAGCGAACTGAAAACACCAACAGGAGAATTGCAACAAAAACAAATGCCTCGCGTGCCGGCCGGGTAACCGCTTGCAACAAAATCAACAAAACCGTAGGAGAGGTAAACAAAGCAGAAGAAGTACAGAACTAAATGGTACAAAAAAATCGTCGTTTAAAGTACAAAACCGCGTATCAACCAAACACAAAACCGCGTATGTGAGGATGAATAAATTATTTCCTCGAAAGTAAAACACCCATATTTCAAAATGGTTCTCATTTTTATAACGAAATCGCATTTCTGGCTATATTTCAGGACGAATGGATAAGGATTGAGCGAAGAGCTTGTGCGAGCAAAACTAATTTTTGGCAAAAAATGGCAGTTACGCGATTTTGCAGAACGACGATATGTGGTTTTGTACTTTAAACGACGAAATTTGTACATATGTATGTACATACATACATATACATACTTAAGTATGATAAAGTCACAACCTAGGATGAAATGAGGCTAGAGAGGAGCAGAAAAAACTGCTGGGGACACTAAAACAAGTCATAGCAGCATATTCGTAAACAAAGCGCTGAAAACAGGAATATTTTATATGCATGCGGCATGCAGGAAGGGGACCACAAGAAGAAGACATACACACGTTTGTATTTTTATGCACATTGATGAACATATGTATGTTTTTATTTATGAACATATCCAAACACACATATATGTAAGTATGTATGTGTGTAAAAAATGCAGTTTTGCCACACAGTCACAGCAGTTAAACGAAGTAGAATAGAAGCAGTAATGAGATTTAATGCGAAGGAAAGGGATAGAAAACGCCGGAAATATGTATGAACATACATATGTGGATATGAAACAGTGGTTGTTGATTTCTACTGAGGGTACTTGAGGGTTGGCAGCGGAGTAGAGGATAGCAACAAGAAAGCGTAGAACAAAATAGAGAATCCCGAAGAAATGCGGTTACCAAAACAAAACACAATTCAAAACAAATGCACTGATGCAGTTGTTGACTCCAACAACACAAACAACAACAGCTGCAGCAATATACAACGGAACATTGCGAAAGCGGAACATAAATACGAGTGGAACGAACTTTATGAGTGATGCAAGAAAATGTACACACTCATATGTATGTAAATATGTTCATACACACACACATCAATACATATATACATGCATACATACCCTGCAAAAAATGGGACTAATCCGGGATGACTCCGGGAGCAATCGCAAAGGAAAATGCGACTAATACCACTTTTGATCTCTTTATATGAAATGAACTGTTCGCATTTGTTCGAGCATATCCTATGAAGAGACTATTTGTTCACCTTTATACCCGAAAGGGTATAAAAAGCGACTAGTCACTTTTAAAAAATAAAAATAAAAATTTGCGCCAGCTGAGATTCGAACCGAGTTGCTCAGTTTGGTTAGGCGAATACTCTCTCAGTGTGCCAACGCCGCGCATTAAATTGCATTGACTAAGTGCGTAGATATCATTAAACCGTTAATAGTACCCGTTAGAGATGAGTTGGGGACTAATTGATCTCCAATTATACCCATGAGGGATGAGTCGAGACTAATTGACCTCCATTAGTACCCATATGAGACTAGTTGCGACTAATCGCCCAATCGTACCCGATTGAGAGTAATCTCGGAACACACTCTTTAGAGATTAGTCGCACAATTTTTTGCAGGGTACATACTACATACATACATACTACATATATACATACATAAGTCTTGTCTTTCAAGGCGATAATGAAGTTGCCGATGGAAATGAATACATATATGTATGTACAAGTAATTTTTAAGCAAAAAAACAAAACCGACTTCAATTCTCATATAAAATTACATATATATATTATATGTATATATATATATATATATATATATATATATATATATATAAATCTTGTTAAATGATCGGATCTAAACCAGACTAGTATGGGACCACCTCTGAGACACTACCTTTCCGATGCAAAAAGACATTACATACATAAAAAAATAAAATGAAATAATTAAAAAACAAATAAAAATATTCCGACGAACCTCCGCCTTTTGTGGACTAGTCGGATAGAAAGAATGGAGAAGACAAGAACACAAACACAAATCAGGAGTTAAACGAAAAAATAACAAAAAAAAAAACAAACGAAACAACAGAAGACCCCTGCATAAAAAAAAATTTGCGTATGGAAAAGTGGCATTCGTGATTTTATTGCGCACCGTAACATGAGCGCATTTATGATGGCAAAGAGCGCATTAGAATCGGTATGATCAAAAAAAGGGGCTCGATTAGCTGCGTGCTGCTACCCTGCAAAAATTGCGACTACTCCATGCATGCGTGTAAAGAGTACTCCCTAAGGACCAAGGAGTACTGCAAAATTAACCACAATTCATGTAAAAAATATGGTCCAATTAACATTGCGATGTCCTAGGGCAGGGCCATATACTCCATCCTTGCATTACATCAGAGTAGCACAAAACTACTCCAACAAATTAACAATGGTATTATTGTTATATTTTTTCGTTTGTACACGCTTTTTTCTTAACTTCGCGGAAACTTTTTCGAAATTGATAAATACCAAAAACAAAAATTTTTAAATTACATGTTACCTCTGACGGCATTCGAACCCGAACATACTGGGAAATTCTCACCAGCAATCGGATTTTACTGCAATTGCAGTAGATCTACTGCGCTTTTTAGAAAAATTTAATGTTCTATTGCTCTATTATCTCTATTTATCGACTTCAAACAAAGGAGAAGGTTATCAATTCGTCGGAATATACGTTACCCGAATTTTTTTTTAAGGAAATGTGGTCCATACTAATTTGGCTTAGATCCGATCATTGCATCATGAAGAAATTAATGGGTTTCTTAACTTTTTATAAAATATTTGAAGTCGGTTTTGTTTTTTGCTTAAAAACTACTTGTTTGAAGTATTATTTTGAATTTCTTTCTTTAATTCAAAACAAACAAGCACTTTTTACACCACTTGAATTATTGAATTTTTGAAAAAATATAACTTTGTCAACGGGAAATATATTTTGAATCGGTAAAAGGTTTTTTGCAACATGACTTATACATATGTACATAGTTATGTACATATATATGTATTTCTATGTAAAATATATTTTGTTATTACCCTGTAGAAAACTCAGCTAAATGTAAATGCATTATAAGTTCCCTATTTTTTAACTAGGTGTGACTATGCTTCGACTATGTATGTACTTTACCTGACGTAGTCTGCTAAAAATAGAATAAAGCTAGTCAGACTATACTCGTTAAGGTCTTTACTCGGTATTCGGAAACTCCCGCCATTGTTTTGTTTTTGTAAATTACCGAATATATCATTACCAGCTTAACGAAGTGGCAAGTCATATAATTTGGTAAAACACGTGTTAAAATGTCGGCTGATTCCTTTCTGTCACTTACTTGCTGGAATTTTCTCGGGCGAAAAGTGGTGCATACGATTGATCAAAAGTTCAATAAATCTTTCTGTCGAGTAATTAATGAATGTTTGTAAATTAAAGAACTTCCAGTCAGCTCAAGTAATTTTAACTAGAAAACGAATGAGGGGCGTTCGAAGTTGAAAGTGTTATCGAGTTACCAGATAACGAATTAATACATTAACGAGAAAAGTCTGAATATCCTTAATGTTTTTGGTACCGCTGGTTTTTATACATCTTTTAGATTAACTATTACCTACAAAATAACTATTTACATATGTATACATACATAGATATGTACATAACAAGTACATATATTAGGTAATGTATATGTACATATATATATGGTAAATAACAGCAAAAATACACGTGTTCTCGCTTTCATTAAAAAACGCAATGACACGTAATAACAATATTATTATTATTTTTTTTTTCAAAAGTATTTTGGTAAAAAGTGAAAATTGTGAAATATATTCGACACATACCCATTTCTTGGTGAGCCTTACATGAATTTGAAACAATTCAAGATGTCGTAGTATAAATGTACTTACATGCTTGTAAATTAAAAAATGGATAAAACCAAAAATCTACTGCGAAAAACCTTATTTTAACGCGTTTTTTACATTTAATGCGGTTAACGAATGGTTAAGTCCGAACCCTAGTTCTCACCCTATATATATTAGTCTGTTCCAATAGCCGTCCGGTTTACATGATTTAGTCAGAACTTACAGAAAGTCGTTCGTATTGACATAAAACCTGTAAGTGGGAACACTTTTGATAGAGTAACTGAGCAACTGTTCCTAGTCAGAAGTTACAGGATTTAGTCCGGAGTTTTTTTCCAGTAAGTTCATGAAAAGTGTCAAACGATCAGCTGCGTTGCATGTGCAAGCAAACACAAAAAGCGGTGAAAGCAAAGAACTTTATATTTGCAAAAAAATGGAAGTAAACAACGAAATTTTTGAATATGTATAGATTTTAATAATTATTTAGTGATATTTCAGCCAAATCAGTGTTGCACAAATGACATGTAAACAAATCGAGTGACGTTTTTACAGGAAATAGTGCTTTTTGCGTTCCCGTGCACTTCTGAATCTGTTCTTCTTTTACTCTCACTCGAGAGAGTAAAATTGTAGTTTGACAGTTCCACAGGTTTTACAGGCTAACCTAATATTCGCGCGCTTGCGTTTTGGTACGCATGCCGTCGAATTTGTTTTTTTTGCGTCACCCGAAATTGACTTGCATGCGTTTGCATTTGATTTTATTGAGCGAAACGTCAAATCAAAATGTCACGCAGAACAAAAATTGGAAATTGAGTTAGCTTCATACGCACGCCGTTCAATTTCGGTTGATCTCATACAAGTTGCATGTGCATGAGAAATTTTTGACAATAAATTGCCGGCGTGCGTGAATATTAGGTTAGCCTGTTAGTCCGAAGTTCAAAGGAACAGACTACATATGTCTTATTTTGCCATTCTTTTTATATTTTATAGAGGGCACGGTGCTGCCGCTTTCGGTGTCGTCAAATTTCATATCAAATGAAAAGCATAGCATTTTGCTCGCAGAATAATTCATGCAGTGAATTTGTGTTTTTGAATCGCCTTCACGCACGATAAAAGAAATACAAATACATAGAAGCGTGCATATTTTGATGCAAACTCGTATATACAGCCAACCGGACACTTTTCGCTTTTGTTCGAGCATGTCCTGTGAAAAGACTAATAGTTCCCATTTATACCCGAACGGGAATAAAAAGCGACTAGTCAATTTTAAAAAATAAAACTAAAAATTTGCGCCAGCTGCGATTCGAACCGGGGTTCAGAATTTTATTAAGCGAATACTCTCTCCCTGTGCCAACGCCGCACATTAAATTGCATCAAGTACATACATTTGCAGCAAAAAATGTGCGCCCGATGAAGAAGGAAGCGATACGTATTTGCCGCAATAAGAAGAGAGAGGCCGAAAGTGCAGTGAGTGCAGTGAGCTTCAGATGCTGGCCGACAGGAAGAGTGTCCGAAAATTCTACCAGAGGGTTAGGCTACGCGCACACTGCAGCCGGCATCGGCCGAATTCTGCTCGGCCGATATCGACTATACGCGGGCGACATGAATAAACACTTGTGATTATATGAGCGCTCTCACACATAAACCGATAACCGAACCGACATCGGCCGTTGACGTCCATCAGTGACGATAAATTCAAACATGTTTGTTTTTCTCGTCCGATGTCAGGTGAAAAGTACCAAAATGGACTGCGAAAAATTAACTTATTGGGTGCAAAAACAAAAAAAAAACATACATTTAAAATCACATGTTAAGAGTATAACCATTAAAATGTATGAAAATATTTCACTGCTTACAAAATTGTAATGAAAACTAGATTTGTATGTACAAATACGGTCGGCAAATAATCTGGTTAAGTGTGCGCATCAGTTCGGACGGTCAAATTGTTCGGCCGAAATCGGTAGGCCTATCGGATGCAAAGTGCGCCTAGCGTTAGCCGACTTACGGAAGGTTTCAAGACCGGGGCGAACTCTTGGAACAACAATGGCGACCTAGTGACCGTTGTCCAGAATGTACTTAAATTGTGGAGGGAATAGTTTTACAACCTACTGAATGGTAGCAGCGCTGAAAGTAGTGGAGAAGACGAACCCGAGTCCCCATTCGATGATGATGGATAAGCTGCCCCACCGCCTGACTATGACGAGGTACGAATAGCGATTATGCGGCTGAGAAACAGCAAAGCTGCTGGAGCTGACGGCCTGCCAGCCGAGATATTCCAGTACGGCGGCGAGGAGCTGATGAGGTGCATGCATAAGCTCGTATGCAGAATATGGTCAGATGAACGCATGCCCGACGACTGGAATTTAAGTGTGCTCTGCCCAATCCACAAGAAGGGCGACCCCGCTATTCGTGCCAGCTACCACGGAATCAGCCTTCTAAGCATAGTTCATAAGGTCTTATGGAGTGTATTGTGCGAAAGACTGAAGCCCACCGTCAACGATCTGATTGGACCTTATCAGTGTGGCTTTAGGCCCGGCAAATCCACCATAGATCAGGTATTCACAGTACGCCAAATCTTGGAAAAGACCCGCGAGAATAAGATCGACACACACCATCTATTTGTCGATTTCAAAGCCGCTTTCGACGGCACGAAGAGAAGTTGCCTTTATGCCGCGATGTCCTAGCCGTTTGATACCAAACGAGGCTTCAGACAAGGGGACTCCCTTTTGTGTGATTTCTTTAATCTGATGTCGGATAATATAATAAAATCCGCAGAATTTAACCGCTTAGGCTTGCTTGCGTATGCCGACGACATCGATATTATCGGGATTGGATAGAGAAGCAAAGCGAATGGGTCTGGTGGTGAACAAGGACAAAACGAGGTATCTCCTGCCATCATACAAACAGTCAAAGCATACGCGTCTTGGCACCCACGTCACTGTTGATAGTTACAAGTTTGATAAAGTAGACGACTTCGTTTATTTGGGAACCAGGATTAAAACCAATAATAATGTCAGCCTTGAAATCCAACGGAGAATAACTCTTGCCAACAAGCGCTACCTTGGGCTGAGTAGGTAATTGAGAAGTAAAGTCCACTCTCGTACAAAGATCACACTTTATAAGTCACTCGTCATGCCTGTGCTGGTGTATGGCGCGGAGGCATGGACAATGAAAGCATCTTTGGAGAGAAAGATTCTGCGAAGGACCTACGGACCTAAGCTGTATGAGCTTCACGATATAGGAAAAGTGCAGCGAATTAAAATTCAGCGGCTCCGCTGGCTTGGTCATGTCGTTCGAATGGACAGAAACGCTCCTGCTCTGAAAATGCTGGTAACGGAGGAATAGGAAGGCCTCCTCTGCGTTAGAAATACCAGGTGGAGAAGGACTTGGCTTCACTTGGCATTTCCAATAGGCGTCAGTTACCACAGAAGAGAAATGACTGGCGTGCTGCTGGACTCGGCCAAAATCGCTTAGGCGGTTACAGCGCCAACAAAGAAGAAGAAATGCGTACATATCATTAAATCATTAATAGTACCCGTTAGAGATGAGTCGGAGACTAATTGATCTCCAATAATACCCGTATGAGACTAGTTTCGACTAATTAATGCCCATATGTACCCGATTGAGAGTAATCTCGGAATACTCTCTTTAGAGATAAAAGCGCAGTTAGTCAACGACGTAGCGTAAACTTAGGTTGACGTACGTAGCAGCATATCAAATTTACTGTTGATAGAGAGAGAGAGAAGCAACGGCAACGTTACCGCCATGCGGTGGTGAGTTTTTGTTAACACGCGAATCCCATAAGGTAGATCGTGTCTGCGTCAACCTACGTCTACGTTACGTCGTTGACTGTTTGAGCTTTAAGTCTCACAATTTTTTGCAGGGATTGATTGAAAGCACACGGTTGATGCATTTCTTTGTTAGTTAGGAGGCAACGCCGGGCTGTAATGACCTGCGGTTGTCGCAAATTTATGCATTGGCGTCGTTCTTGTGCTTTTGTTCCACTATACCAAAATGACTCAACGTGGCTTTGTTGGTTCTGCATTCATATGCATGTATGTATAAATGGGTTTGAATCAAGCCACATTGAATAGGTACCTTGACAAAAAAATTATCAATTGATAAAACATAACCCATTTGTAGTTGGCTTTTTTGCGGGATTTCTATAAAATATATAACTTGTAGTTAGCTACAAAAAGCTCACTTGAAACTAGTTGACAAGTAATGCAGGAGATTGTTTTCTTTAAACGCGTTCTATTTAAATATCCTGCACCTCGCAAATACTTTTTCGAATTGAGGACAAATAAAAGGAAGATCGAAATTTCATATTATCATTTTGAAGTTATGTCTGACGGAGCATGGGATCACCTACAGCAGAATATGTGAACAAATATGAAATGTAAAAAAATAAAGTAAATAAATAAAAAATGAAAATAAATTTAAACAAATAGTTTGTTTTTCCTATTGATATTTTATGTCCAAAAGCAGTTAGTTACAAGTTAGTTGAATAAAATGCAGAGGTAACCAACCATCCTTGATTATTTCGCGGCCATCGCCATAGAAATATATTTAGCTTTCGTCAAAGAAAATATACAGATAAAAGTGACTTTTAGCTCCTTCCTAATCAACTTAAAATTAGCTTATAGTCAGATACATTTCCTGCAGGGTAGCAGCAGCGGGGTTGCAATTTTGATTTCTTCATTCGAAGAGGTCCATGAATTAACATTTTTTAGAGTAAAAAATCAACAACAAAATAAAGACAACTTGTTGTTTTTGTGCCTTGGTATGAATGCATATACTATATACAATAATAAAATAAAATGTATAGTTTAAAAACCTAAAAACTCGCTTTCCATAATTTCCATTCGTACTGTCATCAGGTTACTTTAAGAATGGAAATTTAAAGCAATTCCAATTCAGGTATGTAACTTGAGAATGAAATACGCTGCATCTTCTAGGCTCAGCAATATTACATAATTACATTCCAAGCTAATAAAAGGTGAAGGCCACAGTCAAAAGGACAGATATTACCGAATTCATTATTCATTGCAACGAGTGCGACTGCGCCGTTTATTTGGTCCTACAAATATAGATTAATACGATTATATTAAACAATCGGTTGCCATAAGGAACGCGACATTTTGAGGATGCCGAAACCAAAGAACGGAGGGTAAGGGTTGTCCAAAAATGCAGGTGAAAAAGTAAAATCGAAATTTTTATGCTCTCACCCCCAAGGATTGTTCTATACCGAAAAAATATACCTCTATTTTTTTATTTTGAAATCAAAAAATATTTAGAGGTCGCTCAAAGCGCTCAAAGTTTTCGATGTATTTTATATGGGAAAAACACAACTTTTCTTAGAAATGGTATAGAATTCTCAAAAATCAATATTTTTCTATCGGAGAACTCTGATTATCTGCAGAAGACTCCCAGTAGTAATACCCAATTGTTTATTTAAGCTTTTTTTCACTGCAACTTTAATTTATAGGTCCGCCAAAAACCCCGAAAAATGCAAAAGGGCGACCATTAAAAAATTGTTAGTATTTAAAAATGGTTAAATAAATAACTGGGTATCATTGCTGAAAGTCTCCTGAAGAGAACCAGAGTTTTCCGATCGAAAAATATTGGATTTCAAGAATTCTATACCATTTCTACGAAAAGTTGTTTTTTCCATATAAAAATACATGGAAAACTTTTTTGGACCACCCTAATGTACATACATAATTGCACATATATGCAAGAACAAATTCGAGGTTGTAATAAAATTGTTCCAGCTGTAATATTTCTTTTTTTGGTGTAATAACTTTTGATTTAGTAACTTAAAGGTTTTCATTAGATACTAAAAGCTAGTTCTCTAACTATTTACCTCCTTATTAATTTTCTCTTATTTACTACTTTTCGCGACTTATTTATAATTTTCTTCTTTTCTTTTTAGGTGAGTACTGTGTCCCCGCAAAATTCGGATCATTTTACGTAAATGCTATTATATAAATTTACATATGATGTATGTAAGTTTGATGATAAGTGATGAAGTATATCTACAACACTTTAAGTATTAGTACATACATATGTACTTAAGTACATATAACATGTCTACGTATGTAAATACCTCATTCATAGTAAGTCTATCAATACGTGTGTTCAATTACATTAATATGTATGTATTAACGATTGACCTCAGTATGTCATGAGATAATACGTCCTGAAATTTTCACTCGTAATAGGGTCATTATTTCATGCGCTTTGGACATCGGGCACCGTCCGATTGAAACCATACATTGTCCAAGCCCATGTCATCTAATTCAGTGCATAAAAAGTATGTTATCATGTAATGATAACGTTCACCATAACAGCGTTACCGGCATTATTTTCAAAGAAGTACCAGTCCATACTTTGATCCATAGCAGCAATATTTTCGGTCAATTGACCTGTACGAAGACGCACGGGTGTGTCACGTTTTGAATTGACCCAGTTTCTTCGAATTTCTTCGTCAAACGGTTTATTGTTTACTCAGATGGCCGATTATTTTAACCGAAAAAATCACACAGTGCGCGAAATATACTTCTTACCGAAGGACCATCATTATAAAACTGTTGGATAACTTTTACGCGTTGTTTAACTCAGTATCGCCCTAAGGTACCAACGCCATTGCCTTGAAAAAATTTAAAATAAAAAAACATTAACATAAAACAAATAATTGCTTTCAAAGATTTTAATTACCCTATACCATTGTCGGGCATTTCCTTTAAACAATTACCTGAGTGCTCAGTATTTATGAATCCGAAATTAGTCTTTCTTTCGTCATAAATATGATTCTGAGACCAGTCAACCAGACTGACTCATTTCGGATTCTTTTGGTGTCATAAATTCCGAGTTGAACAAAAGTAACAAAGTTCACGTAAAATAAAAAGTTTATTAAGAATCAGGGTCCTGATACAATAATTTTTAGAAGGTAGTTTCACTTCCTCTTCTAATCCGCCATGCTAGATATCTGACACAAAACGGGTTACGTATTTTTTGTTGGACCAACTTTTACAAACAAAATCCGCTTTTGACGTTGGGAAAATATAACAGACAAGCCAAATGTATACAATATAAGACGAGAAAGTTTCTAATATTTTTTAATAATTTTCTTATTAAAAAAATATGAAAAACTTAACTGCTGTATCCGTGGATATTGCAATAAGGAATAGATGTAAGTATATAGCTACCGCACACCACAGACTTTATCGGCCGCCTATTTAAATAGTAGGGCTCGCTTGAAATACATACATATGTACATGAAGATGTATGAAGGTGCGCAAACTACACCAACTTAATCGCTCCGACCAATTGTTTGTGGTGCAATGTAAAGGCTAGCGAGCCCAACTAAATCGGCGGCCGATAAATTCCGTGGCGTGCGATGGAACTAAAACATCTTAAACAGAAATATTGCAGTCACAATTTCGTTTTTATGATTTTTACCTTCCTTTTATTAGCTCGGGATGTAACTATGTAATATTGATGCGCCTAAAAGATGCAGAGATTTATATTCTCAAGTTACATACCTGATGACAGTACGAATGGCAATTATAATAGGGAGGTTTTAGTTTTTTAAACTATAATTTTATTATTCATGTGATTAGCAGTGGCATGAATGTATGTGTTAAATACGTATATCTATATTAAAAATGAACTGAACTGTTATGAAATACTAGCAGAGCACTCGACGTCGTTCGGGGTAAACAAATCAAAATATAAAACAGTAATACAAATATTCAGTTCAGCGTAAATTAAAGGAGACAAACTATTTTCTTTGTTTACATTAAGGCATACTTATGAGCTATACTTTTAGCTTTATCGTGCTTTAACTAATATATATTGATCATCACTTGTACTACAAATCTTGTTCCATTATTAATATTAGCTGGATTAAGGTAACGATCAAATTTCTAAATTAAAGTTATTGTACTACTGTATATTACGTTTAGCAGCCTATTCGATTAGCTGTTTTATGTATAGCTGCACTTTTCTGGTAGAATGCTTAATTCGGAAGGAGTTTTATTCATTATGAATGAACATTTTTCGTTTAACAGCATCGCGGGATTAGGAAACGATTTAATTTCAAAATAATCTAAAGACGGTAAGGTTAAAAAAAAACACAGTTTTAAATATCCGAGTTATCTTGTAGATGAATACATATATGTACATCTAACTTTTACAAACTCATTTATACATATATACTTTACTCTGAACACCTCCCATATACACCTATGTCTGAATACCAAATTCCAAGTTCATGTGACTTATGGTTCCCAATTTGTGGCTGAATAAAAATTTCACGCCTACGGGATGTGTCAAGCCCCCTTTTATAAACTCATTCATATACACCTTACTATAAGCACCTACCATAGATATGTCTGCATACCAAATTTAAATTTCATGTGACTTATGGTTCCGAATTTATAGCTGATAAAAAATTCCGCCCGGGATATGCCACGCCCCCTTTTACAAACTCCTTTATAAATACCCTCCTATAAGCACGTACCATTGATATGTCTGCATACCAAATTTCAAGTTCATAGGACTTATGGTTCCGAAGTTATAGCTGATAAAAAATTCCACGGTTATGGGATGTGCCACGCCCCCTTGTACATACATTTCCTTATACCCTCCTATAAGCACCTACCATTGGTATGTCTGCATAGTAAATTTCAAATTCGTGTGACTTATGGTTCCGAAGCTATAGCTGATAAAAAAAACCACGCTAATGCAAACTTTTACATTCGCTCCTATCAGCACCTACCATTGATATGTCTGCATACCCAATTTCAAGTTCGTGAGAGTTATGGTTCCGAAGTTATAGCTGATAAAAAATTCCGCGCCTATGGGATGTGCCACGCCCCCTTTTACAAACACGTTTATATATACATTTGTATAAGCACCTACCATTGATATGTCTGCATACCAAATTTCAAATTCGTGGGACTTATGGTTCCGAAGTTACAGCTGATAAAATATTC
>NW_023458555.1:58022133-58046641 GCF_013731165.1 Rhagoletis pomonella | reverse complement strand
AAAAAATGCCACGCCTATGGGATTTGCCACGCCCCCTTTTGCAAACTCGTTTATATATACCCTCCTATAAGCACCTACCATCTGTCTGCATACCAAATTTCAAGTTCATGTGATTTATGGTCTGGAAGTTATGGCTGATTAAATTTTTCACGGCCCCTTGTCGGATCCCAATTTTTTTCACCCTATTGTAGGCCTAGATGTCATGGCAATACTCTGACAAAATTTTGTTCGATTCTGTCCGTCCGTTTAGACTGCAACCTGGCACATACATATGTACATACATACATACTTTCACAAATATATAGTAGATGTATATAAATCTTTACGGAGGGACCTACCGTTTTGCGCCGACTCCGAACGGCGGTTGTATTTTTATGAGAAGCTTCATGGCTAATGTGACAAACTATTTCATAGCTCAAAGAAGTACAGGTTAGGTTGGGTTAAGTCAACACCGCGAGCCGATTACGCAATTTCGTAAATGCGGCTAATTTTGATGCCTGAGAGCTCAGTATTTATTCACAAGTGCGAGCCAAAATGTTTCCATCTAAGCCTCGCGTAGGTTGGACAGTCTAAAAGAAAGTGTGGAGATGATTCCACTTCAACTTCCTCTTGGCAGCTGATACAAAAGGATCAGTGGAAATTTCTAGTCTCACCGCATGAATACCTATCGCACCTTTCGTACCCTTTCCTCAATACTAGGCTTCCGCCGCCGTTGATCGCCCACCTAGTTACCTGGTACATGTAACCTTGAGCTAGATCAAAAAGGGTGTATAGAGATCGTCCCTTAACCAAGAGTTCCACATTATCTACATAGCCGATCACCCGACAGCCCACTTCTCCAGTTCCTTTAGAAGGTCGTTTACAACCGCAATCCAGGGCAGAGGAGGGAGAACACCACCTTGTGGAGTGCACCCATTGACTCCCCCACTCCGCCGCGACAGTTCTGTCACGAAGTAAGCTTATTAGTTTGGTTTCAACCCCCAGATTATGAATATACTTGACTATTGCCTCTGGAGTGACATTGTTGAAGGCTCCCTCGATATCGAAGAGGCAATGTGTGCAGGGCGGTATTCACCGACCTTTTCTTGCAATAAGCATATTGAGCTCTGGCAAGGCAGTGACTGATAGGCCTAAAATCCCAGGCTTCGGGATGAATGCAACACTGACCACCCTGCAAGCCTTGGGGATGTACCCGGTCCTCATGCATGGTCCCCGGCGACTTTGATGGTTTAAACGAATTTATCGCCTAGGCCTTGTGATGAATGTTCAGAAGAACGGAGAAGAACAGGACCTGAGGGGAGATTCTGTAACCAGTTACGACAATTTTCGAATCGCTATTGCGTTTTTTGATGCAAAAACATTTATATCATGCGTCAAAAAGTGCGATAGCGATCCGAAAATTGTCGCTAACTGGTTACGGAATCTCCCTCCCGAAGTACAAAATATCGTAAAGAAGTACATTTGACTGTACTTCGAAGTACGAAGTACAAGAGCGAAAAAAAGAAGTACTGTACTTCCGAAAGAAGTACGGTTGGTAACATTATTCATGGCAGAAATACACTCGGAGGTTTGCCATTGTCTACCGAGGGACGACCGCTGTTAAGAAAAAACCCTTTCTGTATTTTTTGCGATGTTGCTTTGACCAGGGTTTGAACCCAGGTATTGTGGAGTGGAAGCGCGCACTGCTTACCACTACACCACAGCGGCCGACAGTAAACTTTTATTCAAAGCAAAATTATGAATGTATGAAGCAGAAAATACCTTAACACCCTAAAGCACTTGTTTTTAACAATACTTTGGTATATAAATAAAATGTAGTTCATAAAATATAAAAATGTTATTCATATTAAGATGTAGTATAAAATACCCTTATAATATTATTGTACACAGGAGCCAATAAATTATTTAAATTTTATGATACTTTTGAGTAGCATTAATGAGATCATTTTCCCTTTCTGTGTTTAAATACTTATGGCCGTTTTCTCTTCTAACCTTTAAATTACCGGCCACTTTATCGTCTCGATATACGAGGTTTCGTTTTCTCATCAGCGCATTAATTTCTCGAATCGATAAATTGTTGCTCACCCGATGCAACCTTTAAAAATTTGTACCCAACTTTAAATTTTGGTCTGGTTTTGGTGCATGAGTCAGATATATCAGATATTTCAACCAATGTTTTGGTTGTTGCTAACAGTTGCTCTTGATCTATATTTGCTTATGTTGCATTGCCAACCTTTGACGAATGTAGTGAAGCTTCACATAAAATCCATGGAAAAATTTGAGGGCTTTGAGCGACCTCTAAATATGTTTTGATTTCAAAATAAAAAATACGGGTATATTTTTTCGATATAGAATAGTTCTAGGGGGTGAGAGCATTAAAATTCCGACTTAGCTTATTTTGTACCACCCTAATGTGCATACATGTGTATGGACATTGTAGATACGCCAATGAGATAGCACTTCTTTATGGCGTTACGCATTTTTAATTTGCTCATCCGTTAGCAAAGGTATCCCAATAACAGCTAAAGCGGTACCAGCCATTCACCAACAACGGTTATTGAAAATATGTCACGCATGGAGTAAACAGTATACTTGAAAACAAAAGGAAGCGTAGGTAAACTACGACGAAAAGTTAAAGCACTCCAAATACGCTGATACTGCGGACAAAGAAAAGTTAATGACACCAAAACTGTAACTGAGGTTGTGCATACAGACGCCGTTGCAGGCTTTTTGGACTGAAACACTTGCATATATGTATGTTCATACATGAGCATATATTTATGCACGTATGTGCATATGTATGTACATGCATTTAAATTAGGGCTAGGGCTATGCATACACTCGGGTATTCGGATACTTTCTTTTCACCAGTACATCAAATGATCTTTGAACTCGACGCCTTTAATTTTTAAGACCATTGCTTTTTCTACCTGAGAAGTAAAGGATTTGCGTCGCTGCATATCAGGCTTACCTAGGGATTCAGTAAGCAGTGTCTAGTCACTAATAGTGACTTTTGGATTTTGAGACAATTTGGTATTCAGTAAGTTGTCGCACGTCTCTAGACTCAAAAAAAAGTGACTAATTTGCAGTTGGCTCTGAGTTGGTCACAAAAAGAATAGTATGGAGGAAATGATAACTGCTTTCTTTTTAATTTAAAAAATCGCGAAAATTAAGCGAAGAAATTTTTGTTCAACAACACTTTCATTATCTCGGAGTTAATGGTAGTTGTTCCGGATTAAGGGCCGATTTTTGCAATCGATGTTTTCGACGTCATACATACGTCATTGTGTTTAACCGGAGCTTACCTCCGCTTTGTGTTAACCGCACATCGAACAAACGGCCTGAAAGTTCCGCAGCTAATCCTCAAAATTAGTTCGGATCCTAAACGGCCAGCTTTTGACTATTTCACAAGGAAGCAAACAAAGCGGTCAGATGCGTGCGTCATAGCCAAATAGTGAGATCTGCGTACTATAGTTCTGTAGGACCCAGGTTCGATCATCGGTCCGAGCAATCGCCAAAAATATAAAATTTTTTATTTTATTTAATTTATGTACATATATATTTTATTTAACTTCATTGGTTTCCTTTGTTTTATTTTATATCATAAAAAATATTTTATTATTTGTTAATTTAAATTTTTGGAGTTAAAGTCTACAATAACTATAATTACATTAAAAAATAGAAGTAATAATTTAATGAATTTGATAAACATTTTATGAAAATTCTATTGGCCGTCGTGCTCGAACCCACGATCTCACGGCTCTCTGCCATGGTATAATTTTGATCAGATCAATACTGCCGTCTGCCCATACTTTAAAGCATTTACATAAGGCGATTTTCTAAGCGATTCAACATCGCTTTCAATAAAATCGCCTGTGTAAATCGTGTTTCAATTTTCTAGAAAGCGATCAAATCGCTTCCCCCTAAGTGAAAGCAACTTCTCAGGCAACTTTTACAAAATCGCCTCATGTGAATGCTGCTTAAGATTCTCAACGACGCAATAGTTAACCTGCAGTTCAAGTCAAAAAGAAGAGATTGCAGTCATCTCTGTTGTGTTTGTTTGTACAATACATAGGTAGCTGCTGCTGCAAAACCTCGGTTGCCCGTTTTGTTGACGAAGCTCACAGTGCAATGTATGGCTTACGATCGCTCGTAAATTGCGCTTCTACTGCAGTTTTAAGTACAAAACGTGGTAAAAAGCGATCGCGATATGTGCATACGTATGCATCTTTTTATTCGAAACCATATGCGCATTCACAGAGTGTGTATGGAAATACTGACATACATACATATGTACATACCAGGGATGGAAACGAAAGCTCAATTAGGCTATTTCCCGCCTTTTTAATGCCACCTGGCCTTCTGGACCCAAACAGCAGATTTTTGGCCCTATATGATTTAGACAAGATTTCTTTATTTATTTTTATTGTACTGAGCCAAAAGCACAATAATTTGTTCAACCAAGTTATTGTTTGATTGTAAGAAATGTGATTGGAGTTGAACATTTGAAAACATTTTTGCATGTTTGGCTGTAGCTAAGGGAACGTACCCATATTACGTAACCCTTTCAGGAGGGGAGTGGGATCTTCAAAATACCACGCTTGGTCACAGTGAGGGGCGTGTAGGCTTAGGTTTTTATCACGTAGTCAACATCGTCTAAGGAAATCTAGCATTTTTCGAGCTACATTCAAATATGGCGGGCAGTGTTTGGCGCTTTTTAAACTCACAGGACTTCTGTTTCTATAAATAAGTTCTGGTTACGATATATTTTGACATAAATTTTATGTTGATCACACTTTTTCCATTTCTAGTTCTTGCCGTCACGCAGCAAGCGCCGTATTAATAAAGACAAATTCGTACTATAAGCCAAGGTACATTGAGCAGGTAGTATCAGTAGAGCAGCTGATTTGATTTATTTTCAAATTATTTGGTCTCGAAAATGTCAAATATTTTTAATTTTTTCTCACGAAAATTATAAGTTGTTAAAATCCACTTGCTTGTGAAACCTTTTTCCATACAAAACAAGCGATTGAATAGCAGCTTTTGGAACGTTCGCCCAACTCGGCAGCACGACCGCTGCTGATTACTGGGCCTTGCAAAGGATGGATCAATGCTTCGAGAAGCAAACAAATTTACTAGGAAAGAAAGTTGCATCAATTTTTATTTTTTCCAATTTCAATTTTTTATTTTTTATAATTTTTTGTATTTCACATGGCACGCTTTGATTTAGAAGAAAAAATTCAGAACAGTTGTTGACACTTTCGATACCAGAAGCAACAACAAAATACACGCAAATGTTGTTTTTGCTCTACTGATACTACCTGTTTAATGTGCCTTGCTATAAGCCAAATAATTTTTTTTTTTTACTTTTTGTTTGCAAGAAATGATTCAAACGCATATTAAATAATGAATTACTACGTGACAAGTTAGTTAGCTTCGCAACTAAGACTGAAGATCTATACATCGAAGTACTACTCCTTACAGATTTAAGTTTAATTAAATTCTGTCCAACGAATTGTTGAACAATATTAAATGACCAGAGGTGAGGTACGAGTAATTTAAAAAAGGGCATGTATAATTATACTGCAATTCCTATTTAACTGAATAGTAATATTGACAAGTAATTTTTAAGCAAGAAACACAACCGACTTCAATTCTCATATAAAAATTTAGGAGTACCGCGTGATTTCTTCATGATCCAATGATCGGATCTAAACCAAGCAACGCTGCTATGCAATTAGCTTTCCACCAGCATTTACCAGGTGGGAATGAAATTAAAAAGTTTTTGGACGAAAATCATTGTCACGTCAAAGTCATTTTCTCTTTCGCTCTATGCCCTCGTGACAACAGCAACACATTGAAAAATGCAGCTAGAGCAATCTAACAACAAATACGAGAAATGTGGCAACCAGTCGCAGCTTAATCGTGATATGAAATCGGCGGTAAGAGCAAAATACCAAGAAGTAAAAAAAAAAAATATTTCAAAGAACAGATTTAAATATATGTATGTATGCACATATGTATGCATGTATGTCATTAGCGCACACAAAGGGTGTTTTGGGGTTCAAACCCTCCCCCCCAACGCTCCACGCCCCCGAATCGAATTCGTTACACCAAAATGAGCTACATAATAAAAATACACCGTCGGTTAATTTTTTGGGTATTGGATAATAAAAATTAGGCAATCGTGAAAAGTAACCATCTCCATCGAAAGCCAGAAACCAGAAATCGGGGAAAATTAACATTAACAGGCCTATTCTGTACGTTACCGAAAATTTTGTAACCGGAAAATTTTATTACCAAAACATTTTACCAGCTCTTGTCACCGCGATTCTAGGTACGTTAGTAATGCAGTTAAAACATTCAGCTATTGCACATTTCACGGGGCAATACTTCGTTACCAGCTTATAAGATGGTAACAAAATTTACCGGTTACAAGAGCACACAGAATTCGAAAAAGGGTTTAAAAATTGACAGGAACTTTATTTACCGGTTACAAACTTTTTATTACCAGCGCAGAATATACCTGTTAAACTCTTTTTCAACATTTTTTATTACTTTTGAAACTTGAGCTCATCTTGTGTTTATAGAACTTTTTATTAAACAAGTCATTTTTAAGCAAAAAATACAACCGACCTCAATTCTTATATCGTCACCTTAGGGCGAAAAGGTGTCAAGTCCATTTTTTTAATTTTTTCCAGGAGACATGAAAAATCGATGTACTTTCGTATTACCTGCCATTCTGCATCAACAACCTTCACTTTAGGTAGCGATATACAAATTTAGGAGTACCGTTAATTTTTTCATGATCCAATGATCAGATCTAAACCAAATTACGGGACGACCCTTGAGGTACCATCTTTCCGATAAAAGAAAAGAATTATTGAAATCGGTTCACGTGGTCCAATGTTATACGGAGCATACATAAAAAAAGAACAAAAAAATATTCCGACGAGTTGATAACCTCCCCCTTTTTTGAAGTCGGTTAATCATATTTGAGTTCTTTGCTAATTTGATGTAAATAAGGTGTTATTTATGAAACTTTAAAAAGTTTATTTATTTATTACATACTGTACATAAAACTTGCATACATGTATTGTAAAGAGCATAATATCTGAAGCGAATTTTCAGTATTTTCTGGAGATATATCTTTAGAAGAATAACTCCCCCCACACACATATTCCTGGGTGCGCCCCTGATGTATGTACATATGTACGTGCAAAATAAACAAAAAAAAAATAAACCTGCATGGAGGTAAATGTTGTAATGCAACGAACTGCTGCAGCTGCAAAAACAATAGCAACGAACTAAATAACAAGCCAACAGCATGAAGCAGCTAATAAACAAAGCAACAACCGGCAACTATGCGAAACGCTGACGACAACGTGGATACTTTGGCGGCGCCTTCTCTGACTCTAACGCGGCGATTTGAGGCAAACAACCGATGCAATTTCTGTTCACTGCTGCTTTTTAATCCTTTTTCTTATTTTTAACAGTAAAAAAGAAACAGCGACAGCGGCTGCGCTTAACCGGCATTACTTTTGACTCTTTAACTCCACTTTGCTATTTACTACGCTTTGTTTACATTTACGCGCATCATGCCACCAGCCGATCGAGTTGGCTCCTGCATCTGCTTTGCAATGACTTGTTTTCTTATGTATGCATGTATGTACCCAGCCAGCATAAAATCCGAAACCCGATCCGGAAAAGAACAAAAAAGTGGATGAAGTGCGGATTTTTGTCCGTTTACTGATTCCATTTCCGGATAAAGTGTGCGGCAGAAACGTATGTAAAGACAACAGTATGTGAGATGGATACGTTTTCGGCTGTTTTTTCCTGAAATTTGTCTGATTGAATTTTGCGTTCAATACGCTTTCCGTGTGCAATTCACAGACACTCTTTCATGGTTCAAAAGAAATAAAATAAAATTAGGAAGCGCCAGACGGAACTCGGCTTTCAAATTTTTAGCTTGAGCAAATAAAATACAATTATTGCTTTCATCTCTTTCATTATCATTTTCGAACGTTTCCCGGATACGAAAATTGATGATAACTGCAGGAGTTTTTCTATTCCTTTTCGGATACGGAAAATTAAACTAAACTGAACTGTCGGCGAAATTTACGTTTCTTTTCTGGCTGGGTACTATATATGGATGTATTTAGCCATGTAACTACGCCAAACACTTTCCTGGGAAACGAGCTATATTCGGCATTTCACATGTACACAATCGGCTTCTTACACGTACACCAGTGTTGCCAACTTTTCAGTTTCAAAAAGCACCAAATCTTGGAAAATAGAGCGTTTTACCGCACTAAAAGCACTAATTTTTTTTTAAATCAAAGGATACTCTTTTTCAAAACAGTTTGTGGTAAACAAAAGTAAAAAAAATATACAATATTTACATGTATAAATAAATACACATTCATGCTTGCCAAGTAGTACCGAAGTACTGCACATTAAAACTGGTACATCTGGAGAAGGAACAATCGAATCGCAACAAACGAAATTTAATTTTAAAGGGGAAGAGTAATACTTAATGAGCGAAAAAATTTGTTGTTTTATAATATAATCTCAAATATTGCGAAAAACCGTGTTTTTACACTTAGAGAGTAGGTTATCTCAAAATTCTGACATGGTATAGAAATTCTGCAGCTAGATTGGTATTCAGCACCGAAGAATCTACAAAAACCGATGCACTCAGGTGGCAAGAAAGGTTAAAATTTTTCGAACTGTGTAATCAATCAATAATCAAGAAAATAAAAAAATTAATACTTAACTTACCTGCGTGCTAGCATTTTCAACGCGCGTACAATTTAACAGGAACGCAAGAACGTGGGTTTGCAACTTCATCTTTTTATCAATCATGGTTTGCATTTTAGTGCATTTAAATTTTTGGATTCTTGTAAATTCAGAAATTTTAGTTCAGAAAAAAGCACTAAAAAGGGCACTAGGCACTAAACCATTTTTTTTGGCGTTTTAATTTTCAAAAAGCACTAAATCTAGTGCTTAAAGCACTTACAGGCTAACCTAATATTCACGCACGCCGCCAATTTACTGTCAAAAATTTCTCATGCACATACAACTTGTATGGGACCAATTGAACGGCGTGCGTATGAAGCTAACTCAATTTCCAATTTTTGTTCTGCGTGACATTTTGATTTGACGTTTCGCTCAATGAAATCAAATGCAAACGCACGCAAGCCAATTTCGGGTGACGCAAAAAAACAAATTCGACGGCGTGCGTACCAAAACGCAAGCCGCGAATATTAGGTTAGCCTGTAAGTTGGCAACTATGACGTACACAATCCGAACGTCAACAGAAAGAGTAGAAGAGCAACAAATTTTATTTAGTTGCATGCAAACAATAGGCGAAGCAGGTTTATGACGCATTATTGTTGAATAAAGTAGGTACATTGAGCAGAATGAATGAATATTCATTCAAACATTTTATAACACAATTTTTCGTACATACACCTCTAGAAATAGGTATGTATATGGTACCAAGTCGTGCCTTTTCTTCATATTAAAAGAACTTTGTGAATTATGTATTTTTTTTTTTAATACCAGACTAGTCCTCAATTAAAACATACAATATGTTTTGTTATTTATCTTTTGGTTTAATCGTTATTTTAAATTGTTCTTAAATGTCAAGTTTTACCTAATTTTAAAATAAATATATATTAGATATACATATTTTTATTTTATTGCTACTTGAAATCAACGAAATTTTCTTTTAATATTCAGAGTGCTCGAAGCACGTTATCTTTTTTGCTCAGAAATCCACACTTAAATTATAAAAAAATAATAATAATTTTGTACAATACATACAAAATTTTACCAACTTTTTCCTTTCCTTTCCTTTCCTTTCCTTTCTTAGGGCCATTAACTTTCATTATTGTTTCTATGTTGTTTAGATCTAAAAAATAGCGCGCAATAAAAAAAACGGCAAAAAAACATACCAAAGTTTTTATAAAAAGTAATACAACACAGAATTTTTTTCCGTGCATTACCACCAACACATTCTAATTTTTTGTTTCATAACTAATACATTCTCATTTTAAGACTTTTCTCTTTTTGGCGGGCACTGATCTACAGTACCCATCATTGTTATTGCTACTGCACATGAGCACGAGCATGTTTTGATGTCAACATTGTAGTATTTGTAGCTTTGGTGTTTTAGCACCGGAGCGGGGGAAACAGGAAACGATGCATTGGAAAAGCCTGCTACAGCCAATGCACTCTTTGCACTTTTTCCAGCTTTTTTGATATTGTTACGATTATTATTATTTTATACATAAGTATGTACATACCCGCAAATATAGCATAAATATATGTATGTATGTATGCACATATCGTGGTTTACAGGTCTATTCTGCACGTTACCGAAGATTTTGTATTACCAAAAAATGTTACCAGTTCTTGTCACCGCGATTCTAGGTACGTTGGTAATGCAGTTAAAATATTCAACAATTCAGCTTTGAAGCATTGTGCAAATCCTGGCATTGCACATTTCACGGGGCAATAATTTGTTACCAGGGGTCGAATCGTCACAGTCGTGAACGAAACGACAATCGTACGATCGAAAATTTATCGGATGATTACATTCAAAAGCTGACGAATCGTAATTGAATATTTGTTTATCGATTATTTTTGTCTTCTTCTTCCTATTTGGCAGTAACAATAGACGTTGAAATGTCAAAATAAGTGAACCAAAAATAAAAAATAAACTGCAAAACAAGATGGACAAGATGGAACAAGATGGAAGATTTGGCGCTCATGATCTCTTGGTGCTCTGTAGTCGCTTTTAAATGTTGCTCAAGTAGAACCACTTTGGTATCGCTTAACTCTTTTTTGTTGTACGTTCGTGTGCTCGGAGTTCTACGAGCAGGAGTGCGAACAGGAACTGGAGTTATGTTTCTGCTACTTTGGCCTGATATTGAGCCCGCGTCACTTTTACTTGATTCGGCTACAGGTGAAAGTATATCCTCAAACGATGGAACGGATTTATCACCTTCAACCCAAACCTCTAACCCAGCTGCTTCAACGAGGAGCTCCTCAGCTGAAGCTAGGGTTTTTTCTTCGTACGGTCCTCCTCCTGTTCGCCGTTTTGAAGCTTTATTAAAGCTAAGTTTCTTTTTGGCATTGTATTTTTGGTCTGCATACGCTTAAAATAGATGTCACTGTGATATTATTAATTAATAATTTGCTGAATAAACCAACCTATTTCCCTAATTTCGCACTCTTTGTCGGCGGCCCTACAGCGTTCAATTTTTTCGTGAGTTCATCCCAATGTTTGTTGGCAGTAGATTTCTCCTGGGCGCAATTTGGTAGTAAATTTTTGGCCAAATCGGTATGCTCGCTCATAAACTGGGCCATTAAATTCTTTTGTGTTGAATTCATCTTGTTGTAGTTAGTCCTTTATTAAAATATGTTAAAATTGTTAATAAATTTACATTACCTTGAAAATTACTTACGTTTTAAAAATTCGCTTAAATTGAGCGCGCTCACGATTGATAGTTGCTGTGTCGAATGACATTTAGAACGAACGAGTACGTCCAGTTACTCGTTCACGTCTGTCATCATACCGAATTTCGATAAATTTCGATAAATGTTGCTCGTTCACGACTGTCATGATCCGAAATTCACATTTTTAGATAACGAGTTGCTCGTTCACGACTGTGACGATTCGAGCCCAGCTTATGAGATGGTAACAAAATTTACCGGTTACAAGAGAATGCGAAAAGGGTTTAAAAATTTACAGGAACTTTATTTACCGGTTACAAACTTTTTATTACCAGCGCAGAATAGACCTGTTAAAGTGCAAAACCGCGTATCAACAAAATGCAAAACCGCTTATGTGAGGTTGCATAAATTATTATCTAGACACTAATATTTCAAAATGGTTATCTTTTTTATAAAGCAATCGCATTTCTGGATAGTATATTTCAGGACGAATTGATAAGGATTGAGCCAAGAGCTTGTGTGAGCAAATCCAATTTTTGGCAGCCAATGTCAGTTACGCGGTTTTGAATGACGATACGCGGTTTTGTACTTTAAACGACGATATGTATGTACAAAGGTGTATTGTACACTTGTGGCAAAAATTGCAAGTTTCAATTCGGCAATTGCAGCAAATAGGGCACAAAGTTTTCACAAATAATACGCACACATTCGCTTGCGCATATTTATGTACACTTTCACTTCAAAATTCTAAACGGAACGGAAATTGCACGATACCTGTCGCTAATGATTGTTTGCCAGTGTTCTGTTCAGCGTTGCCGTTTTGGTCCAATTGGACCAAAATTGGTAGCTTCATTCTCCTTTGGTAGTTTGGTTGGTTTGATGAAGCTTTTGGTAGGCAAAATGTTTTGAAAATTCAATCGAACTTGGCATTAAATTTGTTCACTTTGCGTTTACATGTTGAAAACATTGCTTTCACTTTGCTCACACGTATAAGGTTTTTTTTTCTTAATTTTACTAAGCACATAATTTTCTAGAAACCAAAACTCACTTCTTAAAGCTATAATCGATCATCTGTTGAAATTGAACGAAAAATTGCCTATCGTCTTGAAAGAAAAATCGGTGATAGGCAATATGCAAAGTGAGTTTATTGGTTGTTTTATTGAAATGCATAAAATGTCTGATTTTGTTTTTTTAAACATTAAAAATGTTTGATATGAATTGAATTAACCTCAAAGGTAATAACATTTTTCAAAAGTTTTTTTACGCAATACGTTAATTCTTTTGTTTAAAAGCCCGAAGCATAAATGGTTAACCAATACTGTAAACAATATTATACTGCCAATTCGCGTAGCTAAAAACCCTGTACATGCAAGAAATCTCGTTTTAATAATGAACAAAGATTTGGTAGTTTGGAAACTGATTTGGTAGGCGTTTTGGTACCTAAAAATAAACTCCAGTGGCAACACTGGTTCTGTTTCCGAATCACTATGACGAGCATTTACTAGAAGCGAGCATACCCTAGAAAGTGCAAAGCATTTTAATGACTTTTTGTTAAACTTATATGCAAAAGATCGTTGAAAACTACTTTTTACCAAAAACTGCAGCAGCATTCACTAAGCTAACACTTTCTTTCATTTTGCTCTTGCTTCCGCTAAAAGCCTTTTGGATCACACATCGGTGGGCGTTCCTGCATATGGGCAAATCCAAGCTTTCAGGGCTTTACGTTAAGGTGTTTCTTTTAATTTTTTTGTCAGCAAAAAGTTATAGTTACACAATTATTATAGAATAAGGGAAGGTTTAAAGCAGATCTTGTGGTGGGCTCATTATGTATATATTTTTGATCAGTTTAAAAACATGTTGGTGTAGTTAGAAATCCTCTAAAACCATTTTAATCTTATTTTACATAAAAAAAATTTCAGTTTAAGATTTTACGACGGTTAACACGTCTTGTGAATTCCTTAATTGTACATGTTCATTGCAGACGTTATTCTTTTTGTGGTCAAGAAAATTAATTTTTTAAGCGATATTGTGGTATTTTATTTAAAGATATAGTGCTTAAAACTGTGCTTTGACAAATGAGATCGCTCACCTGGATTGCAGATATGTATCAGGGTTGTTGCGAATACTCGCATTCGCATTCGCAACCGCGGAGCTTCCGCATTAATTTTAACATTCGCATTCGCATCAATGCGGATTTTTAGCGAATGCGAATATTGAAGGCACCGAAAATTACAGTTATTTTTTTACGAATTAAACTTGGCCAAATATTTTGTATTCCGAAATAAAAGTACTTTCCGGAAATAAACAATCCGCTTATCCAAATTAAATAAGTTAGGTATACAATAAAAGAGGACTTAAATAGCTTTAAAACTGAAATGTCTAAAAGAGGAAAGCCACACATTGAAAATATTTCAATAAAAAATTTTAATTAATTACCATAGAACAAACATTGGGTCGGGTATGTATTTACATGAATTTCTTTGGTATTAAGTTATAAAAAAATATAAATAGAGGTGGTAACCTTCATTCGTTATTTCTGTTTAAAAGCTATTTCAGTCCTCTTTCACATGATACCAAATTTGTTTAATTTGGATAAGCGGTTTCTTTATTTTCCGGATAGGACGTTTATTTCGGAATAAAAAATATTAGGCCAAATTTAATTCGGAAAAAATAACTGTTATTTTCTGTCCCTGGAATATTGTGCAAGTGCACAGACGTATATCTAACCAGTCACAGAAGAAAGCATTAAAAATCAGTTACAAAAACTAAAATTTAAAAATGCGGATGACGTGAGAAATTCCGAAACAACCAAAAGAATGAGAATGAAGAATTCTTTCGGTGTTAAAACAACGATTGTGCCATGATGCTAGATTGTGAAGATGAAAGTCAGGAGGCTACATCCGACATTTGCAGATCCGATGAAATTCTCAAAAAGTAATTGTTGCACCGCAATAAAAGTAAATATATATAACAGAAAATCCTCTCACCTGGTGCAGTGTCAATCGAAAAGAATTTACAATTTTGTCAATTTTAAAATTTTCAAGTTTGTCGCCTCGAGCGAGTAGTTATGTATATATCGCGCAGGTTTGATTTACGACCCTTCAAGAAGTTTTTAAGAAGTATAATCTTCCAATTTTTAAATTCAAGTATCATGAGTTTAATTTTGCCCGAATACAAATTTTCGGGTGAATTTTTTTTCGGGCAAGGCAGATTATTACAAATTATTAACCTTTCCACTTTTTATTTACCTAAATAACCTAATTTACCCACCTAAATTATTTCTTAAAAATACATGACATCCGCATCCGCATCCGCGGATGTTAGCTTTTAAACATCCGCATCCGCGGATGACCAAGGCACTGTCTTAGCTCTTTGGTTATCCTTTCGGTAGAAAGGTCATTAATCTCTTAAACAGGGATGTAACCAGGTTGTTCGCTGCATATTGAACCGGTAATATACAACAGATTGCGTCTGGATGGGGTTGCCCACGAGACATCGGAACGCACTATGTGCTACTGTCCGGCGTGAACCAAAAAAAAAATTATGCATTTTAGGTCGTTATACTCGATCCCTTAAGTATAAGAAAATTTTAGCATTCATTCGTCCCTTGTTCCACTACCATATTTTTAGGGATAAATCGATACAAGTAAATCCAAGTACATACTCGATACCTTTCCCAATTTACCAAGTATTTTTGTACTCGATACTTTTTACTGCGATCCGATAGGTATCGAAAAAGTACTTGTATCGGAAGCGCAAAACTTATTATGCTTCAGCATCTTCTTTGAAAAGCAACCCATTAGAGGAATTGGAAGATATGCGCAATACATTTCCGCGGCTATATAAGCAAGCCCGTCTATACAGTGTTGCCGTTGTGCGACCTAAGGGGCAGTTTGACCCTTTTTGAGCGCCAATATCCTCTAACCCGATTTTGAAAATTTTGATTTTTTGGCCCTTTTCCAAAATTATGTGCGAGCTTTGCCCCTATTCAGAGGCTTTTTTAGGAAATATTAACAGAACCATGCTATCAAAAAATATTTCCTCCTGTAAGTATGAAGAAATGCATCACTTAAAATTTTTGAGGGAAATGTAACTCTTCTCGATTTATGTGTATGTTTGCAACCTTGTTTTGTGAAAAGTTTGTCCCACTATTTTCTTTTTAAATTCAACAAATTTATTCTTTTACTAGTAAAGAAAAGCAAAAATAATATGGTGACCCTTTTTTTCGTCAATGAAACCCTTTTTTCGACTTTCTGAAAATTCTCAACGGCAACGCTGCGTCTATATATAACAGTTGTTGGATCATCTGTCCCTTGCGAGAGGCTTTTCTCAAAAACAGATACAACTATATTAAAATCTCGAAACCACCTTTCAGGAAAACACTTGAAAAAGTTGATATTTTGGGGAAATATAACAAAAATGGAGTTATTTTGTTAAACTTATTTTATATGAAAGAACTTTATCTATTAATCTTGTAAAAATGTATTTTATTGTTTTTTGAAATCAAATACTATAGAAAATGAATTGTTGTCTTAAATTTTTGTCTGAAAAATTATTAAAAGATAAATAATCTTGTTGAAATACATATTTTTTGTGAAAAAAAAAACAATATAATTACTTTGAAAAATATGCAAAATCGTAGTCTATTTACAAGTACTCGATTCCTTTCCGATACTGAGTAGGTCTCGATACCTTGTTTGATACAAGTGCAAGTACTGATTTGTGTAATACCTTGATGGTACCGATTTATCCCTACATATTCGTGACTAGATAAATATATAGAATTTGTTGAGGACCCGGAAATCTATTGTGCCCTCCTTCTGTCTACAACACCTCGAGTAGCCCTAATGCAATTGCAAAATCTAGCAGGTCATTTGGTGACATCGAGTGTATGTGATTCGTCTACGGGGTTAAAGACCCTAAGTATTTCTCCCGTCTTCTCGATACTGCAGCGCATTCGAGGAGTAGGTGCTCAGGAATTTCAAATGTATTATTACCACAATTATTACCTATATATTCGCATCTTCATGTCTATCTGGATATCTGGTTATATTCTTATGTTTTTATTCATGCACCAACAATAAATATGTATGGCTCTTAGCAATTTTGGAAGACCTACAGGCGCCTGTTCTTAACCCCAAGCTTGCCTGCCATTCGTGATACAAAAAAGTTAGAATTGGAATTACTTAAATTTTTTCGTTTATGACTAACTATTTTTCGGATGTGCATATCTACATATGAATATTTGTGCTAGAGCTAGGTTTATCCGCATGTTCGGATATTCGCGTATACGGGTAAAATTTGCATATTATAAACCGCATTTGAACGGATTCGTAAAATTGTTCCCCAAAATTACTGAATCTTTAGAATCGCAAAATAAATAATAGAACACTTTTTAATACTCAAATAATTTTTATTTTATTGTTAATTTTTAGTTGCGGTTATCCGAATATCAAAACCAAATATCCGGACATCCGGATATATATTCAGTTACTCGAATATCCGAATAGTCCGAAAGTCCGGACAGAACTCCCAGCCGTAATCCATATGCATACATGCATATGTACATATGTAATGGTACATAAGGACGCGCAATAAGTCCATGAAAAGTCTTTACGAGTAAATGAAGTAGCAGTTAAGTTGAGTGGCCCGCGCGTATCAATGCTAACTTTCAATTAGCGTCATCCATCCCTGGAACGTTAAAAATCACCAGACACGATAGTATTAAACGTGTGTAACAGTTAATTTCTTTTCTCCCTTTCCCCTTCTCCTTACTTCAATTACTAAGCTCCTGTACTTGCGTTGCATTTGTGCACATGTGTGGCATTCGAGAAATTTATGTGGGGAGTCTTTATTTTGAAGATTTCCGCATTTTTTGCAATTTGCCGCAACTAGCATAGTATTTCACCAGCTTAGGGGAGAAAGATCAATTGCCAAAAAACCTTCCACACAGAAGGTTCAAAAGAGTACTTTTTACAGAATTTAAATCGGTTAAGCCGTTTGGTCAGGCATCGCCGTCATACGGAAAACATTTCATTTTTATATATATAGATTGGAGAAATGGGAATCTTTTTTGATTAAAAGTGATTTTTCCCACTGCGCGGTGGCCGAGTAGTTTGATGTGCGCACTACCCCTCGATATATCCAGGGTTCGATAGGAAATTAGAAGGTGTAGAGGGAGCAAGGGATGGTGGTGCAGCGGGTAAAGAGTCTCAAACAAGTAGTTAAACTGGATGTTTTACCCTCGTCGATGTCGCATAATTTTGTATTGTGCATATGTATGGTTTGCTTGTGTATTATAATAACTTGCATGTGCAAGTAAAAAAAACCCTGAACCCTAAACCCGAGCTACTGGATCCTACTTAACGCGCAGTAACTCTTTTGTGTTTGTTTTTCAATGACAAACTTCAAAATTGTAAAGGGAGATTTGTACGCAACAGTACAAAAATAATGTGGGACGCCGTTTGTACTTTGAATACAACAAAATGTCAATAACCTGAACAATCGCAAGGAAGCGTGTAAGATAATCATCTGGTGGCTATGGCGCCATGATAAAATTTTACTGACGGGGCAAATATTGAATTTGTATGTGTAGATACACAATGTAGCTTATTTGAGATTTGAGGGGAAAGCAACGTTAGAATCGAATAGTTAGGAAATGGGTTAGTCATGCGGGTACAAATACAGAATACTGATAGCTGAACGAAGTGCACATTTCCAAGCATACAAAGGTACATATCTATGAAACTAAAATCCCGTAAATGCCTCAGTTCGCACGAATTGCACGTAACTTTTATCAGAGGCGATAGGTAAATAGCTTGGCCTGTATCGAATGAAATATTCATAAATATACAATCATTATAAGTAGGCAAACAAGCGGTAAAAGCATATTTTTGCTATTGGAGATCGACAGCTGTCTAGTTTGATATTAAACAAAAAGACAAGTGATTCACCTATAATACTTCCCTTCAACATTCCACTTACTTAATTAAAGCTATAACTCTCGACTACTATCCCTGAAAATACCATCTCTGCAACTGATGGTCACTTATGTATAGTCATTTATCACCTTTTGTTTCTTTGCTAGAGCTTCTCAAATATTGCAAAAAACGCGATTTTTTGACACTTTCACACTTATATATATATGTATCTATGCACATATGTATGTATCTATGCACATACATATCTATGCACATATGTACATATCTATGCACATACATGCATATGTACTTACATATGTATGTATATCAGCATTTTAGTTAAAAGTACGTTTTGCTCGTCGCTCTCTTCATCATTCCACTACGTTCCTGTCCTAAGTTTTATTCTGATACCACAACTGTACTCTACTCTACTGCCCGTAGAGTACTCTACTGTCAAATACCTTTTACTCGCAGTAGTTGCGGAAGGCAAAGTAAATACTCTACGCGTCTTAATATTGATCGGTAGTTTACCCTGTGGGGAAAATCTCTAGTTCTGAACTGGTGCGCTTCTAGTACATTTAGACCCAGTACTGGTTCGCGATAAATCTCTTTTGCTTGCAAGCAACTGGCGAATTTAACATGGCGATGTCCTAGGAAGTGTCAATTGCCCCCCGCTGATCCCTTTTTCGATAGTTCCGAACTAGTCGTAAATTCTATAGTTCCGAACCAGTTCTAAAATCGACAGACGAAAGAAAAAAGTATCATGATTTTTCAATGTTTTTGGTTCTTCCGTGTGTGCGATTTTAAGTTATTTTGGAAGGAATGTGTTTTCAATTTGAAACTAAATTTGTTTGATTCCAGACGTTCCCAAGATGTTGAAATGTTAACACAAATTTTAGTTTTGTATTACCAAACTATGAAAAGGCATCTGCGAAGCACAGAATAGAAGCGTATTTGAACGAAAACGCCGCCGAACACATAGCTATGTAAAGTAAACAAGCCCCCCGATGCATCCCTTATTCGATAATTCCGAACTAGTTCTAAATTCGACAAATAAGATCTAGTTCGTTCTGCATCCCTTTTTCTATAGTTCCGAATCATTTCTAAATTCGTCACTTTAGATATAGATTTCTAGTGAAAAAAACTGAAAAAAATTAGTTTTTTAAAAGTACCACTTTTCGCCGATTTTGGATTGGTAGGGATCTAGTTCCTATCGAACTAGTTCCTTTTTGGCGATAAAGACCTAGTACGGAACTAGAAATTTGATTCACTAGTCCGCGGTTTCCCTGCAGGGTTACGTACGCTTGCAGAAACTGGTTTATGCTTACTCACACTTGACCCGAACGATGAGAGTAAAGGAGGGAAAGTATTTGCGCGGCGATCGGATGTCTTGTTAGGCCGTTTAAATGGAATTGCGCAGGACTTTAGTACATATATATATACATTAGACTGCGTCACCAAAAAGCGTTGCGATTTTCCCGCCGGGATTACAAAACTTATTATATTTTAAGACGTCCCCCAAAATATTTCGGAAAAATATTAAAATTTAAGCGAGCTGGACCGATTGGAAAGTACCTCCAAAAATGGAGTTTTTTATGAATAATCATAGTTTCTTAAAGAGCTTTTTGAAAATCGTGCCCTCAGATGACAAAACAGATTAGGCTTAAAAAATCTCCATAAAAATATTTAAAAACCGTTTCAATTTAGACTTATGGGATCTCGGTAGAAAGGTATTTTCCCAATATTTTTATTTATGTGCAAAAAATGCCATTCGTATCCCAATCTTTTTTTCAAATACCAACACATCTTAATTCAACTTTGAATGATGTTCGTTCATTCTACCTTTCTCGTTCATCCCTTGAATGAGCTTATTAGCAAAGAAATAAAAAGGGTGAGGAAATAGCTTTCCAATGATTCCTCACAAGTCTAAATAGGAAGAGTTTAGGTCCAGTTATTTAAGTTTTTCTTATACCAATCTTTCAAAAACGTTAAAGAACAGCATCAAAAATCTCATTATTACGATTCTGTTCAAAATTTTATTTTTATTTTTTTTAAATATATTTATGTAAATTTTTTAAGCTTAAACCGTGAGGGGATTTTTTCAAAAAAAAAATCTTTAAGAAACAATTTTTATTCATAAAAACTCCTAAACAACTTTTTGGAGGTATTTTCAAATATGTCCAGCTCGCTTAAATCTTAATATGTGTCCGAAATAGTTTGGTGGACGTCTTAAAATATAATAGGTTTTATAATTCCAATGGAAAAACAGTGGGGAGTGATGCAGTTTAATATATTTACATCCATGCGTACATATGTACTTACAAATATTCGGAAGACATCCAAAATGTTTGTATCACCCCGGCACACAAGAATTTGTCATCTTGTTGGTCAGATATACTTACGTTTTATTAGTGCACCTACAAAACATTCGCATTCGCAAAAGCTCCGCATTGGTTGTTACAAATTCGAATGTTAAAATTAATGCGGAAGCTCCACTGTTGCTAATAACATCTAAAGCAGAGGTTCTCAAACCTTTCTTTCTCGTAGACCCCTTTCGAAGCTCTAATCGTTTCGGTGGAACCCCGCTGCTAAATTTGTAACATATTCGCAGAGCTCGTCAACAAATGTGAAGATTAGATCAAACGATGTAAATGCATCGCGGGTGAGTTCCAAGTTAAATTCGGAGTGGCAAATATAAAAATAAAATATTTCTTGTGTTCTATTATTAAAATAATGTGATTACACGCTTGCAAGTTTAAAAAAACAGAGCTCGTAAGCCATCAAAGTACTCTCTCGCTCTGAGGAGTTATATGTTTTAAGGGCACTCAGAGCGATACCGTTATTTACATTCTCTTCACCATAAGCTCCTCACATGTTCGGCTCACTCAAGAATTTGCATTCGGCGTATTTGTAAAATAGTTTATTTGTATTGATAGCATCATTTTTATTTTTATCGCTCCGAGTTTTGAAGTGATCCGAAAAATATTTATCACTCACATTCTTAAAGCACAGAGCTTGAAACAACCATGATACAAAAAAGAAGGTAGTTTCAATATACAACTTTTGACGGATAATGAAATTTTTTGAAGTTTCATTAGTTGTGAGTAATATGAACGGCCTTGCCACTTCGATAATATTAAAATAATAGATCGGAGTATTTTCTTTCCCATATTTATACCAATGTAATAACATTTCAAATCAAAAACCATTATCAGTGTTTGGTACTTTTTTAGTTACGTGGTTCGCACCTTTTTTTACTAAAAATATTTAAAATGTAAACTGTTAAAGGAGACTTCATCTTAATTGCTCTTTTCATTTTGTAATAAAAACCACGCGCACGTTATTCTGTTATTTTTTTGTTTTCTTATTTTGAATGCAATCTTTCGATTCGAATCTTAAGAATGTTCTTCCCAAATAAAACCTTTTTATATTTCGGTTCAAATTTACTTTTAAATTTCTCATAAGATTTTGCAAAAAATTAGGCTTTGTGATTAGCGCATCATCATTAAATTTCACAAATTTTTAATTTATGCAAAATACCTGAAGTCGGCTTGAAGAGATCACCCTCCGATAAAAAACTAACAGATCGTCGTTTAAAGTACAAAACCGTGTATCAACAAAATGCACAACTGCGAATGTGAGGTTGCATAAATTGTTTTGTAAAGAGTAAAAACACTCATATTTCAAAATGGTTCTCTTTTTTTACAAAGAAATCGCATTTCAGAACGAATGGATAAGTCTTGAGCCAAGAGCTTGTGTGAGCAAATCCAATTTTTGGCAAAAAATGTCAATTACGCGGTTTTGCCGAACGACGATACGCAGTTTTGTACTTTAAGCGACGATATGTAAGCATACACATTCTTCATGCTTTCTAGAACCTAGTCCTCAACCCCATTTTCGAAATCATGTAGCCGGCATAATTTTCTAGTTCTTCATATTCCACATCATTGAATGTACTGATAAAGGCTGCGTTTCTTTATACATTCCGGATAATCCCATTTCACAGCCGGAATAAAAAGAATGCGTTTGAAATATACGTTAACATATCATCAGGAACGTTCTAAAGAACCAGTAAACAAAAAAGTTTATTCCGAAAAAATTTATTCCTGAATGAATAAAAAAATTCAGCGAAAATCTTCTGGTTAAAAAAAATATTTCTTGTAATGATCTGGTAACATGAATTTGATGAAATGTCATAATTTTATTAAAAGTCAAATGGTTAACAACAACAACGAATGTCATTAAATTAAACTAACTTCTTTTTTGTATCATGGAAACAACAAACCCGAAAAGCTTTTTTCGCCAAACTTTAAATTCAGAAACTGACAATAGCGAAAAGACCTAATCTATAAAAATCGATGGCGAACAACTAAGCAAGCAAGAAGCACACAAAGTGTTCCACCATCTCAGGATAGGCAAATAAAGTTGTAATTTACGCCTATCGCAGTTAGGTGTTTGGGCCACGTGAAGTGAACTGTCAGCAGTCTAACAAGTTGTATGCAGTCCCGACTATCAATAAGAGAAAAAAACGAAATAGACCTTCTGCTATTGAAGGAAACATCAGTTTTGCCCGCCTGTATTCCCTCGATGCCTCTCAGTCATTGCTGAGCGAAGTATTCACCCAGTTTCTGATAGTGGCTTCGTTGATTGAGGTGGGGAGTGCTATAGTCGGTTTCAGATCGAGGAATACCTGGTCTAAGCCAACTGTGGCCAAATTGGCAGATGTCTCATTACCAGGTACTTCCGAGTGACCTGGCACAGAGTAAAGCAAGCTTCTTATGTTTACCAACATAATTTATTAAAGACTTGCATTTCCGAATCAGTCTGAAAGTACTTAGTTAGAGAGATGGCCAATACCTTAAGTGCAGCTTGGCTGTCCCTGCAGACACGTAAACTCCTTGACTTTCTCTTCCTATGTTCTACCATGAGGATTGCAAATACCTCAGCCTGGAAGCCCGAATCATATTCGCCAAGAAAAGTGAAGCTTATTACCATTAACTCCGAAAAAGACCTTAGACCCTGACGCAGAGTCAGTTTTGGTACCATCAGTAATGTGTGAGTCCTGGCTCAGTGCTGAGATTAAACCAGCATTCAGCCTCAGGGAACTCAACACTATAGAATCTCTTCAACAAAGGTAATGGTGGCACACTATCGTGTGGCATTGAATAGACACAAATGCTCAAATCTCTGCCGCTAGCAATTTCCGCCTTGCCCCACTGTGAGTTATACCAACATCTCTTTCTTTTTAGTCTGTAGGTGGCTTTTAAGGCTTCCCCACGTAAGAAGACCCAAAGTGACGGCAAGTGCAGAAGTGCGTCAAGAGTACTATACACCACTCAACTTTAAGTTAAATCAAGAGGCTACCAAGCAACCATAAGACTTACAACTACGGTTTCCGTTTTAGTCCAAATGGACCAAATTTGGTCCATTTCTTTTCGTTTGGTCCATTGGTCCAATTCTTTTGATTTCACAAGCCTTTGGTCAGGTTATTATGACCCCTTCACTTCATGCAATAGTTTCGCGTTTTTAATTTTTTCTATTTAATTGATGAATATTCCGCCCCATGTTGAATATCGTCATCGTCAGACCATACCATTTACCATTTTTTGGTCCGAAATATAAATTGGAAATGAAAACCGTGCTTACAACTCGTGCACCCCATTATTGTTTTCATGCCAACGTAGACCCCCGTCGAGTCTCCCGTGGGCCCCTGGGGGTCCACCTGGACCACTTTGGGATCACTGGGCTAAAGGCTCAGCATACTTAGCATTGCACGAGAATCGTCACATAAGGAATCTGGTAAATGAACCCACAGTATTACATAGTATGTATAAGTCTGTATTTTTTTGATTTCTATGTAAAAATGACATTCTATGCAGTGCAGTGCAAACTACACTGAGGGAAATAATGCATAGTAAAAATTAATACTTTATATTTGATTATCGTTTAAAAATGTTCGAATTTAAAAATAATATATTCATACAAAACTTATTACGCTCGTATTTGACTGTTCACATCTGAGTGTATATATGAGAGTACATACGCACCCCAAGCATTAGCCATGGGTAATAGCGCAATTTTTTTGGCGATAGCTCAATAACGCCAGCGCCACCTGTGGTGTTAGC
>NW_023458555.1:58012865-58017133 GCF_013731165.1 Rhagoletis pomonella | reverse complement strand
AGTTAGTATAATGATAAGGTCCATTTTATGCTTTTATGACATTATTATATTTGAAAAAAAAAAACTCTTGTGACGGGTGGGACGATATTTTGTGACTGGTGGATCGAGTCACTATTGAAGACACATAGGATGTTTGCACTTTTCCCCATAAAATGAGGAATTGCATATTAAATCCGTTTGAAACTTGCACTTCATTGCAGTAAATTTGTTGGGGCTATAGAACTGTATACCTAAATATGTTTTAAAGAGTTACATCCAAATTCATAAAAAATAAAGAACATTTTAGCTGCTTTATAAATCGAAAATTTTTATGAAAATGTCACTCTGTAACCCTCTTTAAACTTATTTTATTTTTTATGAGTAAGGCCATTTGATTAAAAAATACTGAATTTTTTACGAAAATTTGTTGAGTTTTCCTATATTTTATATAAAGTGTGAATCTGTGATATGATTTTGGTTAAACCTCGGACGGTATTTTTATAGAAAAATACCAAAAAAATTATCTCGATAAACCTTACGAATATTTAAAAAAAATCAACACGTGGTCATTTGTTTGAGTCACTGTATCTTCTTAAAAACTTGGGGATTTTCGAATTTTAAAATGGGATAAACAGGGCGTTTTTCAAAGGAGAATGGGATTTTCGTACCTTTGGAGTTGGCAACACTGGTATGCATGTATGTACAAACCTTTTTTTTCAAATTAACGTAAGTACTTGTCTACTTCGACGTTTGCAAATCTTCTGTATGTATGTATTTTCATATTCCTGAGTAGTTTTGCGGTGAATACCTCACTGTCTTGCCAGTCACTTTCAGTGCATACTTAGTGAAATGAATGAATGACCTTCAACTTGGCCGCCCGGGTAATGAACTGCCCGGCCACATTTTGCAATAAAATTCATTGACAACAACTACATATAACACTGCAATAAAATTTCCTACGTTTTGTACATATATACATTGTTATCAGCGGGTTTTGTTAGGTTTTATATAATTATTTTTTATTATTCTCTGTTCAAAAAGAAATTAGTCGGATTTTAACGTATTTATTGTAGAAAGACTTTTAAAAACTGACTTCAAATTAAATTTTCTTTATGTGCTTTTATTAATGCGAACTCTATCCATCGAGTTTAGCTACGAGCCAATACATATGTACATTCCTGGGGTATTGATAAGTTTGAATCCGTAGAGAAACTCCTGCGTTTATTTAAAAAAAAGTTAATATTTCTTCCATCTACTACCCCAAACTATATGTTGCACCTGGAAATTGGGTTATGCCCCAAATTTTTCCGTGCCCATATCTTCTTTATTGGGCCTTGTTTTAGTCTGCCATCTAACAGACTGCCTCGCATCGTGGGCGAGGAGACAGTGCGACAAGGTTTGTACTGGATCAAAGAGTGGTACAATATTTATCCAAGTGTTAATATGGAACCGGTTTCTGGCCTGCTCCGCTTAAAACGAACACCAGTCCCAGACGCATGACCTTTAGCCGGACTTAATACCTACAGGCCCTACCTACTTTAATGATGACTATACTGCATATGCCATGAACCAAAAATAAAAGATCACGCCATCTTCTTAGTAGCCCGTTATGATCGAATTTAGGAAAAAAGTTGCGCGACTTTGACATTAGCCGTTTATTTACATTTGTTCGTTGTTTCCAATTTGGTGGTGGCTTTTTACTGTAATTTTCTTAATTTTCGCTTGTGACAACGTGTGCACACATAAGGTAAAGAATAATTTAACACAACGATTTATAAAAGAATTTGCATAATAAAAATTCTCTTCGTTGTTTACTTCGTACAATAAAGATGGCGTCGAGATTTCAGCAGCTAGAAAATAACTTTTTTCTTTCTTTCGGGAAGGCGTAATCTTGTGTCTTTCGTTCATGTGCATATGCTATAAGTCTTATTTTTCGCGCAGGAAGTGGCTTGTTAAATCTTAATGCAAGATCTTTTAAAAATATTTCTACTAAAACCTGCTCTATTTGGAATTTGAGAGCTGTTGAAGAGACCTAAAAATTCATTGGGATATGCCATATATACAAAAATATTCAGTTCGATTGTTTTAGTGAGAAAGCTTTGGACCTGCCAAGAGTTTTTAATTTTCTTAAAGATGGTAGCTCTCGTTCATTGCATAAAATAGAGAGAGCTTATTGTAAATGAGTTTTCTAAAAAAAAAATAAAATAGTTCTAAGTGCCATGCAGACAGAGAACATTTATTGTTATTGTCGATAATCTTTTATTTACATATTTAAATTTAAATTTTAAAGTTTGTTCGAATTTCTCAAAACTTGTAATTCAGGATCTGAAGAAAATAAAAATAAAATACTACTATTACAATGGCTACAAAAATATATAAAAACGTAGTAGCGAAAGCAAGGAAAAACACGCTTTAACCCTTTCCCTGCATTTGTACTATATATTGTACATTTAATTTTTTGTAACATTGGAAGCGTGCTACTAAAAATCTTATCAATATTTTTGAAAACAAATTAAACTTTATGAAGTTTTGGAATGCCCTGAATAGTTTACGTAAAACCAAAATCGAAACCGTTTCAAAAATATTTTTAGAATTTAATTAAAAAATAGACTGTTTTATAAAATTCCAGTGACACGGAAGTTGTGGTAATTTACTGTACAAAAAATACGTGAAAGTTAAGTAAAATCGCTAATAAAAGCACATAGTATGGAAATATAAAAAGCATTTCCTTATATAAAAATGCTAAAATTAAACCATCATGATTTAAAATATTTTTCCCGAGTGGTCAAAAAAAAGTACAATATATTGTACATTTACACTGAAAGGTTGTAAGTGTCTTGTACAATATATTGTACAAACGTCCGGAAGGGTTGCAGTTGAACACGCAATTAGGGTGGTTTTTGCCGTGGTTTTTGAAGAGCTTATGCGCTGTTGTTGCAATAAAGGGTAGGGCTTTTGATTTCTTGATCTACTGAAGGCAGAAAAACCGGGAAGATTTATTAAAATGGATCATTTGTATTTTATATTGTAATTGTATCTGAAATTTTCCAAAATTTCTTTATATACTTCTCTTCTCATGGAAAAACTTAAAATTTTTTTCATGCAAATCTTAACTAGAGATACTTAAAAAGATATAAAATATTAATTTCAAATATCTGCAGTATAATTAATTATTTTGTACATAAATAAGTTCATTTTCAATGAAGTAAAAGTTTTATTCCATCAAACTTAGTGAAATATTTATTAAGTTTTCTTGAGTGCTTTTACTCCTTTGCGGACTTTTGTACAATATATTGCACAAATTTTAGGTAGCCCTAATAGCTACCCAAAACAATTTTTGAATATTGTTTTTTTACTTTTGGTATTATGAGGCTCTATGATCCATGTAATTAAGAGGAAAATTTTTTATATTCATCAGGGACGGATTTGACCGGAAAGGGTTAAAGCGGTATGTGAAGAAGCCAAGTCAATATATTATAGGAATTTGGTTAAGAGAATAGATAAATAGTTATAGAGATAGTAAAGAGTGGTGGAAAATAGCAAGAGAAATTCGAAATCAGCCATTGAAAACGAGTCTTCCAAATTTCCTCAGAGGAGTTAAAGGTCTATTCTATGAGATTATTGAATCCTGAACAAACCTCTCTAGATATCCATTACGCTTTTAATTGGAATGTAGATTGCGAACTGGACAAAGAAATAGCACTAAACGAAATTGAGATGATATTTCCGAAGGTGAAGGCGCCGGGAGAGGACCGAGTTTCATATGAATTAAAAAAAAAATGCTCCAGTGGAGCTGTTGATGGAGCTTTCAAAAGCATACAACGTATTGTTAGACAACGGGAAGGTAGATGAGGCATTTGCAAAAAGTATAATTTATCCAATATATATAATTCTATAAGGTCGCTTGAAAGTCGTTAATGTTCAAATTAGATACAGTATCTTCAAAAACTGTAAGGTTCAGAAAGCATGTAATGTAACACGAACTCGGCAGTATGGTCGGGGAGCGAACTTTCCGAAATCTTTGGAACAGTTAGCTTACTCTCACCTATTATTTTCGCGTTGTGCATACATAAATGATTTATATGAATATTTGGATGGTAGGATTGTAGGTATAGAAGGTACAAATAAATTGCTATTATATTCTGATGATATTGTAATATTGGCAGATGATATAAAACGCTACAGAAAATGATACATAATCTGAAGGAATATTGTAGTTTATGAAATGTGTAAGTTAATTTGGCGAAATCAGAAATCATGATTTTCAGAAAGGGAGGCAGGGCTGCCAA
>NW_023458555.1:58006875-58012855 GCF_013731165.1 Rhagoletis pomonella | reverse complement strand
AAAGCCGAACGTATCACTAAGATCGAAATGAAAAATTTTCCTAGCAGTTTGTAGAGCCATTCAAACTTATGCCGCACAGGTTTGGGGTCTTGGACAGTTTGAAGAGGTCGACAAGTTAATGCTCTTCTTTATTAAAGAGTGCTACGTTTGCCAAACTTTACACCAACGTACATAATAATGCTAGAAACAGGACTAGTAAATGGGTAAATATTTAGTCTAGATCTACATTTACGATACATAAGTAAAACCATGTTTGAGTACGGTAACGACGGATTACCTTGGAAGCTATCTAATTTTCGCAAAAACTTTTCATGAGCAAATGAACTAAATCAAATTGGCAAGGAACTGCAGCTAAGTTGGACCAGTAGTAATTTGAGTAAAAGTAACCGTGCGCGTCCGTTAGAAAAGTTGAAGCAAAAATATTTGGAGGGGTGGCATGCGAAAGCCGGGCAAACAGACAGAGTTTATAAAATTTTAACTATAGTGCGGGACACCTTTATACAGCAGATGGTTATAGTCAAGACCAGATTATGCGGATTTTTAAGGCCCGTAGTAATTTAATCGAATTAAATGATAACGGTTTCTTAAATACAATTAAAATAAAATGGTCAACATTTTCTAGGAACGTGCTCTGTTTTTTGGGAGTTTAGAAAATATTATCTAGGCAGGAGTATATTAGAAGAAACAGAGGTAATAAATATACTGAATTGTAACATAGACTTAAGAAAGCTTGTAAATTATATTAGAGTGCAGTAGAATACAGAAAGTTCCTTATTTCAGAATTCAATTATAATTAAAAAGTCGTATGAGAAGTTACACAGTTCCCACTGACGGCAAGAGCTGTAGTCGTATTCCATACTTTTGATATATTGTCTAGTTATATAAGTACATTTGTGAAGCAACTTTAATAGAACAAATTTGCATCAAAAACTGCATTTATTACGTTGTTATACACATAAAAAGTTCCTTTTTCCTAGCAAAGGGGGCAGTATAATTGTATCTCGTGAACTACCTATAAAAAGACGGCATTAATTTGGCTCGTACTTGTATGAAATTGGAGCAGGATATTATGTTACTCATACGCCATATCGTACTTAGCAGTATTCGTACCAGGGTTCGGATGTTTTCTTCATTTTTTGAGCTCTCATTTTAGCCCCTTGCTCGCTCGTTAGTTTGCTCTGAGCTTGCGCAACTCTCCGCGCATCAGCTGAGGCAGTTTGCAAACAAGTACTCGTTAAGTACAAGCGTACGCTCTGAGTAGCCAGCAAAAGAGTAAGCAAACGAGGGCAGCGCAACCCTGCAAATATCGTTGGACCATGTAGTCTATTTGTGGTATATTGGAGTACTTACAAAAGTGTTCCTCTGTCATGCTGTAGCGGACCAACTCGTGTCTCTGCGCCAACTTATCGTTTGTTATCCGATCACTGCTCGTGTTTTAACGAAATGTGATTGAAGTTGAACATTTGAAAGCACATTTTTATGTCTGGCTGTAGCTGAACGTGTAGAGATGCTCGCTGTTAGTTGTTGGCTCCCAGCATGTTCGGGTTCGAATGCCGTCAGAGGCGACATGTAATTTTTAATTTTTCTTTTTGGTTTTTATAAATTTTGAAAAAGCATCTGAGAAGTGAAGAACAAAAGCGTATACAAACGAAAAAATATAGCAACAATGCTATTGTTAATATGTTGGAGTAGTTTTGTGCTACTCTGATGTAATGCAAGGACCATGTTAATTGGACCATATTTTTATATGAATTGTGGTTAATTTTGGAGTACTCCTTGGTCCTTAGGGTACTCTTTACACGCATGCATGGAGTAGTCGCGATTTTTGCAGGGAAGAGCAGAGTGGCAAGCAGAGGAGCACCTTATTAGCTCTGCCCTCGTGTACGCGTCGTTGCCAGCGAGGCACTCATTTGCAGCAGCTGACGAGCGAGGCGAGAAGATAGCATTTTCATTCGATTTTCGCGAAGAAAAGCCTTGAATGTATTAAACGTGCGCTCGACGTGAGTTGATACGAGTGGCGGTAGAAAAGTTGTGAGGTAGAAAAAGACAAAGACCATTTATATAAGAAATCGGAATTGCCAACCTTGTAATGTAAAACAAATTTAGTCAAAGTTTGTATGAAGTAGAGAAGGAAGAAAGTGTTTGTATAAATAAGTAGAAGTAAATAAGCAGAAGAACGTAATATAAAAGCAAGCGAAATATACAAAGCGCTGCATTTCTATATGGTGTCAATGTACATAGATATGTATTTATAAAACAATAATCTTTGAAAATATTTTATTCTTTTCTTTACTTTACTTTATATACGAGTATATTTTTCCATTTCAAGGAGCAAGAAAAATATTGCATTATAAAAAAAATATCATTTGTTTTAAAAGCAAACTCGAAATAAGTTAACGAAGTTACCCAGATATCAATTGATTTTTATGAGGAAACAGTAATTACTCAGGATCTGAGTAAGCGGAATTTGATTAATTATATTTTTTGACTAATCAAGGTTATGATTAATTAGCAAATTATTTAGTCGATTAATCGCACATCCCCAATGTAAATAATAAAAATATTTAAGATTTGTATAAGTGTATAAATGTGCATACTGCACACAAAAGTACATATGTGCATACATATGTTGTGTGTTATTCAATGAGTTTCCGCTTACAGCGCAAATGTCGGCTTCATTAAATACCCAGATAAGCCATGTAGCGTTGGAGCAATATGTATGAATAAAACTTTGAGTCATACAATGTTAGAATAAGAAAGATGAGGTTATCCCTTTTGATGCAATTACCTACTAATGCATGCAATTTTTTTTTAATATATCCATCATGAGGTGATTTGCAATAAACAAAAAGAATAAATGCTTATTTTGATAACGCGGTTGATTTTCCGGTGAAATTTTAAGAATCTCATCAAGAAATCTGTAAACGATGTACACAATTTATTCAGATGAGTACGCCATTTCGGTAATTTTTTTTAAGTGTATGAAGTTGTAAAAAAAAATCGCGGCTATCCAAGCGGCCAGTATTTTAGCCGCCTCTCATACCGTATGCTCTTTAATGCCAAAACAAGTTCCAGTGCACAGGTTATTGATCCCAAGCAAACAGGCACAGCAACGGACTTCAGTTTAGTCACCCCTAAGCGACCAAATTAAGAAAAAAAAATCAGCAGTGGCTAAAAGCACACATACATACATCAATATTCGACGAAATTAAAACCGACAAATCAGGTTAATGCATTTCTGCTGTTGTTGTGAATGCATTTTGTACAAAATATTTAATACTTTTAAACGGACATTAGTCACGTACAAGGATTCCAACGGAAATTTTTTGTATTTGATATGCGTACCTACATTTGTATATTGTATTGCATTGTATGTAATTATAGTGTATATTCCTTTTTAATTTATTTTCAAACTGACTAACAATTGGTTGCAGCAGCCGCTGACATCCTCTAATACATACTTTAATGCAATTATTATTTTTTCTTTTTACTTTTAATGCCATTGACGCGCTGAAATAAATCTGCGAAAACAAATCTTTTATGTATAGAGTTCAACATTCTGCAACAATAATAATTAGATTTTTAAACCAAAACCGCCGGCAGTCGCGACCACCAGACAATCTGCTATCGACCACCGTCTCCACAATTAGATATCTGTGTGCATTTGTTTGTATGTATGAACACACTATCCAATTTTTGTGAATAGGAATCCACAGAAGTTCACAAGCACAAAATTTGCAACATTTGAAACAGCTGATCCCTTCCAATTTTGGCACATGTTGTCCATTTGGTAATTTATTTTATGCTTTTTCCGCCTTTTTTATACCCGAGCGCACTTGTGCACAAGGGTATTATAACTTTGTTCACATAACGGTTGTTTGTAACAGGCAAAACGAATCGAGATAGATATAGACAAATGTATACATAAATGATCAGAATGAAAAGAGAAATCGATTAAGCGGTGACTGTCTGTCCGTCCGTCCGTCCGTCCGTCCGTCCATCCGTCCGTCCGTCTGTGCACACGATAACTCGAGTAAAAATTGAGATATCTTAACGAAACTTTGTACGTGAACTTCTTTTGGGCGTGGGACGGATGGTATTGAAAATGGGCGAAATCGGATAATAACCACGCCTACCTCCCATATAACGGTAATTTTAAGAAATACGAAAACTGCGATATTTTAGTAACTACTGAAGATAATTCACTCAAAATTGATACTTACAATGAGTTTCAGACGGAAAACATGAATATTATAAATTTTTGGAAAATGGGCGTAGCCACGCCCACTTATGGTTACATGTGTATATCTTGGTAACCGCTGCACCAATTTCTTCCAAACTTGGCACAGTTATTGGCATTAGTACAGAATACTAAATGGCCGAAAATTTTAAAAATCGGGCAATAACCACGCCTATCTCCCATATAACGGTAATTTTCAGAAATACGAAAACTGCGATATTTTAGTAACTACTGAAGATAATTCACTCAAAATTGATATTTGCAATGAGTTTTAGACGAAAAATAAGAATATTACAAAATTTTGGCAAATGGGCGTAGCCACGCCCACTTATGGTTGCATGTGTATATCTTGGTAACCGCTACACCAATTTCTTCCAAACTTGGCACAATTGTTGGTCCTGGTACAGCATACCAACTGGCCGAATATTTCTAAAATCGGACAATAACCACGCCCACATCCCATATAACAGTAATTTCGAGAAATACAAAATCTTCGATAAATCAGTAAATATTGAAGCTAATTTATTCAAAATTGATGATTGCAACAATTCTTTACCAAGAAATACGTTTATGACAAAATTTTGGAAAATGGGCGTAGCACCGCCCACTTGTGATCACATATATGTATCTCCCTAACCGTGCTAGCAATTTGTACTAAGCTCGGTATGGTTATTGTACTTGCCACGTGTAAGCAAAACGTTGAAAATTGTTGAAATCGGACTAAGATTGAGGCCGCTTTTCATATAACGGTAAATCTCAGATATGCTTGAAATTTCAATATTTCGAAATTTAAGGACGCTAATTTACTTAAAATGTATACACCCCGGCTTATCATGTAGCGGTAGCTTTCGGAAAGGTGGAAAACATATATTTAATACTTGCGCCGGGTATTTAATGTTCGGCTCCGCCCGAACTTAGACTTTCTTACTTGTTTCCTTTTGTCCTTTTTTACAATTACTTTTTGTTAGGAAAAACCTTTTCAACATATAGCAAATGAATTATCTCGAAATTATTTGTGTAGGATCACATGCATTTCATGACGCATTTGGATCCTTGCTCCAAATAAATTAAATAGAAATTTATATGTAACAACAAATGTACCTTTAAATAAATAAAATTTAAAAAAAAACTGTTTAATATACCACGCTTCTATAAATGGACTAAAAAACAGCAAATAATATTTCGCAGTCCCATAGAATTTGTTTTGATAACTTTTGATTTTGAAATTTTATCAAACGTTATTATGAGACTATAAATGAAAATCGTGGGGTGTAATAGACTTGAATTGATATGAAAAATGATATATGTATGTATGTATGTGGGTATATGGATATCAGTCGGTTAGAATCGATCTCAAGTTTGTACTTGCGGTGTAGAAGTTTTAGGTCTATGTTATGTATGTAGTTTGACTATTGAATGAAAGAATTAAATGTAATGGTTTGTATTACATGCACTTCACGTTTTTGATTTTCAATCTCATAAATTGTTTATAAGGGCTTTTGCTAAAATTTCAAAATCAAAAGTTATCAAAACAAATTCAATGGGACTGCGAAATATTATTTTCTACTTCTTAGTCCATTTATAGAAGCGTGCTACATTAAAAAGTTGTTTTTTGTTGTATTTATTTTCTACTTTTTAGTCTTGTCTGTGTAAAATTTTGTAGTAGATCTTAAAACAATTTAACGATATTCTGTAAGGAATTGTATTATATCAAACTGACTTTTTACTTATTTTCTCTTA
>NW_023458555.1:57984974-58006865 GCF_013731165.1 Rhagoletis pomonella | reverse complement strand
TGTTTCATCGCTGTTTGCTTGAACGCCAGGGTCACGGCACCGGCTAAAAACACATACACATGTAGCTACTGCTGCTGTTTTTTTTTCAATTGCCTTCTTCAAGTTACGTTTTGTGTTGAAAAAGTTTTTAATTTTTTATTAATAGGTCAATAAACGAATCTCTAAAAATACCAAACCCATTTCATATACATAAATAACACCTATGTATTGTTAAATTCGGTCTCAATATTTTGCCTTTTCTTCAGTTTTTTACCTTACTTAATGCTAAATTACGCTACGCACCTAACCGATCCCACCAAAAATGCGATAACTAAAAGCTATCTCAGTTGGCGGAGAGGTCATGTGAAATTCCACAACACATCAGTCGCTCAGACATCGTCGCCTATTGCCCTATTATATTAACTACTCGGCCAGAACTGAAATGAACTTGTCTCGGCATAACTGTACATGCGCGTTAACAGTGAAATATCATAACTGGGAGTAAAATACTTTTGCCAGACATGCTTTTCTGAGGCCAAAAAAGGGCCTTGTTGGTTACCCCATTCATCTTATTGCATTGATTTGCGACGCACATATGTACATTCATAGTAATTTCACTTTTAGGAAAACATTCAGCAGACGAAGTTGATGACTCTATTTAGACGCAAGAGCAACTGCCGACCGATGCGAAATTCGCCATAGCAATACCACATCAGACTGTTTTGCCTGCCACCATAACTCAGCCTTGATCATTTCATTGATTGTCCTTGAATTCGAACGTTCGCACGCACTTTCTTGTGTCCTAGCTTTCAACGGCTGTCCTTTACAGCAAGCTTTCTGCCTGTGGCAGGGGTCTTATGAATGACTAGCTTGTCTGGATGCCTACAGAATTGACTAACAAAAAGTGTATGCCAAACCTGAGTACGAAAACAGCAACAAGCAACCAAACAGAATATGTAGAAAGATTGACGATAGAAACAACAAAATCTGAACAAATTATCCGTTTCAACGTCTGCCGCAGTTTACTTTATGCACATACATACACGCGTACGTAAATATAAGTATATATACATAAATACCCAGCGGGATAAGGTAATGTCTGGGAATGCAAAAAGTAGTGGATCGCCCCCTATAGCCTTGGTACGAAAAGATGCAAGAATTTCTTCACAGCGATGTCATACGAAAGTAATGTGTGAATCTATATATAGAATTCAAAAATAAATAAAGTCCATGCCACAGGTTTTGAACCCGTGACCAACAACACGGCAGTCGAGCACGCACGCATTCGGCTACGACAGCTGTTGAGATAACGTGAAACAAAAATATTTGACTTAGTTTTCAAACTTTTTGTTTTGTTTGCGGCTTCAAAACTACACATCATCCGCTCGCTTACATTGCGATACATCTTTTTGTTCAACCGTAGTTGTTAATCTTTTCTTGATAGAAAAAGATAATGCATTCCCATTTTCCCACTGGGGTGTTTTCTTTGACGCCGGTGCTCTTGACTACATATCAAAGGAAAGTTTATATTGCACCTTTTTTCGTTCGTTTTGTGCCTCCTACATAGGGTGTAGCCTACATTTGGGCGTTCGAGACCGTGCGTGAATGCCTTTTTATGACTAACAAAAGTACGTATCGAGTTAACAGCTGACTAGTTAAATGTTTAAGTACATGCATACACGTCTGCACGTTTGCGTATGCATACAAGTATACCGATGTTTATCCGTATCTGGAAATTTCTTTCGCGTACTTCCACATACTATGTAACGTCTCATTTTCCCCTCAATTCCCACACCACCTTTAGTTTTTTACTTTTTCTATGCCTACACTGTGTTGTGCTGCATTGCATGATTGTTGTGGATAGAAAGCGTTGGCGGGGAATTCCACATTAAGAATTACTTCCATTTCACCAAGTACGCACACGCAATTTGTAAATTGATAGTGGGTGGCAGCGCCCACTGCGTGCATAGATGTGTGGGCGGTTCTGAGAACAGAATTTAGTTCATACGATAATAAACATACACCTGTACATGTTGGCCCGCCACTCAAAAACAATGTCAATGCCAATGTAAACACGAATACGTTACCACTACCAGCGACAATAACAGTTATCTAGATATTTTTTCTCGTAGACTTGTCATAGCTAAGCCCGCGTCAAGAATAGAAACATACGTCTGCGATTCCCAGTATCCTAGAATTTAATACCAACTTAATATATATGTGTATCATCAAAGTACTTTTATGCAATCTCCAGTTCCTGTAACGTTTTAAAAGCCTATGCAGTGATTTTCGTTTTTATTAGCGACTATGACTGGATTTTACTGTATGCCTGCGAACGAGTTGCACTATGTGGCATAGGACGCCTGTCTGACATCGTTGACGTCAACAGTTTTTCGCAGCAATATGTTAGCTACAAATACTTGCATACTTTTTATTCCGGTTATGTTCTGCAAAGCAGTTTTACCTAAAAACAAATTAATTCTACAATATTTTTTAATTCACATTTTTTGCATCCATGTCATTGACCAGTGGCCAAGTGTTTTTGTTTTTAACACTTATTAAATATATTAATTGACTGCGATCCATTAAATGTTTATTTTTATTATTTATTTTTTTTAATTAATTACCCGCCATACAAATTCATTGACTTAAGAACGTGGCAGACGTGGCAATGGGCCGTATGAATATAAACTAAGCAATTGCTTTTTCTTAAAATTTCATACCTTTTACTTCAATTTTGTTTGAATAAATTGAGTAAAAGATCTGAAATTTTAAGAAAAAGCAATTGCTTATTTTTATTCATACGGCCCAATATTTCCAACTTTTCCAAGCAATTGGCTGTCAAATTGAGAAATAGGAATTTTATTTCGATGTGTGAACTGCCAGAAAGACCTTACTGCCACATTTCGGAAATCAGTTTCAGAAATAAATGTTGCAAGATGTGACTGTAATTGAGAGAGCGCAAATCGATTTCGGAAATATATTTCAACTTGCTCGCGCTGCACTAGCAATCTGCAATTCGCCTTTCGGAAATAAAAAACCTCTTTCGAAAGACACTTTACATGCAAGGTGTGACTGCTCATGCATCTGCTTCCTGAAATTTCTCAATTTGACAGCCTTTTCGAAATATATTGCATTGCCATGTCTGACAGGCTCTTTACCGTTGCCGCTTTCGTCCCACTTTCGGGTGCCGCTGCTAATTTTTATATCTTATATTTAACATATATTCAAGTGCTTTGTCTTCCAAAGTAATTAAGCTAATTAGTATTCGTGTGTTTTTAGTTAAACAACAGCAGTATTGGTGAATTTGATGAGCAAACCGCGAAAGTTAAAGCTCCTTTAGAACGAAATATTTATGTACCTTGCTTTTTGAGTTTTACAGTTATTTTTGTTTTTCTCACATTGCACTTGCGGATGACGGTCAATTCTAAATACAAACGTACATTGGAAGTAAGTATACGTGCGGTTGATTATTGTTGTGAAAATTCAAATCGAATCCGGGTAGGGCAATAAATTGGTAGTTCTAAAATGGGCAGGCAAGCTTCATGTTTAAAACGATAGTGAAATTATTTAAGACAAAATATTGAGCCTGATGGCCTTATATCAGTTCAGCTGTTTTCTATTAACTAGAAGTAAATAGTTAGGATTGTATTTAGAAGGAACTCTGGGTGCTGTTGGCTGCTTTCTGAATATAGCCGGTTATGATATTTGTTAAAATGTTATAATAAGTCGATACATATCAAACCTACCTAAATCCACACTATGGCAATTTTGGGAAATTGTGGTTATTTCTTTCCTTGCTGTATATTCCAAGAAGCTGTTTCAAAACTGAAAAATTTTTACAAAATAGATCTTTGAAGTATTTTTCGAAGAAAAAAACAATCGAAAGGTAAGCCATATTTAAAAGAAAGCAGTCATTACGTTGTACTTAAGCATAATTTAAACATACGAAATGGACTAAGTTAGTTTTAAACACGAATTTCCCAAATTGTCTTCTGGTAGACTTAAAGCTGTAACAGACGGCAAAGCTTATGCATATAATCTGGCACACATATGCGCTTAATAAGTTTACCCTTACAGACGGCAGTAATGCGGATAAAGGAGCTGTAAGGTCAAGGTCGTGGGTTCGAGTCCCACGGCCAGTAGAATTTTCATTTATTTCGTTTCCATTCTTTTTTCATGAGTTCTATATATTTTTTACGTTGCTTTCAGTTAATATTTGTTGACGTTTTGATAAAATTCAACTGCAAAAATTTAAATTAACAAATAGCCAAATAAAATAAAGTAAAATTAAATATATAAATCAAATAAAATGAAAAAAATATAAAATAAATAATAAAAATAACAAATTTTTTCCAATCGCTCCATCCGAGGATTGAACCCGGCAGCTACGGCTACCGCGACGCGAAACTCACCTGTTTTGTTTGCTTACTTGTACAAAGGACAACAGCTGGCCGTTTTTACCAGTGTTGTCATCGAAAACTCCCCGGATGCAAGTTAATTCCCAAACATTTCGGGCATTTGTTCGGCTGCTTATGCGCATTTTAAAGAGGAAAATGCGTAGGTCAAATAAATAATCGAGCCCGTTTTTCAACCGTATTAGACAGGTTTGATATGAGTCGACTCATATGTATGTCACAATATGCAGTAGCAGATACGATTTGCTGGAATAGGCATAAGCAATTTTGATTTTGTTCTAGTAAACTACTGGTAATCGGTATAGCTATGAAATACACAACATAAAAGAACAGGTAGCGGTAATTTCTGCATGCTTAACTCGATTTTGTACAATTTTAGATTATGACACTGTTGCTACAAATTTACGCTATGTATATGTGTACATATATATATAGTGTGGAAAAAATCTCTCATTATTTCGCTCTTCTTAAAAATATTTTTATAAACTCACTTCATAACTGTCTCTCTTTCTTCTTTATTTTTAGGTAAGTCCCTTTGAAGTCAATACACCAGTTCAGCAAATAGGATCTCAATTTAGTGTAAGTTCGAACAATCCAAACTCTAATCTTCTAAATAACGAGATAATTTTGACTTATGTACATATGTGCATACTTATAGCGCTATTACACGATATGTATTTTGCATATGTAAATGCCAATTTTGTGGTGCGTTCTAATTAATGGTACATACGAGTAGATTACGAAGGTTTAAATGCACTGAGAAATATGTTTATGTAATCTTATGTTATAACTCATTTACATTAAACGAAAATAACTTAAAAGAAATTATTTATGTTTTTTATGTTTGGTTTGGCCGGTAACATATCGAAAAGTCGGTATAATGTAAATATATTTCATTCCACTGCCATTCAATGTAATCCACTCTGTTTCAGTCCAATTTGATTATACATGTTTTCTTTACTTGTCCATTCAAAGTCACCGATCTGTTCGCACAAACCTCGTTGAAGTATGGAGTGAAATTACTCAACATTAGTGACTTCCTATTCCATTTCGGCTGGGCAGTAGATCACGTTGAGTATTTGCAATAGCATGTAATTTTGGTGAATTTGGTAAAATTATGCGAAACGCGCGTCACTTGGCTCGTACATACGTAGTATTTAGAAATATCTTAAATATAATTTCACACGCTCCATGACGAAATGTACCCGCAAGCCAACTCCAACTCTATGCCCACAGCTGCGATATTGTGCACGAATGCCTCATAGTTAGCTGCGATCTCAACTTTACTTCTTTGCCTCGCTTAGCTACGTATGTACGTAATGATACAATTTTTATTGCAGTCCGAGCATAGCCGAGCAAAGTGAAGTAACTTTATGCACTGAACTTACATATGTTTATGGATTTTGATTTTTAGGATATTAATAATTATTACGGCGGGCGCTGTGGTGTAGTGGTTAGAAGTGCGCACTACCATTCCGCAGGACCTAGGAGGAAAACCTTTTTCTAATAGTGGTCGTCCCTCCATATGCAATGGCAAACCACCGATTGTATTTCTGCCGTGAAAAACAGCTTCTCAAAAAAATATAATCGCCGTTCGGAGTCGGCGTAAAACCGTAGAAACGGAAAAAATAGCAGATTTTGGGGCAACTTTTTATATTTGTATTAGAGCATATCCTTTTACAAAAAATAAAAATTAATCAAGCTACTTACGACGAAAATCGAAGTATGTATAAATAAAAAAGTTGTGAATGGTCAAATGAAAATCATAGTTTTTTTTTGAAATATCAGGAGGAAAGAATGTTACTCATACGCCACGTACGAGTATGCTATTTTCAAATCTCTCCCTTGTAAAGTTTTAATTCTTTTTCATTCGCAGTGCAAACTTAAAATTAACATATCTTGGGGAAATGACCTGATCTAGTAAAACGGCATATAGATCCGAAATCTAAGACCTAAAATTAAATTTACGTGTCTCGTTGATTTTTTGTGTCGTTCTAGGCGTTCTTACAGTGTTGTTATTAAATATTATTACAAAAGTGAAATAAATTTGGAAAAACGCGGAGATTTTTGTTGTGACAAAATTGCAACCAGAGAATTTAGCCTGTTTAACCGGAATCTTCTATATGTGTTTGATCCAAATCGAAGACCTAACCACTTTCTATAAAGGTTAATTAATGTTCGTTTCGATCAATATTTAATACCAAAATTTTCTCCATTTCATTTCTTTTTGTTAAATTTGCTAATACCATGTTTGTTTGCCATTATACCATTTTTTTGACAGATACGGATAGCGTATGACATAAATTATTTACATATATTTTTTCTGATTGTTACTGAATAAAAATAACACTTCAACATATGTATATGGTAAAATCTTTTGAGATGATGATTTTTCAATTTAAAAAAATGTAATTTTCAAAATCGTGGCACAATTTTTTTTGCCATAAATTGTCACCTTTCAACCTAATTGAGGTATACTTTAACCCGCGTAACTAATATTTTTTAATAGCTACTTTATTTAAACCACATGTTTAAAATTGTTTCCTATTAGCCGGGTCAAGTAGATTATCAAGGTTGCAATAATTCGCATAAAGCTGAAAATTAGTGCGAATGTTACGAAAACGAAATGTGAACGAAACGAAAATGTGAAAAATGCTAATCGAACCCAGATCTATATGTTTTACCATTTTTCACAAAGCGGTAAGGTTTATCTTAAAAACAGGTAAGACAAATCTTAAAAAAACTACCATTTCTGCGATACAACGATTCAAAAAATTGTATTCCCCATAGTATGAACAATTTCCACTCTACTTGTAGGGTAGTGTATTTAGCGGGTTTTTCAACGTGGTTTCCCGGTAGGCCTACTGCACGACTTATTGTGGTCCTGACGAAGTAAATAATATTGTATGAAATAAAAATATTAAGGTGGGAAGTGATGATTAAAGTTATTTCGCGCAGGAGCTACTTTTTTTACTAACGCTCTTCAAATTATTTTTAGAGGTGAGCAAATTTTTACACATACCCAAATACACAATCACAAAAATTACACAATGGCATATGAATGACCAAATCTCACGAGTTGCCACCTTTTACGACAAAAACGTGGTATTACGCCTATCTTAGAAAATGCATTATCTTCAGTTTTGAAAAAAGAACAAGATTTCAACGCGAAGTTTTATTTAAATGAAAATTTAAAAAATATATACTAAAAAAGTAAAAGACAACCTTCTTATTTGGCGCGAAACCGTCTAAGCGATTTTGGCCAAGTTCAACAAAGCACGCCAGTCGTTTCTTTTCTGTGCCAACTGACGCCAATTGGAAATGCCAAGTGAAGCGAAGTCCTTCTCCACCTGGTCTTTCCATCACAGTGGGGACTTTCCTCTTCCTCTGCTGCCACCAGCGGGTTCCGAGTTGAATACTTTCAAAGCTGGAGCGTCGGTGTCCATTCGAACGACATGACCAAGCCAGCGGAGCCGCTGTATTTTAATTCGCTGCACTATGTCCATGTCGTTGTGAAGCTCTTACAGCTGATCATTCCATCGTCTGCGGTACTCGAAAAAAAAACAACCACTCGTGCTCACATACCCGTTGTTGAGTATGTAACGTATACGCCCCGTAGCACCATACGCAGTCATCTAACACGTTTACTCGCACGCCTTAATTTAAAATTCATATTATTAAAAAGTAATTAAATATCGGCGTGGGAGATTTGTACACAGTATTCCATATGCACATATATATATATTACTTTCTTCATGTATACAACAATTTTAGAATGAATTTCGAGTTTGCCGATAAAAATTGGCATTTTAGTTTCTCATATCATAGTCATCTCTTACTCAATGTAATAAGCTTTCATTTGGTAACACACTAGTTTTATTACACTCGATTAGTTCGTTTTTGCAAGAAGAATATTTTAACCGTTTAATTTTAACATTTTGTACTATCTAAAATTATTACAATTGAAAATCGTAAAATTTGAAAATCTGCAAAACTGCGACAAGTATTCTGCGTGCTGTCATATTTTTTAATTTCATGGTAAACTCTTGAAACTTCACAGATATGTTGTATTTGATGCCAACGTCCATTGCCTCTAATATGAAGAATCTATTTAAAAACATCCCAAAGTTATTGAAAAAAAACAATTATGATATTTTCAAAAGACTATGAAAAAATTAGTAATTTCGTTACTTTTTCTCCTAAATAAACGTTTTAAGGCTCAAATTTTTCAAATACTTGATTTCATTTTTATTGTAACTATTTCTGGAACTTCATTGATTGAAATAAGTGCAAGAATGCTTTTTCGTTTTTTTTTCTGCCGAGAAGGGAATGGCACTAAAAAACAACTTGTGAGATTTGCTCATATACATTTGTTTACCTTTTATTAAGAAATGTTAAGTGGCACATTTTTCCACAACCAAGGATTCTTCTTCGGAAGAAGTAAAGTAGTATATTTTCCACACACAAATATAAAATAAGTACCGCTCAACCAGTTTCACAAGCAAATCCACGATTTTTATAAAATACGCGAAAATCAGTGAACGCCTTTTTTCTCGCATTTGGTAATTGACACATTTGTTTTATACCTCAGAACATACAAATGATCCTGTAATATGCCAGTACCCAAACTTTCCCCATCTCAAAACACGTATACATAGATAGTTTTTAATTCCCGAACAGTTGATCCGAACCTAAACCACGGTTCGAAGACAAAAAAGTTTTGACTAGCAAGAAGGGTTCGAATCGCTGAACAGAACCGACCAAGTTGTTCTTCCAGTTTGCGTTCTTGATTATAACAATGTAATAAGGATAAGAACCTTAACATAGTTATTGAATTCATTAGGAAGATTTACATACACATGTATGTATATTAGGGTGGTCAAAGTAAAAATTAAAGTGGGTATTTTAATACTCTCTTCCTCCCCGTTTTTATACCCGAGCGCACTTGTGCACAAGGGTATATTAATTTTGTTCACATAACGGTTGTTTGTAACAGCCAAAACGAATCGAGATAGATAGAGACAAATGTATACATAAATGCTCAGAATGAATAGAGAAGCCGATTAAGCCATGTCTGTCTGTCCGTCTGTCCGTCCGTCCGTGTGCACGATAATTCGAGAAAAAATTGAGATATCTCAACGAAATTTGGCATGTAGGTTTCCCTTTACCCAAGGTAGTTTGGTATTGAAAATGGGCGAAATCGGACTGTAACCACGCCCACTTTCCATATAACGGTAATTTCCAGAAATACGAAAACTGCGATATTTTAGTAACTACTGCCGATATTTCACTCAAAATTGACATTTACAATAACTTTCAGACGAAAATAGTAATATTATAAATTTTTGGAAAATGGGCGTAGCCACGCCCACTTATGATTACATGTGTATATATTAGTAACCGCTGCACCAATTTCTTCCAAACTTGGCACACTTTTTAGCCTTGGTACAACGTACCAAATGGCCGAACATTTTTAAAATCGGACTAACCACGACCACATCCCATACAACGGTAATTTAAAGAAATACAAAATCTTCGATAAATCAGTAAATATTAAAGCTAATTTATTCAAAATTGATTCTTGCAATAATTCTTTACCAAGAAATACGTTTATAATAAAATTTTGGAAAATAGGCGTGGCACCGCCCACTTATGCTCACATACATATATGTATCTCGGTAACCGTTCTACCAATTTGTACTAAACTCGGTATGGTTATTGTGCTCGCCACATGAAAGCAAAATGTTGAAAATTATTGAAATCGGACTAAAATTACGACCGCTTTTCATATAACGGTAAATTTCAGAAATGCTTCAAACTTCAATATTTCGAAATTTAAGGACGCTAATTTACTCAAAATTGATACACCCCGGCTTACCATGTAGCGGTAGCTTTCAGAAAGGTGAAAAAACATATACATATGTAATACTTGCGCCGGGTATTTAGTGTTCGGCTCCGCCCGAACTTAGACTTTCTTACTTGTTTATTTTGAAATCAAAAAAGTTTTCCATGTGTTTTGTGTGGAAAAAATTATTTTTTGTAGGAAATGTATAGAATTCTTGGAATGAATATTTTTTGATTGGAAAATTCTGTTTCTCTCATATATGTAATACTTCTATATTGGCAGTAAGCTAACTTCTCAATGTGTAAGCATTCAGAAATCAAAGCGAGACAGTCTAGTACCGTTTTTGTCAATGTATTGTGTACTTGAGTGCCGTTTTTGTATATGTGTTGTGTACATGTTTATTTATAAACGTGTGCGTTCTTTTTCTTTCGTACGTGTTTATTGATATATCTGAACTGTAGTGTTTTCGGACGGTACTAGCTCTTACTGCCAATATAGGAGTATTACATATATGGTTTCTCTTCATGATTATAATTGGAAATAATACCCAATTTTTTATTTAACTTTTTTTATAGGGCTTATGAAAAATCATTAGTATTAAAAATGGCAAAATAAACAATTAGGTATTATTATTGAAAGCATCCGGAAAAGGAACCGAGTTTTTCGATCGAAAAATATTGATTTTTAAAAATCCTACATGGAAAACTTTGCGCCAATATTTTTCGGCATAGAACAATCCCAGGAGTAGGAGCACTAAAATTCCGACTTTACATTTTTTTTACCAACCTAATGTACGTACATAAGTGAATGTGAATTGCAGAAAATCTAGAGTTTTATATATTTGTAGAAGTAAATTCGTATTAAAGAAACAGTTTATTATTGCATTTCCCAATAACTTAATAACATTTACTCCTGCATTGATAGAGCTAATGATTTAATAATTCATTATGCTAAAATTATAAACGCATGACTTATTGACAAGTTATTTTTTTCTATTTAATTGAAATAATTTTTTTACAAAAATAAAGTTAAAATTTTTCTCAAATACCCTATAAATCCAGTTTTCAAACCATCTGCAATATATAAAAATATCAACAAACTTTTTTAAAATATCAAGATTTCTTGGGAAGATTTTGAGTGTGCAGTTTAGTAGCGATGATTTTTGTCAAATGTTTGCTGATGATGTTGTGCATTTTCATTCATTCAAAGTATGCTCGACATTTTTATTCATCCTTCATTTAATTACATATGTATGTACATACTAGGGATGTTGCGGATGTGGAATTTTAGACATCCGCGGATGCGAATGCGAATGCGGATCTCAAGTATTTTATTAGAATCTAGCATAATAGCGAGATCGTTGTTTAAACAGCGCTTATAAGCCAAACCAGATACATATGTCATGTTGTTTAAGAATTTGGAGAACCTGCAACTTTATCAGCACTTTTCGATTTTAGTTTTTGTAATTCATTTTTAATACTTTCTTCTGCGACTGCTTTGAAAAATTAGTACTTATAGCGAGCTAAATAGGTGGATTTGGAAAATAGATTATTATTTTTGAACAATATTCTGTTTTCAAAGTCGTGCCTGCCAGCCGAATCGGATCAGAATATTGTTATTTTTTTTTAAAGCACCCCGTTTTTTTATAAGCATTTGAATAACAGATAGTTACGTAATTCTTATCTAATTAAAGGTCAGACCTATAGCTTTTTAATTATTTGAGCATCGATTCTCTTTATAGCTAGACGTTGATCATTTCTACTGGAAATCCCTATTGAAGGAGCTTACTCATTGACTTTAAATAGCAAAGAAGGGACAGTTTTACCACAGAAGTTTTTAGCCAGGGATCCACTGATATCCCTATGAAAAAAAAAAATATACAACAAGTAAACAAAACTACTGTTTTTTAAATTTTTGCTTAAAATAAATTCCTCAAAGAGCCCCATTTGAAATTATTGAAACGAATATATTTAACATCAAAAGCAAATAACGAAAATTTGTTTAAGAATTACAGTGCACAATTTCTTCTTTTGTGTTTAGTAGTTTTTTTTTATGATTGGTCCAAAAAAATCATAATAAAAAAGAAAGCAAGGCAGGTATTTAAAGCACAGAAAAAAAAATTTATTAAAAGGACTATGTTCTCTTTGACGTACCTCAAAAGTCAGTAGATGTGTTATATAGCTTAAGAAATAATATTTTAAAGACATTTTTATCAAAGTTGATAAATATGACATTTGACCAGTTTTGTTACACAAATATTCCTACGACCACAGGCAAAAATATTGGCTACAATATGTAATTTTTTTGCCATATATACGTTTTATCGGCCCACTTGCAAAATATTCGCATTCGCAAAAGCTCCGCATTGATTATTGCGAATGCGAAAGCGAATGCGAATGTTAAAATTAATGCGGAAACTCCGCGGTTGCGAATGCGAATATTCGCAACAACCCTGGTACATACATACATATGTATGCATAGCAAAACCATAAGAAGTAACTCATACGCAGCGTAAGACCTCTCAGATGAAAGGATGGGTCTATGCTAAAACCTGGACGAGTTTTACTTTTCCCTCTCAATAATAATAATTACAAATTAAACATTTAAGTAGTTTTAAAAGTTGTAGGGATTTTTTCCCAAGGGTAGTTTTAAAATTTATCTGCCCTATAGACACAAATTTTGTTCTGAAAAAGGGCAGATAAATTTTAAAACCTACTTGAGAAAACCGCACGCAAACTTTACGGACAACACACAACTCTAAGTTTGTAGAACGGCTGGTTTTATAAAGGTTTTATAAGGCTCTTTTCATAGACTGTGCTCTTATAAGGGTTTATAAGGCTCTGAAAAAAGAGAATTTATTCAAAAAAGCATTGCATGCAGACATATTTTTATATGCTTCATTTTCTATAGTCTTTTCTCTTCAATTTCATGGTTAGTAAAAATCCTCTACTAATACAAACTTTTAGATCTCTATAAACTGTCTTCATTCAGAGCGATTAATAATTTATTTTCTTTTTTGTTGAGTAATTAGTCAGAAATAACCATAATTATACACCTCTATAAATTTTCATATTTAGAGCAATTTCGCATTCTCTTTTTGAAGTACAATTTGTCTTCATAAAGAACGCTCTTCAGTCACATTACTTCGGATTTCGCTAGATAAAAATATACTTTGTTTTTGAAGTTATAAACCTCTATAAATTTTTCTGTGTTGATATTTACTTGCTGGCGTTTTATTCAATCGCATAAAAAGATGAAGCCCTGATAAAACTGTGTTGCAAATTGGTTAAAAAAAAAGAAAACGAAATTGTGTGAAAAATTTAATTCCACAGTGGCGATAAATTCTCTTTTGCACACTTTGATTTTCTCGCGGGGAATTCAGGTTTATGATTTTTGTTTTTAACTGAAAATATGTTTTTATCTTACCGCTTTTCAACCAATTGGTTATTACATTTCTGGAACCATTGTTTTTGGGAACTTCCCAATCTTCTGGTAAAGCTTCAGTGCCAAGACGTCCATTTTTGAAAAATTTGCCAATTTTAAAAGATTTTCTTCTACTTATTTTTATAAAAATTTCAAAAAGCGTTAACGATCGTTTGATTAAAATGCAGAAAAGGATCTCAAAACGAGCAAAAAGTCTTTACTTCCAACGAAATGTCATTTTGTAGATTAAAATTTTGCACTAAGAGAAACGTAGAGGGAAACAAAAAGGAAACACTCTATTCAATGCTCTTCACGTAAACTTTTTTAACACTTCAATATTTACGTTTTGAGCGTTTTGTATGACTTTTCTATATTCTCAGAGAAAATGCTCGATTCATGGCTCTTCACGTAGACACTTTTGAATTTGATCAATTCATAAAGGAATTAGTATGTTCAGGCGCTCCGAGTAAACTATTTTGGATTTTAATCATGATAAAAATATAGTAAGGTAGAACCGCTGAGAGTCACTTTTAAAATTCTTGACGTTTCCAAACAATTTAATTTTTAAATTTACTCACACACACATTTTAATTTTCAATCTCAAGCAACAACAATTTCGAACAATTTAATTTTTTTATTTTCACTTTTATATGATTTTAAAATGTTGGCAAACTTCAAAAAAAAATCATGGCCGACAAATTGAGAGAACGGTTCTACCTTGCTATATTTATACCCGAGCACACTTGTGCACAAGGGTATATTAATTTTGTTCCATTACGGTTGTTTGTAACAGCCAAAACGAATCGAGATAGATATAGACAAATGTATACATAAATGCTCAGGATGAAAAAAGAAATCGATTAAGCCATGTCTGTCTGTCCGTCCGTCTGTCCGTCTGTCCGTCCGTCCGTGTACACGATAACTCGAGCAAAAATTGAGATATCTCAACGAAATTTGGTATGTAGGTTTCCCTTAATCCAAGGTAGGTATTGAAAATGGGCGAAATCGGACTGTAACCACGCCCACTTTCCATATAACGGTAATTTCCAGAAATACGAAAACTGCGATATTTTAGTAACTACTGAAGATAATTCACTCAAAATTGATATTTATAATAACTTTTAGACGAAAAATAGTAATATTATGTATTTTTGGAAAATGGGCGTAGCCACGCCCACTTATGGTTACATGTGTATATCTTGGTAACCGCCGCACCAATTTCTTCCAAACTTGGCACAGTTGTTGGCCTTGATACAGCATACTAAATGGCCGAAAATTTAAAAAATCGGACAATAACCACGCCTACATCCCATATAACGGTAATTTTCGCAAATACGAAAACTGCGATATTTTAGTAACTACTGAAAATTATTCACTCAAAATTAATAGACGAAAACTAAGAGTGTTATAAATTTTTGGAAAATGGGCGTAGCCACGCCCACTTATGGTTACATGTGTATATCTCGGTAACCGCTGCACTAATTTCTTCCAAACGTGGCACAGTTGTTGGCCTTGGTACAGCATAAAAAATCGCCGAAAATTTTTAAAATCGGACGATAACCACGCCCACATCCCATGTAACGGTAATTTAGAGAAATACAAAATCTTCGATAAATCAGTAAATATTAAAGCGAATTTATTCAAATTGATGCTTGCAACAATTCTTTACCAAGAAATACGTTTATGGTAAAATTTTTTGGAAAATGGGCGTGGCACCGCTCTCTTAAGATCACATATATGTATATCGGTAACCGTTCTACCAATTTGTACCAAACTCGGTGTGGTTATTGTGCTTGCCACATATAAGCAAAATGTTGAAAATTATTGAAATCGGACTAAAATTACGGCCGCTTTTCATATAACGGTAAATTTCAGAAATGCTTGAAACTTCAATATTTCGAAATTTAAGGACGCTAATTTACTCAAAATTGATACACCCCGGCTTACCATCTAGCGGTAGGTTTCGGAAAGGTGAAAAAACATATATTTAATACTTGCGCCGGGTATTTAATGTTCGGCTCCGCCCGAACTTATACTTTTTTACTTGTTTTATCATGAGTTTAATAGACAAATTGACTTTATAAGTGTCTTTGAATAGACATCTTGCTGTAGCGCCATATTTTTTGTGTATTTTTAGGTAATGAAAAAAAGTTTGAAAGGTGAAAAAATTAAAATTTTAATTTTCTTAACTTTTTCTGAATTTTTATGACAGAAAATAATTCATTGTTCTATTAATTATATTGAAAGCCACATTTTTAAGATTTTTTTTTTATTTTTATTGTATAAATGAGTTTTTTTATAAATACGATTTTTGAAATTGTTTAATAAAAATTAAGAATTTCGCAAGCGCGTAAATTTTAGCAAGGGTAGCGATCCTGATTTTACCGGAAAACTCGTTGCGTTCATGAAATTACATTCAGGAGAAATGCCGAAAAATTATACAAAGTCCTTTAATTATTATTCAATTGACATTTCCTTTCATAAAATATTTCAGGAAGAGAAAACTATTTCAGTTCAGAACTACTTCTCCATCGAAAGATATTTTAGCATAATATTTTACCTTTCAATTTATTTTTTATACTTTTCAATTTGCAAAAAGAACTTCACAGAGTGAATCTTTAGAACAAAAGCTGATGTTACAGCCTTCTGTATGCGCTTTAAAGAAGAGAAAAATGTTACTCTTGTATTTTGGTAGTTTCATAAAGTTAAGAGTAGTCTATAAAATATCCTTATAAAATATTTGAAGGTTTTAAAAGCCAACGTCAGCACATACTCTGCCAAGTTGATAAATATACACCTTTCCAAAACTTTTTTCTGGTCCTAAATCAATCCCCTGCTTGGGGAAATAAGAAGTGATACCGCAATGAATGTTAAAGAGTAAACGGGGCAGCTCCTGTTACACCTTGCTATACAAAACCTTGTGGTTGCCCCAGAAGTTATTGAGCAAAAATTTAAGAAGTTACCATATTATTTTTAATAAATTCTTAATGTGAATGGAAAAAAGTAAAAAAAAATCTGGGCATATTTTAGGTCAGTCGGAGTAGGGAGTAGATTTTAAACTTAAAAAAGAAATCGGAGTAAATCTACTCCTATCAGAGTAAAGTCCGAACGCTGGTTCATATTAAATGCTCTTCAGCAATATGTTTCGAGGTCTGGGTTGAGACTTTGAATGCTTGCAAACACATTTAGTAAATGAATGAAACAAAGCAAAAATGGAAAAATTGCCACATATGTACATATGTAGCTATACACATGCATGTGTAAGAGTTCTTTAGTAAATCAAATGCAGCACAACCATATGTATGCATATTTAGTTGTATGTAACTGGGAACAAACATATACCGTGCCAGAATACCTTTCTGGCCACCCGGCGTTGCAGCGACGCGTTTACTTTATAAACACATAAAATAACGCCTCTACATAACACATTAATGTATATACTATGTGTATAGAAGTGCGCATGTGTGTGTTTCTAGGCAATTTTATATGCTGCAAGTACATAATGAATAAATTGCACCGTAAATATGCTTGACCTGGTTTACTTTTCACGCCACACCGATGAGGCCCACTCAACCCTGCATAAATGCAATATATCACGTCGACGTTGCATGTACCGAAGCGAGCGACACGGCCTTGCTAAATGCCACAAACGCTAGCCTAATGGGTGGATGACAATAACGCAGTCACTGGGTTGTTTAATGCTTAAAATTAGTTGCACATACGTATACTGTACACATAGCATATGAAAGTATACAATGCATCAAAAATTTTATAAAATGGTGTTAATAAATAAATTGAGACAAGTAGAGTACTCTAAATATTTATTGTAACATCCTTTGGACAAAAATTAAAAGTAAACCGCCACCACACATAGTTCTTATATACATATATGTAGATTTGTAGGAATATACATATGTACATATGTATGTATGTATGAAGGAAGGCGGTCACCTCTATCTACCTTGACCGAATTTGCTAAATAGTTAAGTTGTTCATACACTAGTATGTTTTTTTATAAATACAAACATATATGTACATACTGTATATACTAATAACATATGCACTCGATTATATGCATTTGTATGTATATACATTCATAAATACATATATAAATATATTTTTTTTACTTATACACATTGCTTCCACATTAGCTATCTTGGAGCCAGCTCTACTCCTAGCTGCTACTTGATGTTGGTGTTTCATAGTGTATATTAGTTATACAGAAATTTAATGTCCTTGCAACACTGCTGCAGCATATTTCCACTGCAAGCGTTCATTTTGCCCTACAAAGTTTTGTGCTGGGCGATTGCAAAACTTGCCCCACTTTTAGTTAACATACATACATACATAGATATAGCTCACCTTGAGTGCAGCATAAAAAGGATTTTAACTCAATATACATACATAAATAAATACATCTGTACATATGTAAATGCGTAGGTATATGCATAGTATGTAAATACGAGTACATAAACACCCTTGCAAATATGCTTTTTTTTTGGTAAATTCAGCCTTGCGAAGCACCGATGTTGCAGCATTGCTGTAAATATTTTGGCTGTCGCGCTTGTCACCAAAGAAACGGAACTAGGTCAAACCAGAAAATGGCAAAAAATATGAGGTTTACTGCTAATGCAATGTTGTCCTTCGAAAATACATACGCCATTAAAGCTGTTCCTAAATTCATTACATTTTATTTGTCTTGGTTAAAGTAAACTTCAACTTTCATTAAAAATACATGACATATTTATTGGCCGATCCAGTGTTTGGTATGGAAAATATAAGAAACCCAAAATATGTTTTTTAGTACTAAAACCTGTCTTGGCGTTGACCACGTCTCGTAAAGCACCCAAGTACATAGTTCCCCTTCTACCATCAAGAGGTAGCGCGTTGAAAACTTTCAGCGCTGGAGCGTTTGTGACTAAGTAAGCGGAGCCGAAAGAGCTACAGTGCCCATGTCGACGAATTTGATCACTCTATCGCCAGAATTATTGAATTTTCTTCTACGGCTCGTCTCTAGTTTACTGTTTTCCACAAGATGCTCACTATATTTTAAGTCTGGCAGCTGCGCTTTTATACCTGGCCACTTTTGGTACGAGTATGTCTAAATTTTCTTGGTATATTGGTACATAAGTTTCCATATTTATTACTTTTTTGGTGTACAACAAAAAATTGTATTATTAACTAATTGCACTGGATCACAAATTCTATTTTATTTTTTGCGCACCCGGTCCCACTATCCAATACCTATGTAGAATTGCTCGCTGATTCCGAAACTCGTAATAACAATGGACAAGTTTTCGAGATATTTTCAATTAAAAACGTTTCGACTTAATCACGTATAGTATGTACGTACATATGTATATCTTACGAACCATTTGAACAATCCTAACCCGAAACGTAGAAAATTAAAAGTAAAAAGAAAAACATGCAGGCGTGTTCTGCAAATCGTACGTTTTCAAATCGGAACGATTTACAAAATCTATTTCGGAGGATTTATAATAAAGAGGGAAAAATTAGGCACTAAAACGATGGATATAACGTAATTGATGTGTTTACAGCAGTTTCCATTTGAGACATTGTCTACTTTGATTACAAATATACAACAATACTTCGGAAATCGCACCGATTTGAAATCGTACGATTTGCAGAACATGCCTGTTACATCACTTTTCGATAGGCCTAGTAGTTTCTGAGAAGACTATTAATCATTCCATTTTTTTTTTATAAAAAATGTAAAAAATTCCAACTTCATATTTTGCAATAATTATTCTTCATAAATAAATTCTTATGTTGTAATTGAAGTGAGTTGTATAATTTTAATAAACTTATTTGGTCTCTAAATTGTCAAATATATTTGCATGTGAGTCTTTAAATAAAGCGATTTAAACCCAGCATTTGGAGCACATGCGCTAATTATTGGGCCATGCAAAGGATGTATTTGATGCTTCTGGAATGAAATAAATTTGTAAAGAAAGTCGCACCAATTTAAAATTCTTTTATTTAAATTTATTTTGTTTCGATTTTTGTATACAAAAATAGATTCTTATCTTGACATTTTAAATACCAGAAGCAACAACAATATACACAAAAGTGTTGTTTTTGTTACAATGCTACTGCATGTTTGATATGCCTTGGCTAGAACGAAGAATCCACCTTAACTCAACTTCAGCTTTACAGCCCGATTCCGCATCACTGACAAGTTCACCACAGTCACTTTCATGACAGCTAGTCATTGTTCGCTATTCTAGCGCTCTAACAAAAGCTTGTTTTGCTGACAGTCTTGTCAGTTCTAGAAAAGGTGCTGACAGCTGTTTATTGTATTCATTTTTGAAATTTGTGAAATTATGGAGGAAGAAATTTTAATTTATGCATTGGCTATGAAAGCCCAGGAAAAAAAAGAAAAAATTGATAAAATGGAAAAATAGAGTGATACACTAGGGCTGGGCATCTCCAAAATGCAACAATTTTTATTCTAATATTTTTCCGCCAATTTTGTATAAAAAATGGTTTATTCAACAACAAATAACATAAAAATAAAATTCCTAAACTTTGTGCAAAACTCGCACAAAATCATCAAAATTTTCAACTTTTTAATCAGAGTTTTTACAAATTTTTTGAGTATGCAATTTTGCAGCCCATTAAATTCTAGTAAAGAAAATGCAAGTTCGGAGTTAGTAAAAAATCGTGTTGATTTTTGAGAATTTTTTTTTTGTTGAAGATGTTTTGCATTTTTTCCATATAAAGTAAAAAATATTGTGTACGGAAGAGACTGCGTGAAAACAAATTGCCAAAAATCAACGGTAATTCCTAGCTACTTAAAACTTGCACTTTATTATAATAAAATTGCGCTACAAATCTGCATACTCAAAAAAATTCTAAAAAATCAATTTAAAAAGTTGAAAATTTTCATGAAAATTTGCTGCATTTTCGTGAGTTTTGCACAAAGTTTAGGAATTATATTTTTATGTTGTTGTAGTATGAACTATACTTTTATACGAGATTAGCAGAAAAATATTAGAACGAAAATTGTTGCATATATTGTGAAAAATTTGCTGTGCCAATAGTTTGTTCCGGCAGTGTATGTATATATAACCTCTTTCCATTTGATTGCCGTGCGTATTGGATCATTTAAGCAATTCAGCCCTTGTGCTACCTCCTCCCAAAGCAATTGCATATGCCGCAGCTCCTTTGGATTGTTTTTGCCTGCTTGGAACTCCGTTCAAACTTTACGCACCTACATACATTTATATGTAGCACACATATTATTTCAAAAGAAAAGAAAATAAAGAAGTTTTTATCACACTATCAAAATAATAACACATTTTAAGTATTTTTTTACATAAAATATGTAAACAAACTTACTTCTTCTCAGTTGCCATCTGTTTGACTTAACTCACCAGTCAGCTGTTTTGCCTTTCATTGCGTGGTGAGTTTAAAGAGCTTTCAGCTTTTCAGTCATCGAACTAGAATAGCAGGGGAGCTTTCAACTGACAACGTCTCTGACATGGCAGCACTGACAAGCAACGCTGTCAGTTTTTACAGAATCGGGCTGTTAGTTCCAAAAGTTTTTGTCATTAATGCCATACTTGACTTTAATTTAATTTTTTTGCTTCTCAGTTACATTTATTAACATTCATTTAAAGGAAAAAATCAACAAAATATATGTAAAACACTTAACCTTGAAATTTCTAATTACGAATTAAGTTTCATTGCTGTTGGCAACGCCGTAAATTATCATTTTGATAGCACGAAAAGTCCAAAACTTTTAAATTAACGATGAATCTACCTTCAGACATTTCTCTGCGTGAGGCAATGAGTATTTTAGAAAAAACTTCTGAACTGGAACGATGAATCCGCTTTAAGAGCCGACCGAAGCATTGAAATGAATATCCATTGACAATTGCATAAAATAAAAATATACACTTAGGTCTCGTTTTATGCGGTATATAAGTTTCTCGGAAAGCCGCATAAAAAAGTTCTTTACTTTCATACAAAAACAGGGGATACATTCCAGCATTTTCAAAAACCGCATAAATTCAGATACTCCATGTAAAAATTCCAAAAAAAAAACAAAACAATTTATTTCTTCACTTCAACACTTATTATTCCATGTAAAACTGGACATTAATTTCATAAATAAAATTTTACCTGTATTTTAACCAAACAAAAAAATACCACAAATAAATACATGAATTTTGTAAGAATACAAAGACAAATTAATTAGAA
>NW_023458555.1:57956286-57969974 GCF_013731165.1 Rhagoletis pomonella | reverse complement strand
TTTACAACAAAAACACTACAATTAATGCCGAAGTTAACTTTTCCAATTTCGAAAAGTGTAGTACTAACTTGACACACGTAATTTTTATCACAAAAATTCTAAATTGCCAAAATGTATGTAATTATTTGCATCTGAAACCAATTTTCATAAAATGAAGCGATATAAAACCAAAACCTGGTTTCGTTCACTTGACTCAGCAGCCCAAATAGTGTTTTTGGCCTTGCAAAGGATGGATTGATGTTTCAGATGCAATACATACATATGAATATTATCTCCGATTCACGTCCGTTAACACGGGAGTTAAACTGTATCAGTGAATAATACCAAAAATAAAATATTTCATTTGAATGATATGAACAGAAATTGACTTTACTTTACTGTTGCGAGCATGATAAAAACATAACAATGTAAAACCATTGAGAGGCAGCCTGACGTTTGCCGGCAATATAATTTAAAACTCAAAACTGAAACTCACATGCACATTCTCATTTTCAATCTCAACCAGCAACAATTGTGAGCAATTTAATTTTTTTATTTTCAATTTTGTATGATTTTAAAATGCTTGCGAACGTCAGAAAAAAATGATGGCCGACGAATTGAGAGAATGAATTTACCTTGTAAGGTTTTTATCATGGTTGCGTGTTTATATATAAATGTATGTATGAATATATTTTTTACTCTTTGAAGTTTAAGTAAAATAATTATTAATTTAATCTCGAACTTAAAATATAAATTATTAGAGCCGTCAAAATTGTATGCAAATTCTCCTTCACGCAAATGCCCTTTTCCCGGGAGTAAAGACAGCAAAAGCACAACTTAGGACACCCATATACATATGTATGTACATATGATATAGATATGTATGGATGTATATACTTGGATATGTATAATATGTTTCACATTCAGTAGGTTAAGTGCTTTTTTCAATCATTTATGTTAGTTAAGCTTCAAACTCCCGAAAAGGAGTAATAAAGCGCACAGGAAGAAAAATCTGCGCACTTATTTCTTCAAAAGAGTCGTATATTTTCGAAAACCTCTTACCATAACAAAGACATAGATTTTTATATACAAGTACATATATATCTGCGCACTGAACTACAGCCACGCATGTAAATGTGTGTTCAAATGTTCACTTTGCATCAAGGCCAGACCAAGCGATTGGGACATTTACAAGGTGGTGTTCTTTAAATTTTTCTGATCGAATTGCAAGACAACACCACCCTGTCACTCCCAAACTGTACTTTTTGTCTAGACCGGTTCCTTGGGTACTGGTCGAAGGCTGACATTTTCGATGCAAGCAAATGTCCAATTCTGACCAGTCAAATTTTAACCAGTGAAGAACCAGTCCTTAACGGAAAATTGGCCGCCTTATTGGTGCAGGGTATGTATGTACACACATATGTTTGTTTTGTATTTTTATTAAATATGTGTATTTAGTAAATGCCCTCATACATATTTCTTACATACAAACATTTGCTATTTACAAAAATAACTCTGGTTTACAGCAAAAATGTTCTATAGATCCCACTATCCAATTCCTATAGAGAATTGCTCGTTGATTCCGAAAACTTTTTGAGTACTTGCATTTTACCGTTATTCAGCTTGAAAAAAGAGTGGTTTCACTTAATCACGTATATCTTACGAACTAATTGAATAGTCGTAATACGAGATACGGGAAATGAAATTAATAAAATTTTCCATAAACATATATACATCACTTTTCGATAGCCCTGATAGGTTTTGAGAACTTGGTTCGTAAGGTATACGTGATTAAGTGGAACCATTTTTTTTTAAAGATGAATAACGGTTATTTGCAAATATCTCGAAAACGTATCCATACAAAAAAAATTAACTCGATTTTCGGAATCAACGATTCTAGATACAAATTGGATAGTGGTATCCGGGGAACAAAAACAAAATTAAAATTTGTGATCCAGAGTAATCTTTGTTAAAATCTATGGAAATACTGCTGGTCTGTATCTTCATGTATTTATGTTGGGGGACATACAAAAATGTATCTGAAATTTCTATGGAATATAATCTAGAACCTTCTTTATTATATGTATGGTCTTATGTTGTCATAATGCGTATGTATGCACATACACGTGTAGTAGGTATTAGAAATAGCTCGACAAACAATTCCGAACTTGGAATTTTCACTTTTATTGAATATTATCTATACCCTGAAATGCAAACATATGTATGAGAAGTGATATACCTACTTACGTAGATGCATTCGCTGCTTTTTCCATCGGTGACCTAATTTATCGTTATTCCTAGCCCGCCAAGAAATGTGTCAGAAAACGCTCTCTTTCGCGTATATATTTCTTTTAGCTCTCACTACAATGTTTTCTCTTAATTGGTTTGCTCTTAAATACAAATCTAACTCTCTTAAATCAGCCCTCAGCACGCTTAGAATGGAAAAGCAGGATAGCCATTTTACGTACATAATAAACAACCCTCCTCGATGCATCTAGGAAATTTGTATGTCACATCCTGGACCTGCGCACTACTCCTTAAATAACTCCACATTGGCTGTAAATACATACATACAAATGTATGGGCATTTAAAGGATGTGTATTGTTACATTTACTCGGATATTCGCTTTTTCAGTATTTATTTGTATACTTTTGACCTATTTTCAATAATATCGTTCTGTATGTTTCGGTCATCAAATTAAGAGTTGGAGTTATGTATGATTCATAAGATTCATTCATTACAAGCACAGCTTGGTGATATACTATTTACTTATAATGCGTTCTTCAAAAAGACCCACCCTTTTAGGCTCCAGATTTGTGCAAAGGTTTATTCAGTCTTATTAGTTAGTTCGAATAAAACATTTTTTCGTTCTTCGATGATCCTAGATTGACTAAGTAGCCTTGAAACGTTGGCATTGGAAACATCTCTAGTCCATACCATTTGATTTTGAAACCGTCATCTTACACGGTTAAAAATTTCGGTTTTAATTTTAAACTTTTTGGACTACATATATGACCAAACTAAATTCAGTTTCAAATACAAACCTTCCAAGTTTATAAAAAAGAGAGCACATATGTTGGGTTTAGAATTTAAACAATTCGGTTTAAATGTTAAACCCAAACATTTTCATAATTAAGAATAAAAAAAACAAAACAATCTTAAATTTCATGCTCCGTCTGGTTGGGATTGAACCCGGACAGCCTTGGTAGAAACCAATTGTATCAAGCATCTTTGCACACTCAGCTACAGCCACGCATGTAAATGTGCTTTCATATGTTGAGTTTGAATCAACACCACAATTCGCTGTGCAAACATATTCTATTTCGGTTTAGATTTTAAACCAAAGTTTCTATATTTGAAACCTAGAAACTAGAATTAAAACATTTTGGTTTGATTTTTAAACCACGAACTTTTTGGGCTAAAATTTAAACCAGAATATATTAAAAATTGCGTAAAACTATTGACTGGTTTAAAAAGTAGACTAGAAAAGTTTAAAAAAGGCAGTAGTCCCAGCGCGGTTTAAAAATTAAACCCAAATTTTTGACCGTGTATCGAAAAACTTGGAAAGTTTTTTCAATTAAATTCAATTGAGAATGTGGCTATAGTTTGTTCGATTTTCTATACATATCAACAATGATTATACACATAAATAATATTTAAATAAGGTCCCGCCGATTACACCTGGCCTGGGGCTCGACCCGGCTCTCGGCGACTCTGTTCTTTGTAACTGCAAAGAATATTATTTTCCATTGTACAAACTTTTCTTCATTGTGACCACACTTTAATCTAGAAGCGCTTTTACAAATATAAGTTTTTCAACCCTTCGCCGCTTCAAAATATGACTGCGGAGCACTCGGATGATAGGTCTAACACGTTTACATGTACATTTTGATATTAAAATAAACTCTGAAAGGATAATATAAAGATTCGCAAAAAGAGTAAATCACAAAATTGAATATGCAATTTAAATAATCGAAGTTTTGAATAATTTTTTTAGATAACTCCATACTTTATTCGACAAACATTAGGGGAGCTCACGTTGATTAGCATTTTAGGTGTCAGCACCTAGCAGTCTATGTAGCATATGTTTTGTTGCTTTTCCAACAACGAAATGTGTGCTAGACTTCTACGTAGCAACTTTACACCTAAAATGACACGCAAAGTGAGTACCCCAATTGTAAGTAAAAAATATTTATATTGACCGCTTCTGTTATTCGATCAACTTCACCAGCAAAAGGTAAAAAGTTTTGGCATCAATTTATGAGGGTAGAACCATTTACAAACGCATTCAGTTAGAAGTAACCAACCACTTAAGCAATGAAGTGGAAATGACTTATGCCACTTTCAAAATATAAGGCTCATATATTGCTTAAATAAACACAATAGAGCTGCTCAGGATATTGTGGATATGGTCTGAGGTTTGCATTTGCAAATTGTATGCTTGCTACCATTTAAACCGTTTACATTTTATTGTTGTGAGTTTGCAAATGCACCGAAATATGCAAATGCAAGATCATATGCACAAGATCCTGAACAGCCCTAATGTACAATTTTCATCTTGTTATTTTTACAAGAAAACATGAATTTTATATTACAGGTGCCTCTATCCTGTAAATGGACCTTGCGTCAGATTCACAAAATGAAACTACCTAAGTCGAAGTAAAACAAAATTATTTTGCAAACTATCCATAGTGGTTACCTTCGACAGGGCAGCACTATCGTTAGTCGCGATAGTTTGCCGCATACTTCGCTAATGAGAATATCTGTATGTTTATCGTATTTGGGTTGGTAATCCATGCCACAGTCGCAGTTAAAATCAATACCCAAATGACAGAATGACTTCGAAAATGTTTATATGTACCATTTATTTAATTTTTCCCCTTTCACGGAAAAATATTGGCATTGAGCCAAAATTACTCTGTCACCTTCAAAAATTAGTCAAAAATAGTGTTCTTCTATAAAACATGTAAAATCCACCGCATTTGTTCCAAAAAAAAAATTGTTCGTATGTTTTATACTATTTACTATAATAATAGATTGGCGTTTACACATATGTTAGCGTTTGGCCGAGCTTCTCCTCCGACTTGTGGTGTGCGCCTTGATGTCACACAAAGCGGAGGGACCTACAGTTTTACGCCGACTCCGAACGGCGATTGTATTTTTATGAGATGCTGTTTTTCATGGCAGAAATACACTCGGAGGTTTGCCATTGCCTGCCGAGGGACGACCGCTGTTAAGAACAAACCTTTTTCTATACTACTACTGTACTAATATTATTGATTTTGAGAAGAGAAATACGAATCCACTGTTCAAAAATCGAAAAAAATTTAATACCTCAATTAAAATAATGCATTTTTTATTGCAAACTTTTTTATTTGCATGCTGCTGTGCATAATTCTCACAATTTGTGGATTTTGCTTGTTTTTTCGAAGAACACTATTTTCCCCCAATTTTTTTAAGGTCAAGGAGTAATTATTGCTGAATGCCAATATTTTTCCGTGAAAGGGAATTACATTAGCTTTCAAATACATTTTGTTTCATATTAAAATGTTGCTTCTGTAGGTCCCTCCCCTTTGTGTGACAACATCAAGGCGCACGCCACAAATCGGAGGGAAGCTCGGCCAAACACTAACATATGTGTAAGCGCCAATCTATTATTATTATTGTTATTATGTATGGTACATACATACATACATATATTTCTCAAAATTATATACCTATTCTATACCTATGTGAAATGACGCTGTGAATTTTTCTATGTAAACGTGTCCATAGTTAGGTATGAAATATCGTCGATAGTATCGATATTCATGTATTGTCGATACGTGATTCACTATCGATACTATCGATAGTGCCATCGATAGCTTGCCACCACTCCTTTGCCCTCTATCGTACTCTATAGCAAAACACCTTATTTCATACTGTCTATGTACATTAGATTGCATCACTCCCCATACAAAAAAAAAAATCGGTACTATTTTTCCATTGGAATTATAAAATCTATTATTTTTTAAGACGTTGGTATAGGAAAAACCTGAATAACTGAACCTAAACTCTTCCGATTTAGGCTTAAGAGGTGTCATTGGAAAGGTATTTTCTCACCCTTTTTATTTCATTGCTAATAAACTCATTCAAAGGATGGAAGAGAAAGGTAGGACGAACGAACGTCATTCAAAGTTGAATTAAGATCTGTTGGTATTCGAAAAAACAAGAGGGACACGAATGACGTTTTTTTTTGGCCAGAAATAAAAACAGTGTGAAAATATCTTTCTGCTGATAAGTCTTAATCAGAACATTTTTGGCCCAGTTATTCAAGTTTTTCGTAAACCAGTCTTTGAAAAAAGTAAAGACAGCATCAAAAATCTCATTCTTACGATTCCGAAAAGTTCTTTAAGAAACTATTTTTATTCATAAAAAACTCCATTTTTGGAGGTATTTTCAAATCGGTCCAGCTCGCTTAAATCTTAATATTTTTCCGAAATATTTTGGTGGATGCCTTAAAATATAATAAGTTTTGTAATCCCGGCGGAAAACCCGTAACTTTTTTTGGTGATGCAGTCTAATGTACATATGTATATACTAGACAATGCCCGCTTGCTTCGCAGCGCCAAATAAGATCTTTTGCGTTGGCCAATACAAAAATAGCGTTTAGAAGCAAAAGCGGTCTGTAAAGTAAACATTTATAGTTTCAAATGAAACGAATAAAGAGCAGAATCCTCCTCACACATAGGCCAAGAATAGTAGTGCTTTGAAATACTAATCCCTTTCGATGTCATAAGTTTTACCGATGGTCTTATTTCCACCTGGGAGATCTCTGCGAAGCGTGCGTAATATTCTTCTGTAATCTTGCAGCTTCAACATTGGTCCGTGAACCAGTTTTCAGTTATAGGAGGCCCAAGAAAATCCCCGCCTCGCAAGGTATAACCTCCGACAATTTTACTGGTTTTTGAGTTTACCCCGAACAACGAAAACGGCTATTATTTTGTGTATGTAGTACATTAGAGTGGTCCAAAGAAAAATTTTCCAAGACAATGTTTGGGGCACCTTCCAAAATTTTTTTTTGCCGAAAGAGGTGCTGGTACCAAACCTTACGTTTCTATGTATACATTTAGAAGTTGCTCATGGTGCACATATCTTACTGTAAAAGTATTGTGTATATATATTAATCAAAGAATTGGTTAAGTAACCTAAGAACATTTCAAATTTAAATAATCTAAAAAAATATCACAAGTTTCAGTTGTCATGGCAACAGTACCTTTTTATAAAAATCACCAATATTTTTGTTAGTTTCGCAGCGATCCGAAAGCGCATTTCAAGGCCATTGAGCACCCTGTATTAGTTGCAGTAGAAAACTGAAAGTTGTTATAGATATTACAAATGTTAAAAGGAAAAAACTAACGGGGTACCCCGTTTTCTAGAATGAAAATTTTTTCCCCTTACCAAAATTGGTCCACTTTAATGTATATATATATATGTTTCGAATGCAAAAAAAATCATCAGAGAGTAATAATCGTTTCGAATTTGCATTAAAAAAATCGGTTCATAAATCTACCAAGCGGGTCTATTTTTTGGAAACGTATTTTCCATCATGCTGGTAGCTCACATTTGGAATTTAAAACAAATCGGTTCATAAATACGATTTTTATAAATAAATCGACTCCAGTGCCACCTAGTGGCTCTATTTTTTGCATACATATTTCTTATCATAGAGGTAGCAGACGTTTTGAATTTGAACGAAATCGGTTGATAAATACGGCTTTTATAAATAACTCGACCCCAGCGCCCCCTAGCTTTTGAGTTGACTCCGAACAACGAAAACGGCTATTGTTTTATATATATAGATTTGCTTATGAAATAAATGAGGGTTCAAGCCAGTTGGATGCTAGTAGGATATTGATAACTACATTCATCTCGAACTTTATCGGTGAATCGTTTTAGATGTTCAGGTAATTTAACCTTATTTGACAAGTTGATCCCAATGTTCTATATCCGTCACTCGTTCGGAAGCTGCGTAAAACTGAAGGTCCTTCATTTATAGCCAGACCATAAACTGGAGGAAAAAAAGTTTAATCGCAAAAATATTATTAGTATGTATATTAGCGTGGGCCGAAAATCCGTTTTTTAGAATTTTGATTGGTAATAGCAAAAATATGGTTCACTTTTACTTGAACTTTGATGGACTTGGGCGAGCCTAGGATATTGATCAAAAAATTCTAAATTTCACATAAATTTTTTTTAAAGCATAATGAATCATGTTTTTGGTATTACCAATCAAAATTCTAAAAAAGCGGATTTTCGGCCCACGCTAATGTATATGTACACATATATGTACGTATGTATTGCATGAAATACTTATAAATATTTAAATAAGTATGTACATACATCCATGCATAACATCCTCTGCACGAAATCAGGTCAACGGTGCAATATAGGAACGCCCAACCAGACACAAGGCAAGCGGGACCTTAAGAATTTGCTGAGTGCATTATGTACATATGCGCCCGCATGTACATAGTATGAAATTAAGTAAATATATGCATATATACATATGTACATATATACATACATATGTATGTACATACTTCTGCTTGTTTTGGTGAATTACATACCTGTGGATATGTTTCTACATATGTATGTAAATCAAAGGTTAAAACAAACACTTCGTAATTCGTAAATGTCTGATCGAAATTATATGCATACATGCATACATACATATGTATGTATGTAGATATGTATCGATAGTTTGCCACTCTAGTATGTATACATATACGTAAATATATTTACTATCCCTACAAGATTTGTGTGATGGAAACTAACACGTTCTCATTTATCTTACCAACACATTTGCAAATTTCGCGTTGGTTAAAAAGAGACCATTAAATAACGCCATAAGTTGGAGGAAGACGGAAGATCATATGTACACAAATGTTTACATCAGATTTTTCACACTGCCCTTTAAAATTTGATAGAAACTTGTAGGTAGCCAGTGACAGAAATCTCTATCAGTCTTGCCACTCAAATAATTTGTCAAATGATAGTCACTGTTCTTGCAGGGTATCCTATGCAAAATGCAATTGACCTAGTAAAATTTCTATGTGTTAGGCGTAAATACATAAAGCAGTGAACCCTCTACTTGCCACTTGCCATCATCTTACTTTTGAATTGTCTCCTTGGCATGTTTGTCCTCGTTCTCGTTTGCCTTCATTTTTACTCTATGCACTTCAATTTTGCTTAGTGTTACAAGGATACGCCAAAATATTAATGCTACAAGTACACTGTACTCTTTCCAGTGCCCTGCACCATGCCTCACTTGGCCACCTCGCCAACTTACCCCACATTAAATCTACATACATATATATACATATATACTATGTTGCATATGCACTTTGTCCATGCTTATACCTATGTACATATCCAAGCATGCATAGATATGAATGTACATGATGGACTCGTTTTGAAGTCGCGATTTATACATCGCCCTTCGTGTTATCATCCCGGCTAGCGGTGTTTTCACTTAGCACACCAATACATTCGAAGTTGGAGCCGGCACGGCGCCGGTCGTAGATTTCACTTGGCAGTCCTAACGGATATTACGGCTCGTTTTCGCGCGCGATTCTAATATGTAACAGTGATTAAAAGCTTGATATCAGTGTCCACACTCGCCTACCACTTCTTCGGTTAAAGTAATTAACTCATTAAAGCTATCAGCAAGCTTTGTTGCGTGAAACAGAATGCGGGATCATTACAGACAAACAAGGCCATCCAGCCTCAGAGTAGGGAACCATATACTAAAATTTCTTTTGATAACTTGAATAATCTTGGTTTACATACATACGTATATATGTATTAGGGTAATCCCTAAAAATATGGAAGTCTAAATTTAGTATCGGACAACCCTTTATTTTATTCTATGTACAAAATAAGAACTTCAAAGAATATTTCAAAATTTCAATACAATTTTTAGATGTGAAAAAATTTAAATCTGATAAATTTGGCATTTTATTGAAAATTTGCATAGTCATCGCCATTTGCCAGTCATCCTTTCTTGGAAATACTTTCAACATTTTTCAATTGTTAATTAACAATTAATATGTTGATATTATAAGGTTCAACCTAATACATATGTACATACAGCTGCGAGTAAAATAGTAGTACCAGAATTCAAAATGATGCTGTTTGTAACTTTTGTTTATTTATTTATTGTTAATAATTTTCATTTAAAGTAATTGTCGATCTTCATATATCAGAAACCGCATAAATAAAAATTTCAAAGCTTGCACAAAGTTCACAAAAACTGATTAAACTTAAAAAAAGCTCATGAAGTTTTGTAGCCCATTCAATTTTAATGCAAGGTTTAAGTCGCTAAAAATTACCGTTGATTTTTTAGATTTTTCGTTTGTCAACGGTGTTGAGCATTTTCTTCCATATAACGCATGAACAAAATTTATTTTTATATGGAAAAAAATGCGCAACACCCTTTACAAAAGAATTCTAAAAAATCAACAGTAATTTTTAGCGACTTGAAGCTTCAACAATAACTTTTGTAACCGGAAAAGTGTATTACCAAAAAATGTTACCAGTTCCCGTCACCGCGATTTTAAACACGTTGGCAGTGCAGTTAAATGTTCAACAATTCAACTACGAAAATTTGTGGAAATTCTGGCATTGCATATTTCACGGGGAAATATTTTGGGTTTACAAATTTACAGGGACTTTATTTACCGGTTACAAAATTTTTGTTATCAGCGTAGAATAGACCTGTCTGTGAACTCTGTGCAAGCTTTGAAACTTTTATTTACAAGTCTATTCTGTGCTGGTAACATAAATTTTGTAACCGGTAATTAAAGTGTCTGTCAATTTTTAAACCTTTTTCGCATTCTGTACTCTCTTGTAACCGGTAAATTTGGTTACCATCTCATAAGCTAGTAACAAAATATTGCCCCTTGAAATATGCAATACAGGAATTTCCACAAATCTTCATAGCTGAATTGCATAATATTTTCACTGCATTACCAACGTACCTAGAATCGCGGTGACAAGAAGTGGTAAGATTTTTTGGTAATAAAATTTTCCGGTCACAAAATCTTCGGTAACGTGCAGAATAGACCTGTTATGCGGTTTCTAATATATGTATGTAGATCGACATATATTTTAAATGAAAATTGTAAAAAATAAATAAATAAACAGAAGTTGCCAACAGCATTATTTTGAATTTTGCTGCTATTATTTTACTCGCATCTATATATATACATATATGTATATATTTTTCACTATAATATTTAAAATTTCATATATACAGTATCGGTCATATCTATAGCACGCCTTTTCAAAGTGATATTGTGTGCCACTTATGTTTATTTATCTATTTTTAAGAATTTTCAATTCTGAGAAAAAAGTTTGAAATTTAGGTGAAAATTTGTTGCACTTTTTTGAAGTTTTCTACAAATTGTTAAACTTGGATTTATATGGGGTTTGTTAGAGAAAGAACTGTATTTTAATTGAAAATTCTCAAAAATAAATAAATAAACATAAGTTGCACACAATATCACTTTGAAATGGCGTGCTATAGATATGGCCGATACTGTATGTATATGTATGTATAGCCTTTGGAAAAACTTCTAATCTTTAATTTTCTCTTTCTCCACAGACAAACAAATCCAGATTCAGATGTACCTGGAAAGGCTGCAAACACATAGAACACACAAACAAGAAAATCGAAAGACATATAAGAAATGTTCATCTTGGGTGAGTAAAGTTGCAATTTCATACATACATATGCATACACATAAATAAAGTAGGTATTATCATCCATCCCCATGTATGCAGATACATACATACATACATATGTATGTATATGGGCACACGTACACTTTCAAAACAAAAAGTTTCATTTTTTAATTTGTGGGCACACCTATGTTTTATGTATGATTCTATTCGTAATCTCTTAATAAATCGATAAATATAAGTGTAATTCATTTTCATCAAGTGCTTCAAAAGTTAGATGAGGAATAAACATTTAGATCGCACAAAACTACGCTGTGCAAGTTTAAATTTTGAGCAAAGATTTTGAAAGTTGAACTCACTTAATTAAACGCTCGAAATTCAATAGTATCCCCCGTTTTACCAGATTTTTTTATTTGATATTTATTTTTTTATTTTATAAATTACTCCCTCAGTTTTGAAGTTATTTTACTAAAATTTTGCACATAACGGGTTTTTAATATTACCTTAATTATTGCGCAAAATTATCGAAATAGGTTCACTTTAACATATAGCTCCAACACAACTGATGACTCAGATTTGTATTTTTGCGCTATAACTGTAATTGCATATACGAATAAAAAAATGTATGCGTGCAATATGTTAAAATGAACCTATACTAAATTTGTACCTGCTTAATTGGAGGAGTTATAACACAAAACAACGTCTCTAAACAATCAGTTGTATGCGAGCTAGAGGTTATAGTGAACCGACTTTGATGATTTTAAGAGATAGTGAAGGAAATATTCAAATACAATCGTGTTCAAAATTTTCGTAAAATATCTTAAAAAATTAGGGAGTTTTTTATAAAATAGTTAATTAAAATATAACTCCTTAAATGTAATAAAATTTAAAGGCTCCAATTAAGTATGTAGAGACAACTATCAGAGTCTTTGTCAAAAAAAAGTTGATTTGATACCCTGCTCGAAATATTCTGACTAAAAGAAGGCGCATCATTAAAAATAGTAAATCGGGGTTTTTACACACTTCTAGAACAAAAATTTTAAGCATTTTACAGGTATATTGTAACGATATATGGACTAGTAGTTACACAAAGATTTAGATCGTTTCGACGTATTTTCCAAATGTGCCTTCAATTAAGATGTTTTTGGTACAAAAATTACGCTCAAGATCGCACAATATTTTATCTTTAAAGATTGGTTTGTTCTTAAAGCACACCTCTGGCTAAGGTATAAAATTATTCGTAATTGTTTGTAGAATACAAAACGTACTTAAAAAGTTTTTAGAATAAAATACTTCAAAACCTATAACGCGATAAACCGACTTTTCGATTGCAAGCGAATTGGCAAGAACTTATGGTCTGATTTTGGCAACTTAACGTAACTTACAGGCTTTCACTTAAAAATTCTCTTAAATGGATGTTGCTTATAATCACGATTGAGAGAATACAAAGGTTGCGCCGATCTCGGACCGCTATTCCTCTCTTAACGAATTTGACATAATCGTTGTCTGCATGACGTCACACTTGTGCAACCTGTTTACGTTTTCCTTGCAACATTTTTTCTTATTCTTCCATTCTTGCTCACGTTTTGGCATTTCTCTCTCGCAATTGCACCAGTGTGACGTCACACAAAAGTTATTCTCAAAAATCCTCTCTGATCGGCGCAATCTTGTATTCTATCATTCTTGGCTTATAATTGAACAGCCGAAACTTAACGTAACTTAATGCCACGTTGAAATCTGTTTCGTTTTGATTTCCTAAGTTCTAAGTTCCGTTAAGTTAAGTTAAGTTGCTATAATCAGGCTTTTAGAATAGGTGTGAAGTCGAAAGCTACAGGCATTTATCAAGCAGGAAGATTTTACGTCTTTTATGTACATGCATACGTTGGGGCTTGTTCGAGATGCAATCCCAACCACTGGGTTGCATGATTGGTTTAAATCACGATTGAGAGAATACAAAGGTTGCGCCGATCTCGGACCGCTATTC
>NW_023458555.1:57905947-57951286 GCF_013731165.1 Rhagoletis pomonella | reverse complement strand
TAAAGAGCAGCTACATATGTACATCATATGTGCAAGGCACTAGTAGTAAATGCTCGCTGCAATCGTTGCAACCTACACACACATCCATTACACCGCCTGTCATTACGACCACAACCACTCAAATAGCGGCATAGTAATTGCCGCAGAGACAATTCCTCGTCTATCTCCCGATTGGTTCTACTTTTAGTTGCACTTGCACTGATGTAAAAATCTGGGCCAGGTACACATAAGAAATACATATACACCTACATATATCTGTGATCATAAGCAATAACCGCCTAAGTCGACTTAAGAAAGAATTAAGTTATACATGCTATCGTATTCTGAAACTAATATTCCATGTGCATGTGAAATCCCCATCTCGCAAGCTAGGCAATTTAAAATGTGATAGACGAACATATTTTGGTTTTCCCATATGGTTAACATTGCGATCCAAATGTAACCTTATGGGGAAACCAAAATATTTTCATTTATAACTTTTTAAATAGCGTAGCTAACGAGATGCGAGTTTCACATACACATGGAATAGTATCTGCAACTATGATAGCATATATAACTAAATTCTTTCTTAGGTCGACTTAGGCGGTTATTCCTTATGACAACAGATATATAGTATATGTGTGTAAATATGGATATGAACGTTGTTGCCCATATGTACATGCAGTACATACACTGCAAGTTTCTAAATGAAAAAAAGGACGAACCACCAATATATGTACGTACATACAAACATCATTAGTGTAAGCCATTTGTGCAGGGCGAATACCCCCGCGTATCCGTTATCATTCGTGACTCGTGCCTATGTGCTAATGTTAGTATGTATTTGAGGCCAAGGTTTTATACTCTAGCACTGCACTTCAGGAAGCCTTTTCATTAACCATCGCCCACAATTGCAAATCGAAGCATTACATGCGTCCAAGGTTTTTACATTAACATAGACGAGTAATTACAAAAATCAAATTGTTGTTTTTCATTCAAATCTATTTTCGCGTTTATAATTATAGATATAGATCTTACAACACTGCACACTAATACAAAGCGGACTTTATTTCAATATCATCCTTTCTCATATACTTAAACATCGAATGGTTATACAATACAATGATAATATGTATGCATATGTTTAAAAATTAAATATCTAACTAAGTAGGATTAGTATTGTTTTTGTTTTATTTAGATTCTAGCTTTGAAATTTTGTTGTTCAAATATAGGGGTATATTTTTTTTTTCTTTAAAAATTAACTTAACAATCTACGTAATTGAATTTTGCTCGATATTAAGGAAATATTTATAATAAAAACTGTAAATGATTACAATTTCCAACTCTTGAAAAATGGGGAGAAGGAATAATTTACAAATTGTTTTAATTCGTTGAATAATGTAAATATGAAATGCGTAGTTTTATACATGGATACATGGAGCATATTTGTATATATTTTTAAATATTGTTTTTATATTATTTAATGCTTAAATGTAAACAGCTCGCCACGGTTTTTAAAATGTTTATGAAAATTAGAGATACGTAGATGCTTACAACTAGGAACTATGAACTACAGCCTATATTAATAAAGACTATTGATAAAACGTGGTACGTATAGTGCTAATATACATAAAAGCAAAAAAACGCCTGGCTCTTTAGTCTTACCCAAAATTAAAAATTTAACTAAGATGGAAATTATTGATATGCTTAATATAAATAAGTATAAATATTTAAATTTTAACTAATTGAATTCATTTTGCGGGCGATGAAGGAATTCTAAAGGGCTAAAAAATAAAACAAAAATGTTTGTAAACGAAAGCACAGCAAATTAAAAATATTTAATTAAACTTGAAATACGTGAACAGATACAGTCTCTTTAAGGATAAAACGTTATGTAAATGCGTAAAATGCTTAGCTACTAACCCTGGGAAATAATTTTTACCAATCGAACTTTAACGCGGGGTATGTTCAATTTTTAGGCCAACATAATTCGAATTTTTTCAAATCTAATTCAAGCGCTTACCATATTTTCCTACTGTAATAAACATATTTTTTGATTACACGAAAAAGTATCCTTAAAAATTTCGCATAGCTATGAGCATAGGGCGCGTGCATTTAAGCTACTTTGTATTTTATATGAGTAATTCAACACATGATTTATTTAGTGCAAGTGCTACTAAAGAAGCACAACATCTATACATTTTTAGTCTGCCATGATTGTTCCTTAATGTTTAGCATATAACGCCAATCACTGCAATTTCTTCATATTACTAAACAGTTTCTATAGGTTGGTGTATGAATAGTTGCACTTAAAATAAATGTTACTTGTATACGTGTATTTACAACAATTATTTCGAGATTATATAAATTCCTGGCAAATAATCACAAAAGAAATTTCTAAAGCATTATTTTCGTCCATTTTTAAAAGTCCTTTGTGTTTGTGTGTACCTACCGAGCATTACAAGCATTTATCATAAACAAAAAATAAATATTAGATTAGAGTTAACCTTGATGCATGAATGATAACTTATTTGGTACTGTGATAAACCAAGCGTTTCACTTAAAAATTTAAAATTGTTTTTCTTCTTAACTCGCCAGTATTTGTATATGCTTCATTTAATTGTGTGGATTCATAAGCGTATGAGTGATGTCCATTGAAGTTTCCGAAAGCCCATTAACAGTTATACCATTTGCTAAGTTGTTTGCTAAGATAAAATGCATATTCATAAATTAGTACACTGATCCAGAAAATAATACAACATAATTACCATTTCTAACTCCCTGGGTGGCGTCCAATTGTGACCAGTATTGCTCTGATGGGCTTTGTGAACTAGTTCCAGGTGGTGCTTGAACCGGGGCACCTGTGTACCTGAAGTAAGGATTTTTTAAATCCAATGTATTACTGGATGATATTAAGGTTCCTTCGATGTGCAAATCGATTGTCACGTCGTAAGACTGCCTTCGATTTGCCTCAAGCAAAACACGTCCCGTCAAAAGTTGACCTTGTTTTATGAATATAGGCATTGGTAGTAGACAACGGACTTGGTACCAGTGCGTCAGTGGTGCTGTTGGCGATGTAGAGAGCCAAACCTGCTGGCTAGAACCACAAAACTCGACATCAAACCAAAAGGCGAGACCATGACAGATACCGGTTTGCAAAATATGGAACTGTAGAGGTATTTCTGAAGTAAACAAAAAAAAACATTAACATTCCATAAAGTAATACTATTTACGATTTTAATACCTATATTGTGCAAATCATTCTCATTGTCTCGGAGAAAATCACAAACATGCCGCACTGATTTTGCCATACAAATACGTATATCGAAAGTGTCGACAATCGGCTGACGGAAGTACTCCTTCATGCCTTCTTTGTGTAGCGTAGTTAAATCGACACCATGGAACGCAGACTGATACCAGAAGTTGGCTTTATTGTATTGTTCTGAATAGAGTGATTCATCAGAGAAAGGTGCTATATGTAAATCACCATGTGTAGGAAACATTTTTCCATTAGGTTTCAACCATTTTCGGGCGTGCAGATACGTTTCCAGCATGCGCTCATTATAGAGCATATATCCCATTGGCTCTGATATAATTACGTCAACCATCTCAGGAATATCAATTTCTTCTATTTTACCAGGCATAACAAAAATTTTGTCTTGGACATTGTTTGAATCTACCAGTTGCTGTGCGTATTGTGCCATATTAGATGCTTCTATTGCATATATTTTAGCAGCCCCCGCTTGAACTGCGAAAAACGATAGAATACCCGAACCAGCCCCCACATCTAACACTATTTTGTTCTGCAAGATGAAGTAAACTATAAGTATTTTATGTAAAGCTTAAGGCAAAAATTTCTTACATGAAAGTCAAGAGAATTGCCGAGTATTGCGCGCTGGTATGTGCTGGTGCGAACGTAATCTTGCATCATGTTCTGTTGCTGCGACAAATACCCATAAAATTGGAAATACTGTGAAGCGGAAGACTCTTCAGTTCGTTGTGAAAATACTGATTTTGGTCGGAGATGTTTTACGCTATCGACTAACTTTCGAAACCGCTGCTGTTCTATAAAATCCAATTAATTGTGTTAGTGATTTTTGTTACTATATATATGTGTAATATTTATATCTTACCATAAACTGATGTAAAGCGCATAAGTAAATTATCACCATCCAAAGAAAGTGCAAACGTTTGGCGACCTATTTGAGCAGCATCTGTGTCGTAAGTAAGCAAGTACTCTTTGAGTACATTCGAAGTATCATTATCTAAAAAAAGCGAGATATGTGCATTAGCAGAGCAAAGATTATACAATTTTAAAAATTTAAAACACTATCATAATTTTATATGTGTTAATAAATAATAAGTACTGTACTTACCAAGGGTGATTTTAAGCAAAACTCCTTGGGGATCGTATATGCATAGTAGCGTACAACTGTTTTTATATTTGCTACTAAATTTAAGTTTCGCTTCATCAACAACTTCGCTTATTACGACACCATTAAAATTACAAGTGCCGTTTGCACCAAGACCTCCATTACCCCCACCACTGGTGCCCCCATTGTTGGAGACTATAAATACGCCACTGTTAGTTTTACAATGACCACTAGCGTTTAATACACATAGGGATGAAGACGAATTGTTACGTTCTACACGGTCAGGAGCGTTATCGATATTTGTTGACATGTTTGCTCTGAATTCACGAATGCCACAATTTTCAATGATGCCGCTACAATTCTTTTGTCTTACTAACTATTAATTGACTTTACTGAGTTTTTGCTAACGACGTCGTTTTACGTTCCTCCAACCAAATAATGCGCTTTTCTAAATTTCTTAGATTATAAAACAATTTACGCTCGTGCAGTGCCTAAGCTGCAATGCCAGAGTAATGACTGCACAGTATACAAATGTACATATATGTAGACGCAATTGCTGAAGAATATATGTAGGTACTTGATCCAAAAGTACCTTTAATCCCAATAGTGACGGTGAACTTTGGGGCTAATGTATTAAATCGAAAGGAGATTATTAATGGATATAATCGCAAGTCACTTAATATTTCCGTCAGAAATATCTACCAGTATTGTAATTATCGATGGGTTAAATTTTATTTGCTATTGATTTGCTGTCTGCAGTTTTCCCAGCTTTGTTGGCCGTCCTTCGATTGATGGCGTTTTGTCTTCTTCTTTTACAGAGGTTTCTTTGTTGCGAACACGTTTTAGGTTACTCGATTACAAAATTTGCCAGCAAATATTTTAACATAAAGCTCTAATTCATTCTCAGAAACTACTTTAAGAACTTTTTCATACTTTGAAACTATTTTATTAGCATTTATTTGCAATAGCATATATCTCCCCACAAAATATATTCGCAAAAACAAGAACTTTACTTTAATAGCAGCACCACACGGCGACAAATCAACTACACGAATGCGAAATGAACAATCGCGTTATTTCTTTCCTCACTGTTGGCACAGCAATACCTGTGTAGCTGCTCTACATAACATTGCCATCTCTGTTTAGCAGTTGCTTATAACCAGCGAGGTTGCATTGTACAAATTGTAATAGATTCCTTGAATGGGCCAAAACACACGAGAGTAGTTATGCATGCACAATTTTTGTGTTCGTCATACACGAGATGAATTAAAGCACTAGAAAAACTTATATGTACGTGAATAGCATATTGTAAGTATTGGTGCCATTTGGCGTGATTTGTAATCGTAAATTTTGAATGCACGAATTCTTAGACTCATGCTCCTCGCAAACAAACGGCAGTTAGCGTGCACAATTATTCACGTGTTTTTAAGCCAATTACTGTTACAGCAACACAAAGTTTTAATTTTTTTTTTTAATCATTAACATATTCATGCTTATAACGATATGTGAGTACATACTTACATAACCTAGCAATATATTTCTAATTACAGCAATAAAAAGGCACGACGTTCTGCAGATTATGATGAATCATGTAGCGAAAATGACCACGAAGAAGAATTCTACTATACGGAAATCGAAGACGAGGATGAAGATAGCAAAACGCCGAGCACTACATCGACTCCCACACTCAGCCACCGTGATATGGCGCGCCCACCGCATGAAGATCCGGAATACCAAAGAAAAATAGTTGGAAATTTTAAGTAAGTTGAAAGAAATACCCAGCTAAAAAGTAATGATTCGTTCGAGTTACCGCATAATTATATTTGTGAGGCAACAACTGACAAAAGTGTAGAGTATTTAATAATAGAAATACAATTTCCACTTCCGTTAGCTTTTTTGTGTTTCACGACGTATGTTACATACATGTATCGCGAGCATACTGTTTGAACTTAGGCAAATAAAAAATAAATTGAGTTTCATTGATGCTTATACAATTGAAAATGTCTTTGAAAGGAATGCTTTCATCGTTTTGTACCGTTCGCAATTCAGTTTATGTCAGTTAGTAGAATAAAGTGGACGCGTTTAATCCCGTGCGTTCATTTAAGACCCTACACACGCATTGATTTATCGGCCTACCAGTAGACCAACCTACTTAACGAAATTCCCTACAAACGCACCAACCAGTTGGCCGAATTCATTTGAGTGAGACTTTTTGAACTGTGACCAACACAACACCACTGGCAAACTTTTGAGCTATGCTAGGAATGCTTCTCATTTTTATGTATTTGTTATTGCTACCGCCCCCATTTTCATAACTTATACGCATTTTCACTAGCGTAACGAACCGAAAAACACATGTTAACGTTGATGCGCCTTTAAAAAAATGAAATCGCATTTAAGGTTGCCAACTTGTCTACACACAGAGCAACAAGTTGACCAATCTGCCTCAAAAATCAAAAATTTTTGATTTTACTCCAACCTGAATAACAACTTGACGCAGGTTTGCCAATTGCCTACACACGGCTTATTTACCACCAACTTCTAGCGGTTAGCCAACTGGTTGGCCGATAAATCGATTTTATTAGATCTTCCTTTTAAATAATAAAGGGTAGTAATTTAAGGCGCAACCCATTCACAATTTTATAGTCTAGCAGAGCGGTCTAAAGTAATGGGCAGAGTGGTTTGCACTGATGTAAAAATATCGCACACCTTCTTCAAAAGGGGTAAAAGTCCAAAAACTTCAACACAACCTCCATATTTTGGTTGTGAATTTTTGCTTATTTTTTATGTAAATACACTCAGCTCACACATGTAAATAACCAAAAATACCTTCAAATTCATTAGAATCCATTTAAACAATTAAAAAATACTTTTCAACATGATGCAATAATACAAGGTGGTATCAATTGTGACAGCTCGATTTGACACTGCCTTAGCTCAGTAGAACGAGAAGAAAAACGGGAAGAAATTAAGCCCCATTTGGGGGAAAAATATAAAATTTCACATTTTTTCCTAAACAAAATTTGCTTTTTTATAGTATATTCGTAATGAAAGGAAATAAAATAAGATAAAATACCTTTTTAAGAAAAAAAATGTGTATACTGAGAAAAAATAAAAAAATATTCAACTATATTATTAGGCAAAGAATTGTTAAAGAAGGAACACTGTCTCACCTAAGGCAGTCAATATGGCGGAATTAGAGCGAGAAGTTGCCAACTGATAACACCTGTATTATTGCATCATGTTGGCAGAGTACAATTTTCTTTTGTTATAATTTGGTTGTCAAAAACAATACGATTGATCGTTTGACACATTTACGGCGCGTTTACATTGGACAATAATAATAATAATAGATTGGCGCTTACACATATGTTAGTGTTTGGCCGAGCTTCTTCTCCGATTTGTGGATGTTGTCACACAAAGCGGAGGGACCTACAGTTTTACGCCGACTCCGAACGGCGATTGTATTTTGAGAAGCTGTTTTTCATGGCAGAAATACGAGGGACGACCGCTGTTAAGAACAAACCTTTTACATTGGACAATGCTGTCAAGATAATGAAGATATACGTATTAGTTGCCAAAATTGTTCCAATGGAAAAGTATGCATTTATTGCTATTGTCATGTAGGAATGTTCGATATTTAAGAAAGTATCGATATCATGAATCGAATTAATTCATTGCATGTAAAATCGATATGGCGATATATCGGGCTGAACAATATCGATATCGAAAAAATCGATGTTGAAAATCATGCTTCCAATTGAATAGAATATTAGACCTGCCTATCAACTCACCTAATTGTGTTATTTCCAACTTGTATATTTACTGAGGATTAAAACGGCATGCCGGTCGACTCAAGTGGTTTGTCAAACGTAATAGCTAAATAATTCACACAAGCGCTGATTAAACCTTCTTTAGTATTTTCCCATACACTTTTTTGTAGATGAAAAAAAAATTCAACTTAAATATCGATATTGCGGGTAAAGTATCGATGTCTTCGATATATCGACCTTGGAATATCGATTCAAAAAATCGATTATCGTGCCATGATATATCGATATTCATAATAATCGATACGATATCAAACATTCCTATTGTCATGACAGTATTGTCCGGTCGGTATAAACCCATGAACCAATTAGAACAGATCTGACCGGTTGAGAAGCAGCCTTTTGTAATGGCAATTGAGAAAAAAGTGTATGACGTTTGTAATTTTTAAGTTTGCTATTTCTGTTTTGCTCCTTTCTTTATGTGTATTTTGTCGGTGTTTTATTTCAGTGATTTTTAAGCGATTTTCAATAAATTTTTTGTGCAAATGTAATTAAAGTGAAGTGCGCGGTGATTGGATGCAAAAACACGTACAAAAATAATAAATTGGTTAACACAAACATGTGCTACAACATTGCTTGCATTTTTTCTTTATGCTTCGTCTTCATATTCTTTGTTTACTTTTCAAAGAAAATAACATGGCGCCCAAATTACAAACGTCAGCCAGAAAATTACTTTTTTCTTTTGCTTCATCTGGTCAGATCTTGTGTAGTTGGATCATGGTGTAAACCCTAATAGGGAATTTACATGATTCAACTTTCACAGCCGATTAGTTGAACCAAAAGTTGAACAAAAGTAGGCAGCCGATCAACTTCATTGAAAGCGATTAGTTGAAAGGCCGTTTACACCAGGCGATTGTTGCTTTCAACTAAAAATCGCCTCATGTAAATTCCCTTTAAGTTACCAGAATCAACTAGCAAAAAAACGTCCCACTAGAACTGGTATTTTCTGACAGAGAAATTACCTTATTTACCCTCTTTTTTATCCACTCAATACTAAGAGAACCCAGTACGGGATCGATTTCCAGTAAAATCTGACTATTTCTGATTAGTCCGGACTCGTATGGGATCGCAACTAAAATACCATTATAACACATCGCAGTTTTGAGTTATGTTATTTTAAAGATTAGCGAGCAGTTTTAGTTGGGCAAGTCTTTTCCCAAATGTCCCGTACAGTGTTGCCATTTTAATCTTTTGCGGTTGCGATAGCAAATTGCCGGAGACATTTTGGTTTAGCCGATTAGCCGATTGCCTTGTTTTCTTAAAATTCAAATATATATGGATGTTTCCATTTTTGACTAACAGGCTAATAATATTCAAGCACGCCGCCAATTTACTGTCAAAAATTTCTCCTGCACATACAATTTGTATGAACGGCGTGCGTATAAAGTTAACTCAATTTCCAATTTTTGTTCTGCGTGACATTTTGATTTGACATTTCGCTCAATGAAATCAAATGCTTTGCTGAGAACTTATTTAAATTCCAAAAACCGTAGGCCAACTTGAGCTTAAAAAACCAACACTAGTCTGGTTGAGATTGCATTCCGATTACGAACACAGTTTTTTCAGCCGAGTACCTTTCAAATCATTGGAATCAACTAAATTAATTAAGAAAACCAGGATTTAGTTACATTTTTCATTTTAAAAACGCTTAAGTTTGTAAGTGTTTAAATTTAACTAACTAGTTTATTCAATTTATCGTCCACAAAAAATCCAGCCATGTCTCGCAATCATATGTTTATCCTAATTGCAAGTTCTTGCTACTTCTCCCAGAAATAGGTCTTTCTACTTTTGATTTGTTTAAAGGTATAAGTTAAGAATCCGAACATTGCAAAAACTAAAAAATGGGTATGAGTGTTGATAGAGGTTTTTGAGACAAATAAAACAATATACTTTTATTAATGCAGAAACAACAACTAAGGCAGTTATGAAAAGTCAAAGGTCAAATGGAGCGCTTTTTTAAATCCAAATATCTCGAAAACCTTCGCACGGACTCTAAAATCTTTGATATCATTAAAAGGAAATGTGAGTCGCTTGAACTACATATGTAAACGTTATATATAACTTCTTAAGTTTTAGCAAAAATCCAATTTATGTAAAAAAAGTTACGAAAAATTTTAAACAAACACATTTTTCTTTAAAAAGTACCGCATTAATTACAGTTAAAAAACTTATTAATAAATAGTGCACAAATGAAGCTTTCGTTTGGTATACAACATGTTGTGTTTAATCCTCGCAGATCAGAGTATTTCAAAAAATAACTCTGGTCGGACCAATTCCTGCTACGCCATCCACAGTATTTTTGCGCAAAACCTTTTTCTTAGTAAGGGTTATAATCCTTAGTAAGGGTTATAATCCTTAGTAAGGGCTATAATCCCTAAGCGCGGCAGAAGGCCGTCAACGCAAAAGGTGTTCTGTGCAAAAAGTTTTGCGCCCCTCTTCTTCGGCAATACAGAAAGAAGAATTCTACTTAGTGAGGGTTATAGTCCCTAAGCGCGGCCGAAGACCGCCAACGCAGAAGGTGTTCTGTGCAAAAAGGTGTTGCGCCCCTCTTCTTTGGCAACACAGAAAAGAGAATTCTACTTAGCGAGGGCTATAATCCCTAAGCGCGGCCAAAGACCGTCAACGCAGAAGGTGTTCTGTGCAAAAAAGTGTTGCGCCCCTCTTCTTCGGCAACACAGAAAGGAGAATTCTACCTAGTGAGGGTTATAATCCCTAAGCGAGGCCGAAGGCCGCCCACGCAGAAAGTGTTCTGTGCAAAAAGGTTTTGCCCCCGCTTCTTCGGCAACACAGAAAGGAGAATTCTGCTTAGTAAGGGTTATAATCCCTAAGTGCGGCCGAAGGCCGCCAACGCAGAAGGTGTTCTGTGCAAAATGGTGTTGCGCCCCTCTTCTTCGGCAACACAGAAAGGAGAATATAGGGTATTTTACCTATACGTTTTTATACTTGTTTAAATTCTTTATGTTCAATTTATGGTTCAATGAATTTGTTTGTTATCAAAAAGAAAATTTTTGATTATTCAATAATAAACTTTCAAACAAGAAGGAAATACTATTGTTTAATTTGATATCATAACACGATATATTGGCGATCCTGGTGTATCCTGTGCAAACAAAATCAACAAATTTGCAAAGCTAGTGAAGTGAGCCTTACACCAAGTCAGGCTGCAGGACAAGCCCAGATAAATGAGCAAAAAATATCCACTAGATGCACTAAGTCGTTTATCACTAAGGCATCAGGGTTGAGAAAAACGTTCGGGTCTACAAGACGTTGATGATGAATACTTTTAAAAGAATGTGTTCTCTTGTTCCATTTTAAATAAGCATTCGGGACAGAATGACTCTTATGAACAGCATGGTCGTGCAATTTCGTTGATAAATTTGGCGCAGGGCAATGCTTCCCACACAGGGTACGAAAATAAACTATATTGTACGTTACTATTTCGTTTCGTTTATTACTTCAACAGTTCGGTACAATACGAAAACAAAACGGCTGAGTTCACTTTGGCGATAGTACACTACAGTAGTTTAGTAGTTACAGACGAAACAACAAACGAAATGAATCGTGCAGAGAAAAATATATATATGTATGTACACATATCCAATAACTAAACACAAAACAAATAGCTGCAATGAATAAAAAAATAAAAATGTTTTTTAATTGAATTGGATATGAAAATTTACAGAAAAAAATATTTTTCACGTAATTGAAACATTTGTGATATCACCCTATGGCACAATTGTCACAAATGAAAAGCAAACGTTTCTAGTTGGGGAAAATGACAGTGAATCTTACAAATTGTTTCTGACTATGTACAAAACTGTACAAAACCACAAATGATATGATGATCGATGAGCAAATGGGAATTGTTTCGTACAGTTTATTTTCGTACTCTGTTCCCACATACAGATGCAAAAACATCAAACAAAACAGCAGTCAACGCCGCATTTAACGCAGGTTCAGCCAACTTCTCAGTCGACCCCACCATATCAAGCGCCAACGAAATTTGTATCGAATTAGCAACTACCACCACAATAACAATCATATGTGCAAGCATATGAACAACAGACGCAATTTCCATCCAAGAAAGTATAATCAGGCCTACAGTCACAGAAATTATTTTAGTTTTGCTGTCACAGGTAACTAAGGAATTAAATTAGTGTTGTTTTTATTTAAAAAAAAAAAATAAAAATAAAAAAAAAGAAAAAGTTCGTGTCTGAAATCTTTTGTTTATTTATTCAGTTTTTGTTAATATTTTAAAAGTTACTCTCTGACTTTTTTTATTTGCTTTTAAAATCAAATTTATTAACAAATTAATTTATAATTAATTACAGATTTAACAATCTACTATTTTTAATGTAATTAAATTTTAAAACAAAAATATTTAAAAGAAATTTAGAATTATTAATTGCAATTAATATAAATAATTGTACATTAATATAATTAATTTTTATAAATATATACATAAATATTATTTGTGTTAACTAAAATTATTTATATTTATTTTGTACACTTCTCCAGTTTATTTCAAAATGCAAAGATCACCAATACGTACACGCAACTTCACAACAACAACAGAAAATCAACATGAAACCCTAATACACACTTCAGACTTAAACATTTCACAAAATATACACACAAATTTTTTTCCAAATGAAAATAACTTGAGTGCAAATTTATCAAAATCTATTAAGTTGCCTCATTTTTGGGAAGATTGTCCTGAAGCATGGTTTCTCCTTGTAGAAGGACAATTCGAAATTAACAACATACGTGATGATAATATCAAATTTCAACACGTTTTAATTTTTCTTCAAAAAGAATCAATTTCTAAAATGATTGATGTTATTAATCCGCCTACTTTGAATAACAAATATGAAACAATTAAGAATGTTTTATGTGAAAGATTTTCTCTTAGCGAAGAGAAGAGATTAGAGCAATTATTTTCAAATACATAATACAGCAATTACTACACCGTTTGGAATTTTTGAGTTCGTACGGATGCCTTTTGGACTACGAAATAGTGCACAAACATTTCAACGTTTTATTAATGAAGTATTTTCAGGTTTAGAATTTGTGTTTGTCTATATTGACGATATTCTTGTTGCAAGTGGTAATGAAGATCAACATATTGAGCATTTAAAATCTGTATTTGAAAGACTTGAAAAATATAGTTTGAATATTAAACATAGTACATGCATTTTTGGAGCAAATAAATTAGATTTTCTAAGTTATGAAATTTCAAGTGAAGGAATCAGACCTTCTGTCGAACGAGTTGAAGCAATTGTAAATTTTGAAACACCACTTTCAATAAATAAATTACAACAATTTTTGGGCATGGTTAATTATTACCATAGATATGTTAAAATATTAGCAGCAGAACTTAGTCCTCTGCACGAAATGTTAACATTAGCAACTAAAAATAAACTTAAACAATTAAATTGGGCAGAAAATACAACTAGGGCTTTTGAAAATGTGAAGAAACTTTTTACACAGAAGACTTTACTCACTCATTTTGATAAAAATTGTTTAATTATCACTTGCTGTCGATGCATCAAATGTAGCAGTCGGTGCGGTTTTACAACAAATGAGTAATAACACTTTGGAACCACTTGCATATTTTTCAAGAAAATTATCCCCTACAGAAATTAATTACTCCACATTTGACAGAAAACTTTTAGCGATATACAATTCAATTAAACATTTTCTAGGATGTAGAACATTCACTGTTTATACTGATCATAAACTTTTAACACATATACTAAATTCTAAATCAGACAGATCATCTCGACAAATTCGACACTTAGAGTACATTGCACAATTTACAGACGACATACAATATATTTCTGGAAAAGAAAACATAGTTGCTGATACGTATTCCAGATGTTTACATGATTTTAGCCCAAGACATAAATTTTCAAACATTATTCGAGGAACAAAAAGATCAAACACTTTATGACATAATATCTGACCAAAATTCCAACAGTAATTTAAAAGAACCTTTTAGACCATTAGTTCCCAATTCTATGAGAAAAATCATTTTTGATAAAATTCATTCTTTATCACATCCAAGTGTACGTACAACTAGGCGTTTATTCAATCAAAATATTTTTGGCCTAATATGCGCAAAGAGATAAATAATTGGACTTCTACTTGTATAAGTTGTCAAAAATTAAAAATTTCTAAACATACTAAGACGCCGTTGCAAAAAATTAACATATTCATATGGATATTGTTGGTCCATTACCTGTGTCAAAAGAAAGTCGTTACATTTTAAATATCATTGATAGACATACACGTTGGCCAGAGGCATATCCACTTAGAGATTTTGGCATTCCACTTTATATAACAATAGATCAAGGATCACAGTTTATATCAAAATTGTTCAGAGAATTAACTAAATTGTTAGGATCACACAAAATTCATACGTCCCCATATCATCCTCAATCAAATGGAATGATTAAAATATTTAATAGAACATTAAAGACTGCTATTACTGCTTCAGATGATTCTACCCACTGGTCTGAAATTCTTCCTTGGATATTATTAGGACTACGTACGTCTATTAAAGAGTATTTAAAATGCTCTTCTGCAGAATTAGTTTATGGACAAACATTAAGATTACCAGGTGAATTAGTTGTTACGAAAAGTTATAATAATGAAGTTAATAATACAGACGAAACTCTTTCTAAGCCAAGAAAATATTTTTCAAATGTTAGATCAAACAATAAAGAATACTCTTTTGTTCCGAAAAATTTGGATACTTGTGAGTACGGTTTTGTTAAAGTTATTCACAAGTCAAATTTGCAATCACCTTATGAAGGACCATTTAAAATTATTTCGAAAAATGACAAAGTATTCAAAATTCCACATGGAAATATGATTAAAACGGTTTCAATAGATTTGCTCAAACCTGCAAATATAATTTCTGATACAACAAAAAAATCTAATTCACTAACAATTCCAAGTACAAAAAGGAAAATAACATTTAACATTAATTAATTTATTGTTTTACTGGAGGGCGAGTATATATAGGGTATTTTACCTATATGTTTTTATACTTGTTTAAATTCTTTATGTTCAATTTATGGTTCAATGAATTTGTTTGTTATCAAAAAGAAAATTTTTGATTATTCAATAATAAACTTTCAAACAAGAAGGAAATACTATTTTTTAATTTGATACCATAACACGATATAGAGAATATTACTTAGTGAGGGTTATAACACGTAAGCGCGGCCTATCCAAAAAAAGGTTTTGCGCAAAAATGCTGTGGATAGCGTAGCTGGCATTGGTCCGACCAGGGTTATTTTTTGAAATACTCCTATTTTCGAGGATTAAACACAACATGTTGTATATCAATCGAAAGCTTGAGGTGTGCACTATTTATTATAAGATTTTTAACTGTAATTAATAGGCACTTTTTAAAGAAAATTGTGTTTGTTTAAAATTGTTTGTAATTTTTTTACATAAATTGGATTTTTGCTAAAACTTAAGAAGTTATATGTGTAGGGTATTTTACCTGTATGTTTTTTATACTTGTTTAAATTCTTGATGTTCAATTTATGGTTCAATGAATTTGTTTGTTATCAAAAAGAAAATTTTTGATTATTAAATAATAAACGTTCAACATATAAAAACTTAAAATTTAAACCAAATATATTTACTTATTAAAATATCATATAATTGATATTATCAAAAAGAAAGTTTTGATTATTCAATAATAAACTTTCAACATATGAAGCTTAAAATTTAAACCAAATATATTTACTTATTAAAATATCATTTATATATGTAATTAAAGTCACTCACATTTTCTATTTAATTACATCAAAATGTTTAGAATCCGTGCGATGGGTTTCGAGATATATGAATTTGAAAAAAGCGCTGCATTTGACCTTTGACTTTTCGTAACTACCTTAGGCACTCGGCACATTACGCGCCTAATCAAAGTAGAGTAATCGTTTCATCATACCGAAACGAATGCATGACGACTCGACTTCTGTACACTTGCACGACCTGCATAAGTCACCAGCTAATAAACACTTTCTACACATAACAAATTTTTTGGCCGTTCTTTCGCAACACGCACTTCCGCAAATATTTCTGCTCCGAAATATTGCATAAACGCTTGTGGTTTAATGCAATTTGCACGAAATCGTTCATTTCCAATTATTTTCTTATGAATTGACAAATAAATTTTATTTCAAACCCAAAAAATAAACAAATGACGATTTCAAAACTGCAAGCGCCTTACAATGAATCGTAATATACAGAGCTTCATTGAAATACATGTGTTGGGTATAAAAGCTTCATACTTTAGTACGCCGGAACGATTACACTACTATGACTAGGCGTTTCACGATTGAGAGAATACAAAGGTTGCGCCCATCTCGGACCGCTATTCCTCTCTTAACGAATTTGACAGAATCGTTGTTTGCATGACGTCACACTGGTGCAACTTGTTTACGTTTTCCTTGCAACATTTTTTCTTCTTCTTCCATTCTTGCTCACGTTTTGGCATTTCTCTCTCGCAATTGCACCAGTGTGACGTCACACAAAAGTTATTCTCAAAAATCCTCTCTGATCGGCGCAATCTTGTATTCTATCATTCTTGTAGGCGTTTAATGTGCGGAGTGCCTTAGTTGTTGCTTCTGCCTCAGAAAAATTATACCGTTATATTTTTCTCAAAAACCTCTATCGAACTAAATTTTTTGTTGTAATTTTTCCATTGTTCGGATTCTTAACTTGGGTTGGCTTTCCAAAACGGAACCAATCGAGATTTCAGCGAAAGTATATGGAATTTAGTCATGAAACTTGGTCAGGACGTTGGGGGAGGCTTTCTCTGCATGAATATATCACTCTCACAAAGTAGTTGCTAATAGTATTTAAGCAATTTGTTGTTAAATAATCTTCACTACCACCCCCAAATTTTTGTCCAAAATGCCACTTATCAATTGTATTTTGGTTGATATACAATATCTTCATTATTCACGTGCGTATTTTATACTTTTAATAAATATATATTCATCAATTAATTAAGTAAAACGCGTTTATAAATCCGTTAACTCGTTTTACCACTTTTCACAAACAAACAGAAATAACAATGGCCGACAGTAAGAGCAAATGTGTGCTGCCATACTTCTCGAAGCTATAAAATACAACTATAAACCATATCATTTTCGTTTTTGATTTATTATAAAATCGATACTTCGATAAATAATAAAAATTTTTATAAAAAATCGGCTGCGGCGCTTTTTATTATAAAATCAAAACTTCGATAAATAATGAAAATTTTTAATTAAAATTCGCGCGATTTTTTAAGAAAAATTTTAAACCGCGGCGCTTTTTATTATAAAATCGATAATTCAATAAATAATGAAAACTTTTAATAAAAAATCGCGCGGTTTTTAATTAAAAATTTTCGCCTGCGGCGCTTTTTATTATAATCTCGATACTTGATAAATAATGAAAATTTTTAATTAAAATTCGCGCGATTTTTTATGAAAAGTTTTTGACCGCGGCGCTTTTTGTTATAAAATTGATACTTCGGTAAATTATGAATCGCGCGATTTTAAATTAAAAATTTTCGCGAGTTTCATTTTCCCCGAACCGGTTCACTTTTCACTCTTGGTTTCCATGGTTTTACTATGGGCGGATGACGAATTTTCGGGTGAATTTTTTTTTAGGCGAAACTCAGGATAAGGCAGATTGTTTCCGTTTTGTGTTTTTTTTGGCATTTTCTACCAATACAGCACCGACATTTCAGTTCAGTTGGTGTACAAGGGCAAAAGTGAGGTTGAATTCGGTATTTTTTGCAACTTTAAATGCGAATTACTTAAAAACTATAAGCCTCCGGAGGGCGGGGTCTTCAGATCTGAAAAAGCTCCTCTATACTCTCTAATATTTTGTTTTTTCCAAAGCGTGGATCCGTTTTGGAGACTTTTCCCCTTAACTTGTTTCTATTTAAATAAAACATGTGAAATTTGATTAAAACAGTTGTGGTTTTTAGTCGGTTAATTTTTGCCAATTTAGCCGGTTGGTCCAAAAGCTTCTGGCAACACTGTTCCTATAACACAAGCAATCAACATAACCTCACATCATGATTCAATAATACAAGGTTAGATAATTATTGACAGCTGCGGTTTGACACTCCCTTACAAAAGGTTGCATTTACGAAGGACAGAGAAAGGGCAAGAATACAATCCCTTGTTTCGAAAATGGTAGTAGAAAAGTACGCAAAGTAGGCAATTAGTAGTGAAATTCCTTTCGTAAATTCTAATGTATTTGCAGGAAATCTGGAATTTTAAACGAAATGTTGAACGTAATATTGATATATCTACGTGAATTACGTAATTTATATGCTATTTAGCTGTATAAAAACTGCAAAATGACTCAAAATTAAAATAAGACTACTATGAGATTGATGTAAACGTCCAATGCTTATGTTTTCATCAGTTAAATATGCTTCATATGCATATACAAATAAACATATTGCACAGAAGCTTTACTTTTATTTCACCCAAAGCTACACTGTTTCCATGTAAACTTGCAAAGAAGCAACACGGTGCCACTGCTAAGGGAGCGGTGCGAGAGAGACAACTGTCAGTTTATCGAACCTTGTATTATTGAATCATGACCTCACATAAGCACACGTTCATTGTTAAACAATAAATGACATTTGTTGTTTTCCCACCCACAGGCAAGGACGTGTCAATCAGCAGCAACTTCAACAAAACCTGGGTCAAAATCTAAGCAGCAGCAAGACAGTATACCACTGCGGCACTTATATTACGAATAGCAATAGCAGCCATAACCAAAATAATCAGCAAATGCAGAATAATTGTGTTTCGACTTCACCGCTCACTCATCACACCTACTGGCAGTCATCGTCAGTACCAGTAGTACCAGCCGCGCCAACTGCCACTGCATCGGTGACAACAAATTCAAGTCATCAGCAACCGCAATATATTAAACATGCTCGATCATCGCCACGTCCGTCCCAGTCGACCGCTCCATATCCATCGCCAACGTACCATCACAATTATAGCAGTAGCCCGAATACGTGCATAAGCAGCAATGGCAACGGCAGTACCACTAGCAACACATGCAGCAATCAAAGCAATTCCATCATACCCAATAACAGTGCCAACAATATGCTCCAGCAACTGTCTCAACAAAATGTCACGGTGACGGCGCATAACAGTGCCCATCACAACCAGCAGCAAGAACATCAACAAGTACCGGCAGTAACTATCACGCCAAATTATCCAAGCCATCAGCAGCAACAACAGCAATCGCAACTGCAGCACATTCATGGTCATCAGCAAACGACGCATTCAAACACTGCCGGCGCTATAGTGACACTCCCCACCACACATATAAACCACCTACCGCAACAGCAACAACAGGCATCTCATCACCATCAACAGCAGCATGCACAACATGTAGCAGTTGCCACAACAACTAAGCACTCACCGAACTCACCAAATAGACGCACTCGAGGCGAGAACAAGAAGTGCCGCAAAGTATATGGTATGCATCGTCGTGATCAATGGTGCACTCAGTGTAGGTGGAAGAAAGCTTGTAGTCGATTCGGTGACTGAAAAAGGCCCAAAGCGTCGGCGACCACGGAAACGGCGGCGACGGCGACAGCGACAGCGACAGCGGTAGCAGCGAAAATTACTTCAACAGCAACGACAGAGCTAGCAGCGGGAGCTAAATTAAAGTCTCTAGCAATAGATTTGGGAAGCACAGAAACACAGGTAGCGTCAACCTATTTCAATACAAAGTACAAGCGAACATGCTGCAACTATAATCTTGGCCATAATTCCACCAGAAATACTATTAATAAATACAAGTGTTCGGCAGCTTCTGTACCAGCAACTGCCGTAGCCACCTCCGTTGTTGTGAAGCCACTAAATAATTTAAGTAAAATCTCTGCTAGCAAGAACTATCAAAACACTGCCAGTGGCAGCAAAATTATCCATGCGCCGTTGAGTGGCAACCATAAATATGGTGCAAACACGGATGCTGATGTACACTTGCAACTGCAACAACAAACACAGGTTGTTACAACTGCCAATAACAGCAACATCAATATCAACAATCATTTGCTACCCGCTACAGTCTCAAGCGCTGAACCGGATGTGCGTATGCGAACGTCGCTGCCAATACAACTCTTTCCTTAAGTACCCACACCACCACAAACACTACAAAACATAACATCCTTGCTGCCCTCAAAGTCGAGTACGAGAACGACGATATGACAGCCGTGAAAATCACGACAACAAAGAACATTTTTATTATGAACGCAAAATCGGCTATGTTCTTTAACATTTGTTGTACATTTTATCAACATTTTTTTATTTATTTAAGAAATGACTTACAATATTTGGCTTTTTTGTTATTGTTTATTTTTTGTTGCCTTTACTTATTTTAATAATAATTCAATTTATTCGCCTCAAACGGCAATTTTACACTATAGTTTAATTTTATGGAATTAGAAAAATTTTTCTTTACTATTATACTTACATATGTATAATGTACATATAAATATCTATACATACATACATTACATATGTAGTATACATATAAAAACTATATACATAAAATACATACGTATAGTATTAAGAATTTCAATCTTGCGCGGCTACCATTATCCATCTATAAGCGTTAACAGACAAAATCCATTCAGGACACAGTTGAATAAAATAAAATAACGATCTAAAGCTACAATAACATCAAATAGTATACATACAATTTAAATATATGTAAACGTAAATAATTTTAATGTTTCAAGCAAGTTTGGATCTGTTAAATATACATATTAAAAATAGACAATGTTAATAGATAAACTAAACCAATAAATATGTGTGTATGTTGCATAAGTTCATAGATAGATATTTAAGTATTACTTGTATTAATCATGATAATCATAAAAACGGCAATGTTTAAGTTCAGTTAAATAGAAAAATGTTAAAACAACAGAAAGGAAAGAAATTAAACGAGAAAACAACCCAATCCAAACTTTTGGTTGGAAATAAAACTTAAAAGAGGTTGGAAATAAGTAACTTTATGTCTGCATGCACACAAATTAATATAACAATAAACACCATCAAGTGGCATCTAAACACACGTGCTTCACTTGCAAACTTTTGAAAAGAAGGCTCCCCTTTTAAAATAAAAGTGTTGGCATATATGTAAGTGGATTTTCGTTCATCACACTTGTATATACTACATACATACATACTTAAAATATCAGCATACTAGAATATGCCTATACGTACATAACATAGTTGATATTTGCCATTTTTTAAGAGTACCTAAAATGGAATGAATATTGTACCTTTTTCAACAAAAAAGTATCTTTACATTTGTATGTACTATTCTATTTCACTAAAATCGTTAATGAGATCTTATATAAGTTTATTAGCACATATGGGTTTGCGTATAACAAATACGTTTATATTAAATTTACATGCATATACAATAATTTTTGTAAGGAAAATGGTTCAAACAAGAAACACATCCTCATCGATTGAATTATACGCTAAATTATAATTATGTATGTGTTTAAAAAAGATAAATTAAATGTGTTAAATTTTTACAGAGTACGAATTTCTTTGTCTAATGTGACATCAGAAGACAAACGGCTGACGTGCTTTATTGAAAAATGCGCCATTTTAATTAGTATTGTATTGACATGTTGGTGAGCAATCTGCATTCGAAAAAGTGAAGGAGTGTTTTGGACAGGATTTTTACAGCTATTTTTTTTGTATTTTAAAGCAACTCCAATCTAGTTTCCAATGCTCATTCACAATCAGAGCACTTATTTTTTGTAATTTTTTTACTTCAAAATGATTTGTGCATTTTACTTGCATAGCGATTTTCACAATATTCTATGGCCAATAAGAAGATACATGGCTAATGGTTATACCTTAAGTACGAAAATAGAGTCTAAAGTACCATCAAGCTTAAAAAGGACCGGAAGGGTACAATTGTACCTAAATATCAACTATGATACATATTCAAAGTATGTACGTATGTATATAAAAACATAAATTGAGCTGATAATAAGTATTAAATACATATGTATTATATTTCTGTGAAATTCCGGTGGATTTAATAGCTGGCTTCGGCCAAAATATCATGATATTAAGTTTTTGGTGTCCATCACTACCCTCTATTTTACATTAAACTACATTTCAACATATGCTTTTACATACATACATACATACATACGTAGGGTTATGTATAAAAATGCTAACTCCATTTTAGAAAGTTTGTAGCATTGATAAAAAACTCGAAGAGCTCTTTCCTAAGAAATTGAGTGGAGTTGTCATTTTTATACATATACACACATACATATGTACATACATACTTATTTAAGTGATATCGAAAACCTACTTATGTGATCAACATATAAGCCGTTTATGTTGAAATTGACATAAGTTACCAACACTTCCCTGCAAAAATCGCGACTACTCCATGCATGCATATAAAGAGTACTCCTGAAGGACCAAGGAGTACTCCAAAATTAACCACAACTCATAAAAAATATGGTCCAATTAACATTGCGATGTCCTAGGGCAGGACCATATACTCCATCTCTGCATCACATCAGAGTAGCACAAAACTACTCCAACATACTCCAATGACATTTTTGTTATATTTTTTCGTTTGTACACGCTTTTGTCTTTCACTTCACAGATGCTTTTTTTTTGAAATTAATAAAACCAAAAACAAAAATTAAAAATTACATGTTGCCTCTGACGACATTCGAACCCGAAAATGCTGGGAGCTAAGAACTAACAGCGAGCATCTCTACATGTTCAGCTACAGCCAGACATGCAAATGTGCTTTCAAATGCTCAACTTCAATCACATTTCGTTAAAACACGAGCAGTGATCGGGTAACTATAAGCTGGTGCCGAGACACGAGTTGGTCCGCTACAGCATGACAGAGGAACACTTTTGTAAGTACTCCAATATACCACAAATAGACTACATGGTCCAACGATTTTTGCAGGGTTCTTGTGCTAAAGTGACCGGTTACATGAAGCTCAACGCTTCGGTTATTCGTTGAGCTTCACCAACGAAAGGTAAAAGGTTGTGTCATTGGCTTTGTTTCTTTTCTTTTCTAGCAGATAATTATCAGGAAGAAGAAGAATGAGGGAATTGAAAGAATTACGCTCACAGAGAGCGGAATAACGAAAAAGTAAAGAAACGCAAAACTAGCAGAAACTAGCAAGTAATCAGCTGATCGGTGTATTTGACTATTGAAATCAAGGCGTATTTAACAAGGTGGTGTTGGCCGTATATAAGTAAAAAATTACACTAACAAATTATACGCTGATGTCCATACTGTCATTGGTATGAGTTACAACAAACACATCATTTTGACGTAATGGCCTCCACGGCGAAAAACTCAGCTGTCGCCCCAACACCACCTTGTTTAATACACCTTGATTGAAAGTATTTGGCGCGAATTTTTGATTATCCATTTTGACAGCTGCTAGTTTCTGCTAGTAAAAATTTTACTAGCAGAAATTAGCAGGAGAGCCAAAAAAAGAAGAGCGTAAGATCGAGAGAGAGCTGCTAGTTTCTGCTAGTTTTTTGGGTTAAGAAACGCTTTCCAGCAGAAATTAGTGATAATTTGTGATAATTATCGGTTGAGAAACAAAGCTACTAGTTTATGACAATGGAACGATTTACAGATAAATTCGGTTACAAGTAACCGGTCATTTAAGCAAAAGAGGTCTAAAGTAGCTTCCCTGCAAAAATCGCGCCTACTCCATGCATGCGTGTAAAGAGTACTCCCTAAGGACCAAAGAGTACTCCAAAATTAACCACAATTCATATAAAAAATATGGTCCAATTAACATTGCGATGTCCTAGGGCAGGACCATATACTCCATCCCTGCATTACATCAGAGTAGCACAAAACTACTCCAACATATTAACCATGGCATTGTTGTTATATTTTTTCGTTTGTACACGCTTTTGTTCTTCACTTCTCAAATGCTTTTTCGAAATTAATAAAAACCAAGACAAAAATTAAAAATTACATGTTGCCTCTGACGGTATTCGAACCCGAACATGCTGGGAGCTAAGAACTAACAGCGAGCATCTCTACACGTTCAGCTACAGCCAGACATGCAAATGTGCTTTCAAATGCTCAACTTCAATCACGTTTCGTTAAAGCACGAGCAGTGATCGGATAACAAACAATAAGCTGGCGCAGAGACACGAGTTGGTCCGCTACAGCATGACAGAGGAACACTTTTGTAAGTACTCCAATTTACCACAAATAGACTACATGGTCCAACGATTTTTGCAGGGTTATGCCACTTACAAAATAAACGGCTCATATCGTGAAAAATATACCTTTTTTTGCATTATAAAAATGTTATTAGAGTGTATGTTAACGGAGGCATGCCTAAAACAAATAATGTAACTCATTCTAAAATTAACCACTTCGCTTTTTACAAAAAGCTCCTCTCAAAAAAAGACAGATTGAGCAAACAAATGAAAACCAAGCTACACTAACGTGGAACTCTCGCAAGTAATGAAATTAAAAAGAAGTGTTCAAATTTATGTAATGCATAGGAATCTAAATTTATTATAAAGATTTAATACGTATTTACCAACATACATATGAGCTTCATTTAAAAATTTGTATGCAGTACATTTCGTTTAATGTTTTAAACTAGTTTTTTTTGTACCTAATGTTATGATTTGATAAAAATAGCAAATGTGCATACATACATGTGTACATATGTATGAATATGTGTACATACACATATATACTACGTAACTAATATTATGAATTTCATTAACGACTATAAATATGATGTTCTATTGAATTATGCTAGTTCATAGGCTCTACTAGCCCTACTCACTGCAAAATAAAACTGATTACATGTAACTATGTACATACATACATCTATATTTTTTTCTTCTAAATTATTTCTCCTTTTAGTTGTGGATGGACAATACTTTTGATCTAGTTTTTGCATATGCTTACATACACATGTATGTACTTACAATTTGTCGAAATACGTATATGTATGTATGTAAAATTTTTTACCGTAAAAGTGATTTGAAATTCATGATAGTGGCCATTGTACATATCGTTGCTAAACTTTAGAGGGGCCTTCACTGACATTTGTAAATTTTTTGCAGAAGCAAAAAACCAAACCTGCAACTCATACAATTCTGTGCGTAGAGCTTTTTGAAAAGTGTCATAAAACCGCTGGGGTTTAAGTTACGGTTATACAATGTTTAAGGAAGATGAGTTTTAGGATAAGCTACTTCAAAATTCAAAAACCTGTATTTTGAACAAAATGGCCGTTAGGGTCTTTCTATATTTCATCAACGATATCTGTATACATACATAAGTACATATGTATGTACAGGATTTAATAATAAATAATGATTGAATCATCATATGTATGTATGCTACATAGTTGTTTTCATTTTTTAACTTAACATTTCTCACGTATAAATTTAAGACATACCATTTTTAATTATTAAAAATTAGGATTAAAATCTTCGTACATGCACACAGCCACACGTGTACTATGTAAATGTCGTGCAATTATATTGATTTATTTATCCCTTCGCAATTCTCTCTCTCTCTTCTGAGCAATAATTTTGAAACATTTGTACACTATTTTATCTTTGATTTTAAATTTGGCAATTACAAAACCTACTAGTAAGTGATATTTTTACAAAGTTTTGTCGAACTAGTACGTAAGACAACATAATATAAACAAAAAAACAATCACAACAGCATCCAAAAACAAAAGGAACAAGTTAAAAAATATGAAAAGTCGGGAAAAAGTAGAAATGTAAGCCACTCACTTGCATAAAATCTCGTCCAACTTCCCCTTTATACATGCATGCTTACGTACTGCATATAGTTTAAAGAAACTTTAAATACAATACCAACATTTTAAAACTTAATAAACAATTGTTATTTATAATTAAAGATAAAAGCCCAGAAAAGCCAAACTTTGTTTTTTTGTTGTTGAATATTTTGGTCGAATATTTGATAATATATTTTGAGAAGTCTTAGGAATTTTATCGGAGATGGCTGTTTGGATCGAAAATCATGATTATGAGGAGTGCATTTCGCTCATAATTCGGGAGAATAATAAAGTTATGTATGTTAATTAGTCTTGTGACCCGTCATGTGTACAACTGAGCATAATATAGTACCAATGTCCAATTTTTCAAGAAAGCGTATTTCAAGAAGCCTATTGAAATTGACACACATCAAGGGGGTTACTCAATAATGCGATAAAAAAGGCAATCACCATGTATTTGAATGATGTATTTGCGAGTATACGAATCATTCTCGTTTTCGCATCGCATTATAGAGTAACCCCCAATATCGTTTATCATTAGGGTGAACATGTCCATTTATGGAACAACTTTTCATTTTCTGTGCAATAAAAGTTCGTGTCTTAAACCCTTCGTTAATTTAATTTGTATAAATATCTTCGAGCAGAGTTCAGAGAAAATTTGTTTCCGTTTCGTTCTCTGTCAGAACGTTCCAGAGACTTTAATTCCGAAACTGTCAGAGAGAAAGTCCATTGGACTTTTGTTTCCGTTTTGTTCTCTGCCAGAACGTTCCGCAGACTTTTGTAAAATTTTTTTTAAATACGTTCTTGAAACTTTTTCTTCTTATATAACTCCCGTTAAAAACGTTCTCGAAAGTTTTATTCTCACTTTCGTTCTTGTCAAAATACTCCCGAAAGAGTTGTTTTCATTTCGACTTGGGTTCATGGGAACATGGTTGAAAGTGCTGATCGAACGAATTTTCATTTGGTATTATGGCGCTCGTTCGATGAAGAATAGCGCTATTGTGAACTTCGCTCGTTTATGTTGTTCACAATAGGTTCATTCCTTATCTTTTTGGACTAAAATCTGAAAAGTGTCAAAATGCCAGAGCGTAAGCAAAATGCGCTCACTAAAAGAGAATAACAGGAAAAGTAAAGGAACGCAAAAAACAAATTTTTAGTCCAAAGAATGGCAACAACAAAACTAACGTTAAACAAGAATGGAAATGTATGTACAAAACACATTCACACACGCACAAGCACAATAAACACTTACTATATCAATTATTTTTTGCCTCCTTCCAATTTCAATTCCCTTTTTTACTTTTTAGATTAGGAGCGTTCCTTATCTCCCAGAAATAGTCAGAAAAAGTCCGAAGTAGTCAGATTTAGTCCAAAAAGCGTTCCTTAACTCGGAAATGACAGCAAAAATGAGAGAGCAACAGTCAGTGAGAGTGACTCTCATCAGTCCGAAGTAGTCAGATTTAGTCAGAAGAATTTTTTCTGGCAAAATCCTGAAAAGTGTTAAACTCAACTGAATTTAAATTAACGGAAATTAAAGAATACGCTAAAAGTGAGAATAATCTAAAAAGTAAAAGAAATGAATTGAAATTGGAAGGAGGCAAAAAATAATTGATATAGCAAGTGTTTATTGTGCTTGTGCTTGTGTGAATGTGTTTTGTACATACATTTCTGTTCTTATTTGACGTTAGTTTTGTTGTTGCCATTCTTTTGACTAAAAATTTGGTTTTTTGCGTTCCTTTACTTTTCCTGTTATTCTCTTTTATTGAGCGCATTTTGCTTACGCTCTTGCATTTTGACACTTTTCAGATTTTAGTCCAAAAAGATAAGGAATGAACCTATTATTCTCAGTTTTTGCGTATTCTTTAATTTCCGTTAATTTAAATTCAGTTGAGTTTGACACTTTTCAGGATTTTGCCAGAAAAAATTCTTCTGGCTAAATCTGACTACTTCGGACTGATGAGAGTCACTCTCACTGAATGTTGCTCTCTCATTTTTGCTGTCATTTCCGAGTTAAGGAACGCTTTTTGGACTAAATCTGACTACTTCGGACTTTTTCTGACTATTTCTGGGAGATAAGGAACGCTGCTAATAGTATATTTTTCACCGCTGAGAAGCTTTGTTTACAAATCGAGCTTGCTTATACATATTTATGTTAATTTGTGCAAATTAAAATGAAATAAAAAAGAAAGCAAGTTTATAAAAACGTGGTAAAAATTAGTACAACGAAGTTCTGGGGTTCAACGATTCGTCAGAGGATCAGAGTTTAGTGAACTGACCAGGAGTAGTAAATGTTTAAGAGATTTTAAGTGTAGTCTTTACAATATATTTTGACATAAAATATATTTAAGAAATTTGTCTACACATTTACTAGAAACTTCCGACTGCGTTTGTGAGCCAAATCTATTTAAAATATTTTAAAACTATCCACAGCTCTATGATTTGTTCTCAGAGATCGTGCCAACTGAGTATTGGGATTTTCTTTCACAAGTAAAAGCAGCCTTTCAAGGTTGTGTTTTGTATTCACGACGTTAAAACTTCATGAAATTGATAAAAAAATTGTTTAAAATTAGTGTCTACCCGCCAAAAAGTAAGAAAGCAAATGCAAAATCATACATTTTTCACAATTTTCTAACACTTCGCTACACCATCGAAAGCAAAATTCTGTTCGACAGAAAATTCGATACTCAACGAAAATTTCGACACGATTGCATAGTAGAGTTGTCAAACTATCGATAGTACCGATAGTTTCAATTTTTTTAGACTTATCAATACTCATTGATAGTTTTTTCTTATACTATCAAAAATATCGATAGTTTAGTAGGACTATCGATCATCTCTCCCAATTTTTTTGAAATTATACATACATATTATATCATTTATATGATATTTTAATAACTAAATATATTTAGTTTAAATTTTAAGTTTTTATATGTTGAAAGTTTTTTTATTAATAATCAAAAATTTTCCTTTCAACTACAAACAAATTCATAGAACTATAAATTGAAAATCAAGAATTTAAACAAGTATAAAAACATACAAGTAAAATACCCTACATATACTTCCCCTCCAGTAAAACGATAAATTATTTAATATTAAATGTTATTTTCTTTTTTGTATTTGGAATTGTTAGTGAATTAGAGTTTTGTGTTGTATCAGAAATTATATTTGCAGGTTTGAGTAAATCTATTGAAACTGATTTAATCATATTTCCATATTGAATTTCGAATACTTTACTATTTTTCGAAATAATTTTAAATGGTCCTTCATAAGGTGATTGTAAATTTGATTTGTGAATAACTTTAACAAAAACGCATTCACAAGTATCCAAGTTCTTTGGAACAAAAGAGTATCCTTTATTGTGATGTACCACCTTTGATCTAACATTTGAAAAATATTTTCTTAGCTTAAAAAGAATTTCATTTGTATTGTCAACTTCATTATTATAACTGTTCGAAACAACTAATTCACCTGGTAATCGTAATGTTTGCCCAAAAACTAATTCTGCAGAAGAGCATTTTAAATCCTCTTTAATAGACGTACGTAGTCCTAATAATATCCCAGGAAGAATTTCAGACCAGTGGGTAGAATCATCTGAAGCTGTAATAGCAGTCTTTAATGTCCTATGAAATCTTTCAATCATTCCATTTGATTGAGGATGATATGGGGACGTATGAATTTTGTGTGATCCTAACAATTTAGTTAATTCTGTGAACATTTTTGATGTAAATTGTGATCCTTGATCTACTGTTATATAAAGTGGAATGCCAAAACGAGGAACGTAATTTTGAACAAATGTTGTTGCTATAGAATTAGCTGAAATATCCCTAAGTGGATATGCCTCTGGCCATCGTGTATGTCTATCAATGATAGTTAAAATGTAACGATTTTCTTTTGACATGGGTAATGGACCAACAAGATCCATATGAATATGTTCAAATCGTCCAGATGGAATGTTAATTTTTTGCACAGGCGTCTTAGTATGTTTAGAAATTTTGGATTTTTGACAACTTATACAAGTAGAAGTCCAACTATTTATTTCTTTGCCCATATTAGGCCAAAAATATTTTGATTGAATCAAACGTCTAGTTGTACGGACACTTGGATGTGATAAAGAATGAATTTTATCAAAAATGGTTTTTCTCATAGAATTCGGAACAAATGGTCTAAAAGGCTGTTGAGAAATATCACACCAAATATTAAGGTTAAGTACCGGAATATTAATTTCTTTTAAATTACTGTTGGAATTTTGATCAGATATTATGCCATAAAGCGTTTGATCTTTTTGTTGTTCCTCAAATAATGTTTGAAAATTAATGTCTTGGGCTAAAATCGTGTTAACATCTGGAATACATGAAAGGGTATCAGCAACTATGTTTTCTTTTCCAGAAATATATTGAATGTCGTCTGTAAATTGTGTAATGTTCTCTAAGTGTCGAATTTGTCGAGGTGATCTGTCTGATTTAGAATTTAGAATATGTGTTAAAGGTTTATGATCAGTGTAAACAGTGAATGTTCTACCTTCTAGAAAATGTTTAAAATATTTGATTGAATTGTATATCGCTAGAAGTTCTCTATCAAATGTAGAATAATTAATTTCTGTAGGAGATAATTTTCGTGAAAAATATGCAAGTGGTTCTAAAATGTTGTTACTCATTTGTTGTAAAACCGCACCAATTGCTACATTCGATGCGTCGACAGCAAGTGATAAATTGCCGTTTTTATCAAAATAAGTAAGTAAAGTTTTCTGTGTAAAAAGTTTCTTCACATTTTCAAAAGCCGTAGTTGTATTTTCTGCCTAATTTAATTGTTTAAGTTTATTTTTAGTTGCTAATGTTAACATTTCGTGCAGAGGACTAAGTTCTGCTGCTAACATTTTAACATATCTGTGGTAATAATTCACCATACCTAGAAATTTTTGTAATTTATTTATTGAAAGTGGTTTTTCAAAATTAGTTATTGTCTCAACTCGTTCGAAAGAAGGTCTTATCCCTTCACTTGAAATTTCATAACTAAGAAAATCTAATTTACTTGTTCCGAAAATGCATTTACTAGGTTTAATACTCAAGTTACATTTTCCAAGTCTTTCAAAAACAGATTTTAAATGCTCAATATGCTGAACTTCATTATCACTTGCAACAAGAATATCGTCAATATACACAAATACAAATTCCAAACCAGAAAATACTTCTTTAATAAAATGTTGAAATGTTTGTGCACTGTTTCGTAGACCAAAAGGCATCCGAACGAATTCAAACATTTCAAATGGTGTAGTAATTGCTTCTTTATGTATATCTTCTTCAGCCATCGGTATTTGATGATACGCACGAACAAGATCAATTTTGGAAAAAATTTGTTTATTTTTTAAATCAATAGCTAAATCATGAATGTGAGGTAACGGATAACGATCTGGAATAGTAAAGCAATTAAGTCTTCTGTAATCTCCACAAGGTCTCCAATCGTTTGGTTCTTTTTTAGGAGCTAAATGTAAAGGAGATGCAATGTGAGAGTGTGAAGGTCTACATATACCTGTTTTAACTAAAAATTCAAATTCTGTTTTTGCTATTTTAAATTTAATTGGATCAAGACGACGTGGTTTAGAGAAAGGTAGCACTCCTTTTGTTTCAATTCTGTGAACCGTTTGGTGTTGCACTGATTTAGTGTAATCTGGTTCACAAGTAATTGAAGGAAAATCATTTAAAAGTTTAGAAAATTTATTTTCAGTAATTGGTATCCTTATTGAAAATATATGGCAAAAACCAGATGATCCAGAAACTTTCAATTTTGTTGTTGAATCAGTATTTTCTCTATTTTTAATATCAACTAATATACCAAATTTCTCTAAAAAATTAGCGCCTATGATTGGTGTTGAAATATCCGCTAATATGAAAGGGAATTCAAAATCACGTCTTAATCCTAGATTAATTTTTAAAAGTTTTGTACCATATGTTTTAATAAAAGAGCCGTTAGCTGCAGTCAAATTAAGATCTGAATTTCTTTTATGTGATTTGAATTTTGAAGAAGGAATGACCGAAACGATTGCTCCAGTATCAATTAAAAAATTTAATTTATTGGATTTATCATAAATAATTAGGCGGCGAGATGGTTTAACTTCAGTCCCATTATTAGCCACCGTCATAATGGAACGATTTAGTTTAAAACATTTGTATTTGAATGATCACTATTTGCATTAAAATTACAAGGTTGAATACATTTATAAGCGTTATTTTTGAATTTTCTGTGGTACCAACAAATGTTTTGATTAGAATTGTCTCTCGATCTAGAAAACCTTCTCGATTAAGAATGACTTCTATCTCTATCTCTAGATCTTGATCTAATTTGTAATTCATTAATATCTTCTGTAATTTTGTTAAGATTTTGATAAATGGCTGTAGTTAAATCAGTTAAATTTCTAATGCATTGTTCAAGAATATTATTATTATTTTCTACACTAGCGACATTAAAAGATTTAGACGATTGAGGTCTATTTATCAAATCAAACAATTTATCTGCAAGAGAAATAATTTCTTCAGTACTTTGATTACTACAAGCAGTTATATGAATTTGTATTTGCTGCGGTAATTTCCTACTCCATAATTTAAGTAAAAGTTCTTTACTAACAATCGATTTGGAACCTGCTAAAGATTTCATATGTCTATAAAATTCTGATGGTGAATGATCACCTAGTTCGGTATTTGAAAATAATTGCTCTAATCTCTTCTCTTCGCTAAGAGAAAATCTTTCACATAAAACTTTTTTAATTGTTTCATATTTGTTAATCAAAGGAGGTGGATTGATAACATCGATAATTTTAGAAATTGACTCTTTTTGAAGAACAACTAAAACGTTTTGAAATTTAATATTATCATCATGTACATTGTTAATTTCGAATTGTCCTTCCACAAGGAGAAACCATGCTTCAGGACAATCTTCCCAAAAATGAGGTAATTTAATAGTTTTTGATAAATTCGCACTAAAATTATTTTCATTTGGAAAACAATTAGGTTGTATACTTTGAGAAATATTTAAATTTGAAGTGTGTATTGAGTTTTCATGTTGATTTTCTATTGTTGTTGTGTACTCTTTGTGTGTGCGTGTACGTATTGGTGATCTTTGCATTTTGAAATGAACTGGAGAAGTTTACAAAATAAATATACATTTTAAATAACACAAATAATATTTATATATATATAAACAAAAAAAATATATTTAAAGTTTAATTAAAATTTATTAAAAATTATTTATTAAAAATTAATTATATAATATAAAATTATTTATATCAGTTAACGTTAATTCTAAATTTCTTTTAAAAATTTTGGTTTTAAAATTTAATTATATTTAAATGTATGTATTTGATATTCAAAAATGAATATAATTTAGATATTTATTGAATTAATAAACTAATCCTTATGATTATTCATTTCATATTAAGTGAACGAAAGACTTAAGATACGAACTTGTATTGAAACAGTTTTGTTTAACATCAAGAAATTATTAAATTAAGCTAATACAAATGAACGTATTATAATAAAATACGTCACAATTTCAATAAAAAAAAGAAGTAAAAGTTATGTTAGTTCCAAAAATATCAACAATGCAGCTCACCAATCTAAAGATACATAGATCCTGAAAACTAAAGTAAATTGTTGTGGATTTGTTTCTTGACTATTTGATTGTTACATCAGTCGTAAATTATTTTAAAATAACCGCCAACATTATGCTGAATCGACACTATATTGTTTTTGCCGGGTTTTCCTGCTGTTACAGACAAGATATTTGCTGCCGTTGGTGGTGGTGGTTAAAGAAACAAAATTGTTGGATTTACCAGTTTATAGACTCGGTATAATTGAAAATAGAAAATCAGCTTTTTTAACCGACTTCCAAAATAGGAGGAGGTTATCAGTTCGTCGGAATATTTTTTTTGTTTGTTTTTTTTTATGTATGTTACCGCATAACTTTGGACCACGTCAACCGATTTCGATAATTCTTTTTGCATCGGAAAGGTAGTGTCTCAGAGGTGGTCCCATACTAATCTGGTTAAGATCCGATCAGCGGATCATGAGATATATATATATATATATATATATATATTTTTTTTTTATATGGGAGTTGAAGTCGGTTTTTTTTTTTTGCTAAAAATTACTAGTCTTGTTTAAATCTGCAGTTTGTTGGTCCAACGTTGGTTAATTTGCAGAAATGTTTCGGTCGGACTCTAGGTTCAATTTAATTTTGCAGCCTTTGGTTTTGAAAGCGTTTTCAGTTGTTAATTTTTTTGGTATTTACTAATTAATTCAGAAAGTTATTAGGTTTGTTCGTCGAAAATCCAGCAAGAATTATCCAACACTCAAAATATCAGAGAGTAAGAAAAAATTCTCTCAAATTCTCTCTCATGTTGAGAAACTTGCAAATTTCTGCACGAATGCAAATTTGCAGGAATTTGCAAGTTTCGCTGCCAGCTGGCGTCCACGGTTGCATTTCAAACATAAAAAATTTTTATAGAATTTTTAAAATTCTTTCGGATGGCCAAAAACAGGATATACATGTATATTTCTTGTTGTTCTGACTTTCTTTAACATACATTTCAATTTCTTCATCGTACTAGCTGTCGGGTTTCTTAAATCGACTCTGGTTGCAATTGCATTCCGATTGCGAATACCATTTTTTTCAGCCGAATTAAGTTCAAATCATTGGAATTAACTAAATTAATTATATCAACAATTATTTACTTCCTTTTTTCATAAAAAAATCGCTCGTGTTTATAAATTTTTAAATTTAACGAACTAATTTATTCAAATTATTGTGGACAAAAATGCAACCATGCGCCACAACCACATGTTTTTCGTGTTTGCAAATTCTTGCTGGCAAAATTTTTTCCAGCAAGAATTTGCAACTTCTCTCCAAGAGAACTGTCACTTTGCTCTCACAATTTTTGAGTGTTGGATAATTTTTTGGTCTGCACGAACGCGATTTGGGCAAAAATCGTGATAATTCGTACAAATTCGTACAAATTTTTTGCTCGACGAACAAACCTATTGTGTCGTTAAATATTTCTCGAAAATCAGGATCGCCAATATATCATTTATATGATATTTTAATAACTAAATATATTTAGTTTAAATTTTAAGTTTTTATATGTTGATCATGGTTATTAATAATCAAAAATTTTCCTTTCAACTACAAACAAATTCATAGAACTATAAATTGAAAATCAAGAATTTAAACAAGTATAAAAACATACAAGTAAAATACCCTACACATATGTTAATCGTAAATCCTGTTTTGTTTGTATAACATGTGTTTGTTTTTGAACTTTCTAAAAAGAGAAGTATTTGGGCTAAGCAGTTACTTAATTTTGAATGATTATAACTTTTATAAGATAATATTTGTTTCACTAGTGGTATTCATCTAAACCGATAACTTTATCAAGCTGATAATCTTATAAGTTTATGCACTCTGTTACATGAACGACCCACACTCTCTTTTCGTTTACACATGCGACAATAGTCGTGTTTTCTTTGGTTATAAAGCGCAGTGTCACTAACTTTATACTACTAGCACGGGCATAAAGAAATTATAGAAACTACCTCACTAAATTGGAAAAAATTAAATTTTCGAGATATCTATTTAAATAAATGTACATATAACATAAAGGCTATTTATTTGAAGCAAGTTATAAGAAACAATGGCAGAATGTCTGGTTGTGTATGAATTCATTTATCACGGCTACCAAACTTTGCGAATTATCAGTGAAACAAAACAAACAGACGGGATAATAATTGACCAGATCTCTATCAGGATCATATCGTTGTTGAATTTGCGTGCAAAATTTGTATGCGGATCCCGATTATTGCCTAAGAAAACATAGCTAGAGTTGCGATAGAGTTGCATTGTCTTCAGTTTATCAAGTTTATTCAGTGAAATCGCTGGATAAATTTATCAGAAATGTGTAAACGAGTTTCCATACAAATTTTGACAGTTCATTTATAAGGTTTACACAATTATAAGTTTATACGGTTTACAATGCATTTATAAGGTTTGATGAATACCCTTACTATGATCCTGTAAAACAAAGCAACCTAACTGATTTAGCGCTATCGATAGTGCTATCGATAGTGTTTTTTTCGAGACTATCGTGAATATTGATAGTTTTTCTGAAAACTATCAAAACTATCGATGGTGTGACTATCGATAGTTTGAAACCTCTATTGCATAGGTCATAATACGAATTTCACTTTCGGCCTTAGTTTCGATCATATTTAGCTTTTGTTCTCGGTCTCTACTTCTTTTAATTTGGGCCTTTTAATGAGCTACGCAGGTTATCGAAGATCGAAAGTGAAATTCGTATTATGAGCTATGCAACCGTGTCGAAATTTTCGTTGAGTATCGAATTTTCAGTCGATCAGACTTTTGCTTTTTGACTTTTGGAGGCTAGACACTAATTTTAAACAAATTTTATTAGACTGGGCTCGAATCGTCACATACGATATCGTATACTCGTCACGTAAAAACACATTTTCCGGATTAAAACATACGTGAACGTACTTATTGTCCCATTCAGGGGTCGAATCGTGACAGACGTGATAACACTCGAAGGCGAACGAATCGCTATTTAGTCTGTTCCAATAGCAGTCCGGTTTACAGGATTTAGTCAGAACTTACAGGAAGTCGTTCCTATTGACATAAAATCTGTAAGTGGGAACACTTTTGAGAGAGTAACGGAGCGACTGTTCCCAGTCAAAAGTTACAGGATTTAGTCCGGAGTTTTTTTTCCAGTAAGTTCATGAAAAGTGTCAAACGATCAGCTGATTTGCATGTGCAAACAAAAACAGAAAGCGGTCAAAGCAAAGAACCTTATATTTGTGAAAAAATGGAAGTAAACAAAGAAATATTTGAATATGTATAGATTTTAATAAATAGTTAGTGATATTTCAGCCAAATAAGTGTTGTGCCAATGACATGTAAACAAAACGTCTGACGTTTTTACAGGAAATAGTGCTTTTTGCGTTCCCGTGCACTTCGGCATCTGTTCTCCTTTTACTCTCACTTGAGAGAGTAAAATTGTAGTTTGACAGTTCCACAGGTTTTAGTCCGAAGTTCAAAGGAACAGACTAATTGTTTATTTGGTTATCGATTATTTTTCTCTTCTTCTTCCTTTTTTAAGTCACAATAGACATTGAAGTGTCAAAATAAGTGAAAAGTAAATAAAGAAAAGCGGCAAAACTAAAATGGATCCGAGACTTTCATTTTATTTAAGCTCTAGCGAAAACGAAAATGACGAAAGAGTTGTGCGTAAGCAACTTCGGGACAGAAGCAATCCATTGGCATTATCCAACAACGCAGAGTAATTGATACATAGGAAATAAATTACCTTCTCTACTCCTATACTTGCAGATTCATCAAAAGATTTCGGTTAAGCAAGGAGGCATTCCAGTATGTTTTACCGAAAATAAAAATAAACTGCCATTACGCAAAAGCCGTTCCTGCTGTTTTGCAATTGGATGCAAGTCTCTCGCTCCTTGCAAGTGGTAGCTATCAGCACACAGTTGGTAGTGATTACCCGATAGGTATGTGCCAGAGCACGGTATCAAAATTTACGTCCAACGTCTTAAAAGAAATGGAAAGCAAATTATGTCCGGAATTTATAAAGTTCCAGCCCAACGAATCTTCAAGATGTAAGGAGTGGTTTGCGGAAAAATATAAAATACCTGGAGGTAAGAAGAGGCGTTCTAATGAAATGCGTAGTAAATCCAATGCTTTTCTTTTTAGTGGTTGGATGCATAGACGGAACACACATTGGATTACAAAAGCCAATTAGAGACGAGAACATGTACTTCAACAGGAAAGGTTACCATAGTTTTAACGTTATGCTAGTAAGTTTCTTTTCTTTCATTTTAACATTTTATTACTAATATTCCGTTTGCCAGATTTGTGACCACACTTGCAAGATTCTTGCAATAAATTGTCAATATGGAGGTGCAGCCATGACTACGCATACTTCCAGTCCTGCTGTTTTCTCAAGGAACTCCTTAGCTGGAGTTAAACCCTTTTCCTGAAAGGGTCCACCATCTGTCCGCCGTTTGGAAGCCTTGTTAAAAGAAAGCTTCCTCTTTGCGTTGTATTTCTGATCAGCGAAAACTTAGATTAAAAGAAAGTTCGTTCATGTTTACTTTCATTAAAAATATCAAAACCTACTTTCTTCCACAGCTTCACATCCTTAATTGGCGGCCCTACAACATTTAATTGTTTGGTGAGGTTTTCCCACAAACGGTTGGCCGTTGCTTTTCCCTGCGAGCAGTTTGGGAGTAAATTCTTTGCCAAGTCAGAGTGTTCGGCCATGAACTCCGCCTTGAGTTCCTTCTGCGTAGAGTTTCATTTATTGTAGTTGGTCCTAAAATAAGAAAAATAGCTATAAAGTGTATATGTTTGCACAAATTTTATAATTACTTACATTAGTACACAGTAGTACCAGCCGCGCCAACTGCCACTGCATCGGTGACAACAAATTCAAGTCATCAGCAACCGCAATATATTAAACATGCTCGATCATCGCCACGTCCGTCCCAGTCGACCGCTCCATATCCATCGCCAACGTACCATCACAATTATAGCAGTAGCCCGAATACGTGCATAAGCAGCAATGGCAACGGCAGTACCACTAGCAACACATGCAGCAATCAAAGCAATTCCATCATACCCAATAACAGTGCCAACAATATGCTCCAGCAACTGTCTCAACAAAATGTCACGGTGACGGCGCATAACAGTGCCCATCACAACCAGCAGCAAGAACATCAACAAGTACCGGCAGTAACTATCACGCCAAATTATCCAAGCCATCAGCAGCAACAACAGCAATCGCAACTGCAGCACATTCATGGTCATCAGCAAACGACGCATTCAAACACTGCCGGCGCTATAGTGACACTCCCCACCACACATATAAACCACCTACCGCAACAGCAACAACAGGCATCTCATCACCATCAACAGCAGCATGCACAACATGTAGCAGTTGCCACAACAACTAAGCACTCACCGAACTCACCAAATAGACGCACTCGAGGCGAGAACAAGAAGTGCCGCAAAGTATATGGTATGCATCGTCGTGATCAATGGTGCACTCAGTGTAGGTGGAAGAAAGCTTGTAGTCGATTCGGTGACTGAAAAAAGGCCCAAAGCGTCGGCGACCACGGAAACGGCGGCGACGGCGACAGCGACAGCGACAGCGGTAGCAGCGAAAATTACTTCAACAGCAACGACAGAGCTAGCAGCGGGAGCTAAATTAAAGTCTCTAGCAATAGATTTGGGAAGCACAGAAACACAGGTAGCGTCAACCTATTTCAATACAAAGTACAAGCGAACATGCTGCAACTATAATCTTGGCCATAATTCCACCAGAAATACTATTAATAAATACAAGTGTTCGGCAGCTTCTGTACCAGCAACTGCCGTAGCCACCTCCGTTATTGTGAAGCCACTAAATAATTTAAGTAAAATCTCTGCTAGCAAGAACTATCAAAACACTGCCAGTGGCAGCAAAATTATCCATGCGCCGTTGAGTGGCAACCATAAATATGGTGCAAACACGGATGCTGATGTACACTTGCAACTGCAACAACAAACACAGGTTGTTACAACTGCCAATAACAGAAACATCAATATCAACAATCATTTGCTACCCGCTACAGTCTCAAGCGCTGAACCGGATGTGCGTATGCGAACGTCGCTGCCAATACAACTCTTTCCTTAAGTACCCACACCACCACAAACACTACAAAACATAACATCCTTGCTGCCCTCAAAGTCGAGTACGAGAACGACGATATGACAGCCGTGAAAATCACGACAACAAAGAACATTTTTATTATGAACGCAAAATCGGCTATGTTCTTTAACATTTGTTGTACATTTTATCAACATTTTTTTATTTATTTAAGAAATGACTTACAATATTTGGCTTTTTTGTTATTGTTTATTTTTTGTTGCCTTTACTTATTTTAATAATAATTCAATTTATTCGCCTCAAACGGCAATTTTACACTATAGTTTAATTTTATGGAATTAGAAAAATTTTTCTTTACTATTATACTTACATATGTATAATGTACATATAAATATCTATACATACATACATTACATATGTAGTATACATATAAAAAACTATATACATAAAATACATACGTATAGTATTAAGAATTTCAATCTTGCGCGGCTACCATTATCCATCTATAAGCGTTAACAGACAAAATCCATTCAGGACACAGTTGAATAAAATAAAATAACGATCTAAAGCTACAATAACATCAAATAGTATACATACAATTTAAATATATGTAAACGTAAATAATTTTAATGTTTCAAGCAAGTTTGGATCTGTTAAATATACATATTAAAAATAGACAATGTTAATAGATAAACTAAACCAATAAATATGTGTGTATGTTGCATAAGTTCATAGATAGATATTTAAGTATTACTTGTATTAATCATGATAATCATAAAAACGGCAATGTTTAAGTTCAGTTAAATAGAAAAAATGTTAAAACAACAGAAAGGAAAGAAATTAAACGAGAAAACAACCCAATCCAAACTTTTGGTTGGAAATAAAACTTAAAAGAGGTTGGAAATAAGTAACTTTATGTCTGCATGCACACAAATTAATATAACAATAAACACCATCAAGTGGCATCTAAACACACGTGCTTCACTTGCAAACTTTTGAAAAGAAGGCTCCCCTTTTAAAATAAAAGTGTTGGCATATATGTAAGTGGATTTTCGTTCATCACACTTGTATATACTACATACATACATACTTAAAATATCAGCATACTAGAATATGCCTATACGTACATAACATAGTTGATATTTGCCATTTTTTAAGAGTACCTAAAATGGAATGAATTTTGTACCTTTTTCAACAAAAAAGTATCCTTACATTTGTATGTACTATTCTATTTCACTAAAATCGTTAATGAGATCTTATATAAGTTTATTAGCACATATGGGTTTGCGTATAACAAATACGTTTATATTAAATTTACATGCATATACAATAATTTTTGTAAGGAAAATGGTTCAAACAAAGAAACACATCCTCATCGATTGAATTATACGCTAAATTATAATTATGTATGTGTTTAAAAAAGATAAATTAAATGTGTTAAATTTTTACAGAGTACGAATTTCTTTGTCTAATGTGACATCAGAAGACAAACGGCTGACGTGCTTTATTGAAAAATGCGCCATTTTAATTAGTATTGTATTGACATGTTGGTGAGCAATCTGCATTCGAAAAAGTGAAGGAGTGTTTTGGACAGGATTTTTACAGCTATTTTTTTTGTATTTTAAAGCAACTCCAATCTAGTTTCCAATGCTCATTCACAATCAGAGCACTTATTTTTTGTAATTTTTTTACTTCAAAATGATTTGTGCATTTTACTTGCATAGCGATTTTCACAATATTCTATGGCCAATAAGAAGATACATGGCTAATGGTTATACCTTAAGTACGAAAATAGAGTCTAAAGTACCATCAAGCTTAAAAAGGACCGGAAGGGTACAATTGTACCTAAATATCAACTATGATACATATTCAAAGTATGTACGTATGTATATAAAAACATAAATTGAGCTGATAATAAGTATTAAATACATATGTATTATATTTCTGTGAAATTCCGGTGGATTTAATAGCTGGCTTCGGCCAAAATATCATGATATTAAGTTTTTGGTGTCCATCACTACCCTCTATTTTACATTAAACTACATTTCAACATATGCTTTTACATACATACATACATACATACGTAGGGTTATGTATAAAAATGCTAACTCCATTTTAGAAAGTTTGTAGCATTGATAAAAAACTCGAAGAGCTCTTTCCTAAGAAATTGAGTGGAGTTGTCATTTTTATACATATACACACATACATATGTACATACATACTTATTTAAGTGATATCGAAAACCTACTTATGTGATCAACATATAAGCCGTTTATGTTGAAATTGACATAAGTTACCAACACTTCCCTGCAAAAATCGCGACTACTCCATGCATGCATATAAAGAGTACTCCTGAAGGACCAAGGAGTACTCCAAAATTAACCACAACTCATAAAAAATATGGTCCAATTAACATTGCGATGTCCTAGGGCAGGACCATATACTCCATCTCTGCATCACATCAGAGTAGCACAAAACTACTCCAACATACTCCAATGACATTTTTGTTATATTTTTTCGTTTGTACACGCTTTTGTCTTTCACTTCACAGATGCTCTTTTTTTGAAATTAATAAAACCAAAAACAAAAATTAAAAATTACATGTTGCCTCTGACGACATTCGAACCCGAAAATGCTGGGAGCTAAGAACTAACAGCGAGCATCTCTACATGTTCAGCTACAGCCAGACATGCAAATGTGCTTTCAAATGCTCAACTTCAATCACATTTCGTTAAAACACGAGCAGTGATCGGGTAACTATAAGCTGGTGCCGAGACACGAGTTGGTCCGCTACAGCATGACAGAGGAACACTTTTGTAAGTACTCCAATATACCACAAATAGACTACATGGTCCAACGATTTTTGCAGGGTTCTTGTGCTAAAGTGACCGGTTACATGAAGCTCAACGCTTCGGTTATTCGTTGAGCTTCACCAACGAAAGGTAAAAGGTTGTGTCATTGGCTTTGTTTCTTTTCTTTTCTAGCAGATAATTATCAGGAAGAAGAAGAATGAGGGAATTGAAAGAATTACGCTCACAGAGAGCGGAATAACGAAAAAGTAAAGAAACGCAAAACTAGCAGAAACTAGCAAGTAATCAGCTGATCGGTGTATTTGACTATTGAAAGTATTTGGCGCGAATTTTTGATTATCCATTTTGACAGCTGCTAGTTTCTGCTAGTAAAAATTTTACTAGCAGAAATTAGCAGGAGAGCCAAAAAAAGAAGAGCGTAAGATCGAGAGAGAGCTGCTAGTTTCTGCTAGTTTTTTGGGTTAAGAAACGCTTTCCAGCAGAAATTAGTGATAATTTGTGATAATTATCGGTTGAGAAACAAAGCTACTAGTTTATGACAATGGAACGATTTACAGATAAATTCGGTTACAAGTAACCGGTCATTTAAGCAAAAGAGGTCTAAAGTAGCTTATGCCACTTACAAAATAAACGGCTCATATCGTGAAAAATATACCTTTTTTTGCATTATAAAAATGTTATTAGAGTGTATGTTAACGGAGGCATGCCTAAAACAAATAATGTAACTCATTCTAAAATTAACCACTTCGCTTTTTACAAAAAGCTCCTCTCAAAAAAAAGACAGATTGAGCAAACAAATGAAAACCAAGCTACACTAACGTGGAACTCTCGCAAGTAATGAAATTAAAAAGAAGTGTTCAAATTTATGTAATGCATAGGAATCTAAATTTATTATAAAGATTTAATACGCATTTACCAACATACATATGAGCTTCATTTAAAAATTTGTATGCAGTACATTTCGTTTAATGTTTTAAACTAGTTTTTTTTGTACCTAATGTTATGATTTGATAAAAATAGCAAATGTGCATACATACATGTGTACATATGTATGAATATGTGTACATACACATATATACTACGTAACTAATATTATGAATTTCATTAACGACTATAAATATGATGTTCTATTGAATTATGCTAGTTCATAGGCTCTACTAGCCCTACTCACTGCAAAATAAAACTGATTACATGTAACTATGTACATACATACATCTATATTTTTTTCTTCTAAATTATTTCTCCTTTTAGTTGTGGATGGACAATACTTTTGATCTAGTTTTTGCATATGCTTACATACACATGTATGTACTTACAATTTGTCGAAATACGTATATGTATGTATGTAAAATTTTTTACCGTAAAAGTGATTTGAAATTCATGATAGTGGCCATTGTACATATCGTTGCTAAACTTTAGAGGGGCCTTCACTGACATTTGTAAATTTTTTGCAGAAGCAAAAAACCAAACCTGCAACTCATACAATTCTGTGCGTAGAGCTTTTTGAAAAGTGTCATAAAACCGCTGGGGTTTAAGTTACGGTTATACAATGTTTAAGGAAGATGAGTTTTAGGATAAGCTACTTCAAAATTCAAAAACCTGTATTTTGAACAAAATGGCCGTTAGGGTCTTTCTATATTTCATCAACGATATCTGTATACATACATAAGTACATATGTATGTACAGGATTTAATAATAAATAATGATTGAATCATCATATGTATGTATGCTACATAGTTGTTTCCATTTTTTAACTTAACATTTCTCACGTATAAAATTAAGACATACCATTTTTAATTATTAAAAATTAGGATTAAAATCTTCGTGCATGCACACAGCCACACGTGTACTATGTAAATGTCGTGCAATTATATTGATTTATTTATCCCTTCGCAATTCTCTCTCTCTCTCTTCTGAGCAAAAATTTTGAAACATTTGTACACTATTTTATCTTTGATTTTAAATTTGGCAATTACAAAACCTACTAGTAAGTGATATTTTTACAAAGTTTTGTCGAACTAGTACGTAAGACAACATAATATAAACAAAAAAACAATCACAACAGCATCCAAAAACAAAAGGAACAAGTTAAAAAATATGAAAAGTCGGGAAAAAGTAGAAATGTAAGCCACTCACTTGCATAAAATCTCGTCCAACTTCCCCTTTATACATGCATGCTTACGTACTGCATATAGTTTAAAGAAACTTTAAATACAATACCAACATTTTAAAACTTAATAAACAATTGTTATTTATAATTAAAGATAAAAGCCCAGAAAAGCCAAACTTTGTTTTTTTGTTGTTGAATATTTTGGTCGAATATTTGATAATATATTTTGAGAAGTCTTAGGAATTTTATCGGAGATGGCTGTTTGGATCGAAAATCATGATTATGAGGAGTGCATTTCGCTCCTAATTCGGGAGAATAATAAAGTTATGTATGTTAATTAGTCTTGTGACCCGTCATGTGTACAACTGAGCATAATATAGTACCAATGTCCAATTTTTCAAGAAAGCGTATTTCAAGAAGCCTATTGAAATTGACACACATCAAGGGGGTTACTCAATAATGCGATAAAAAAAGGTAATCACCATGTATTTGAATGATGTATTTGCGAGTATACGAATCATTCTCGTTTTCGCATCGCATTATAGTGTAACCCCCAATATCGTTTATCATTAGGGTGAGCATGTCCATTTATGGAACAACTTTTCATTTTCTGTGCAATAAAAGTTCGTGTCTTAAACCCTTCGTTAATT
>NW_023458555.1:57901582-57905847 GCF_013731165.1 Rhagoletis pomonella | reverse complement strand
TTTTTTCATCTAATACCCAAAATCGATACTACTGTAGGCGCAGATATCACGTATAAATTTTGGTAACGATTGGAGTCAGTTAAGGCGTGTTTCACAGGGGTCAAAGTTCAGATTCCTCTATTTTGAGTCTTCATAGAGGAATCTGAACTTTGACCCCTGTGCGATACGCCTTACCCTACTCAAATCGGGACCAAAATTTATGTGACATCTTCGACGTTAGTAGTATCGATTTTGGGTAGTAGATGAAAAAAATATTAATTTTAATTTTTTGAGTCTCCATAGAGGAATCTGAACTTTGACCCCAGTGCGACACGCCTAAACCGTCTCCGATCGGGACCAAAATTTTTGTGTGATATCTTTGACTATATTGCATCGATGTGGGGGTTGACGTTTAGGAAATCTGATGTAATAATGTACTTAATACATTTAAGGACCACCCTAATGTACATATATAGGTAATTTCCAAACAAAGTGTACTAGCCAGGTATTTTTTTAAGATTGAAAAAGTGAAAATTTTGGCAGAATACGAAACTGCTTTCGGGCCCTTCAAAATTACAGTTTTGTAAAATATTTTCCAGATTTTCACTTTTTATAAAAGTAAGCTAAAGTAATAAATATGTAAGTTTAGAAACTCATTTATTAGATAAGCTAATGTTGAAGTTTTTCCACCTTCTTTGTGACGTTAACGTGAGGTTTTTCTAGGAAGGCAGACTTTTTGTTTAATCTTTCTTCGGCAACAATTTCCCACACATGCCATTTGAACACTTTTGTAGAATAAGCGATTTAAACAAAAAATCCCTTTTTACCTAAAAGTGACATTCTGGAAAATATTTCACATTTACTGGTTGTTCGCAAAAGAAAACAAAACGGCGTACATTAATAAAACATCAGCTTTGTTGGTAGCTCTTTATTTGGATCGTATAATGTTGTTTTTGACTTTTCGTTTTTACATTTTGACCACCATTGTTTTCAAGATGCCGGTAATTTCACAACCCTCTGCTTCCCGAATTTACATATTCAGGCTAGCAGGTTCTGCTTAATGATGTGTCAGATTTTTGTTGCCGTGGCTCCGGATGCTACTTTTAAATTTCCGCCTTGGACCAAACGTAATTTGAAATTTCAGTTATCATTTGGTAAAATGTGTCAAAGGCAATTTTCTACATTTAAAAATTAAATGCTATGCTAATACTTCAGCGGTATACCGATTCTTGCAGATAGGCGCAACCCTTCCTGTGACAGTTGTTTCCAGGGAACGCTCCTTCTTAAGCTTAAATCATATTTACGAATCTGGGGAACAAATGTTAAGAGGTTTAGCTTTACTTAATATCCACAGAGATATAGAAGTTAAGAACGAAGAAATATTGAATACAATTTTTTCTTTTAAAGACGAAGCAGGAGAGAAATGATGTTTCTAATTTTTCATGCATGTAATCACTCTCGGCCGCTGCACGCTTCCACTCCGCAACGCCTGGGTTCAAGCCCTGGTCTAAGCAACATCGCAAAAAATATAGAAAACATGTTTTTTCTTAGCAGCGGTCGTCCCTCGGCAGGCAATGGCAAACCTCCGAGTGTATTTGTGCCATGAAAAATAGCTTCTCATAAAAATACAATCGCCGTTCGGAGTCGGCATAAAACTGTAGGTCCCTCCGCTTTGTGTGACAACATCAAGGCTCAAGACGCACGCCACAAATCGAAGGAGAAGCTCGGCCAAACACTAACATATGTGTAATCACTCATCATGTATGTAATCACTCGAATTTATTAAAAAAAATTCTCCCAAAAAAAATTTCTTGCCACCATAAAATAATTTAAAAAGGGACGAAAAAATAGCACTTTGTTTGGAAATTACCCATATATGTAACTATATTCGGTGGTAAAACATGATACGAGGGTCACTAAAAAGTCCTTAGAATACCTTATCAAAAAACAAATTTTGTCTGGTGGCATTTAAGCCCTAATCCTTTCATACTAAAATTTCCATACTTAGAGATAAGAAGAAGAGATAATTAGGGATAAAAGAGAGAGACGTTTTGAAAAGACAAGTTTTACTCTTCTAAATTCTATAAAATTTGGGCAACCTCACGTACGAGGTTTTGGATTTTCTTTTTTTTTAGGCTAGGGACTTAAAACATAGCTCAGAACCCGATGACAAAGCAATATAAAAGATAAATTATTAAAAATTTATAGACCGATTTGGTTCATATTTGGAATGCATGCATATGACCTACAAGCAAAGACACAACTTCACACAAATTTTGCAGGAAGCTGGCGCTGGGGTCGAAATATTTCTAAAGACTGCATCTATGGTATGATTTAGTTTATATTTATAATATATACATATGTGTAATCTACATTAATAGCTCCACAAAAAATGTTGCCGATAGGTTGCGAAAGAGTCGAGATATTTGAAAACCCCGTATTTATGGTCCGATTTGATTCATATTTAGAAAGCTTGTTTTACAAATATTGTTTACTATTAGCGTATTCCTTTAATCGTCCAATACTGCTGGGAAATAAGTGGTTGTATACGACTTTGAATGAACTATTCTACGTTTCTCTAATGCCAATGTAGCCAGATGCCCCATTATTGCGAAAAAACAACCCAAAAGAACTCTTGACAGTCAGGGGACTTTTGGAAGGGCTTTTAACTTCTGAAATTATCTACTGGGAAGCGACCATTTGTTTCGAAGTGTTTGCATGACAAAATGAAAAACTCAACATTTTCTTCTATATTCGCATAGTAATTGAGCAGCCCTTTATTCAGTAAAAAAATTACAACTGTTGATAGTTGAGATTTAAAGATATAGGCAATTATATGCGTTGGCATATCGTCCCAAAAACTATACATAAGAGGGGGCCACAAAATTGCGAATTGGGCAAGACTATATGCACACATTTTTTTGTAGTTATATTTGAAATATTTATGATTGCTTTTCCATGCTTTTAAATGTTAGCCTTTCCTATTTCTTTTTATCAGCCGAAGTAATTGGGTGATGTTACTTCACGTTAGGTTCCTTAAATTTCCATTGAAAAAGTTTTTTTAATATTATTTTTAATCGAATTTTTAACGCAAATTAAACATGGATTTAATGTCGCATATATTTTTTATTTTGACTTAGCAGTGTGCGATACCATTCCAAAGGGCCTGGGTACGAGCTCAGTTTCACAACAACATCAAAAATAATAAGCAATTAAGTTTTTTCTAATTGCGGTCCCCCACGGCAGCAATGGCAAAGCTCCGAGTGTGTTGTGCCTTAAAAAACAGCTTCTCAAAAAAACACAAGCGCCATTCGTAGTCGGCGTGAAACTGTAAGTCTCTACTGCGAATTCTAAAGACATCTTCAGGGTCCCTCATAGTTTGTAGTTTTCTTTTGGTTAGGTGGTTAACTAGCAGATAGTGTTGATCTTGGAACAGAATCCAATTCTGTTTAGGCTTTAGGCTTTTCGACACTACGCCTGACAAAGTGGGTGCAGAGTTCGCAATACTGATGCACCAAAAAATTGGGAGAAATTTGTTGATGTGAAAACAGGGACTCTATTAGTAAACTTCGGTGGGAGCGAGTGTCTTTGAAGGAGCAATTTTAACACTTGTATATACATACATACATACATTAGTTATAATGGGCGAACAAGAGTCCGTAGTCCCATAGCTATTTGTTCATAGACAGAAATAAGTTACATATTTGTGGCGATATTTCGGTTTACGAGTTTTCTTAACAACCGAAAAGCTGTTGAGGTAATTATAATTGCGGTAATTAATTCGATTAGTGCAAATATAGATAATCTGCGAGCAGCCGCAGGTTCATTTCCTAGCATTTTCTGGATCATAATTAAGTATTTATTACGACAATCTTGGTTCTTAAAAATAAGCCTTGTTTGAGACTCGTGACGTAAATTTTCGATACTTTCAATTATCGATCGATACTCGATACTTTGGAACGAAGTATCGAATAAAAGTGCTTTACATTATTCCGTTAAAAAACCCTTATACCAAAGCCGATAAAAATCTTTTAATCTTATGTTCTTACGCGTAGTGGCTCTTTTTTAGTAAAAACGTTTTCAATCTAAAACACTGCATAAAAACTATTGGATTGCTGTTGAAGCTTATTGTTACCTTTATATACTTACCATAAATAATTTTTAACTGTTTCACCTATTTGGCCCATTGATTACCCTCGACTATGGCAGACGCTAAAAAACTTTTGTGAGCTTACTTAGATTTTTTATCAAAAGTACTCCAAAGAGAAATGCTGTTTGTTTGATCC
>NW_023458555.1:57901199-57901482 GCF_013731165.1 Rhagoletis pomonella | reverse complement strand
ATGTACGAAGATTTTAATCCTAATTTTTAATAATTAAAAATGGTATGGCCACGCCCACTTTTTTTCTCTAGCTCAAAGGTCAGTTTTCTTTAGGTGTTCCCCACTTCGGCTTGGATGACATTCTCCTGTACTAGTGTAGAGACAAAAATATCCAATCAGGTGATCAATCAACACCACCTTGTATTGATGCGCCTTGATTCAAGTACTTGAGAGCAATTCTTGCTCATTCTCGTTTGTGTTTTCTATTTGCTTTTACACGTTTCAATTCAACAGAATTGAAACG
>NW_023458555.1:57899892-57901099 GCF_013731165.1 Rhagoletis pomonella | reverse complement strand
ACAAATTTTATAATTACTTACATTTTTAAAAAAATTTTATCAAATGTTGCGCGCGTACGTTCGTCAAATATTAATCGAATGACAGTTCGAACGAACAAGTACGTTCACTCGCTCGTTCACGCTTGTCAAAATACCGAATTACGATATGAGAAGTTCGTTCACGTCTGTCACAATCTGATTTTGTCATTTTTACGTGACGAGTTGCTCGTTCACGACTGTTACGATTCGAGCCCAGCTTATACTGCCTGACGTATGACAGAATTTTCTTTCGTATCGTTTTCGATCCGTGAACGGATGTTACGATTCGAGCCCTGCTTTTACACAGTTCAAGTATTGAATTCAATTCTGCTCGCATGTGGAAGAGAGGGGGTGAAAAGAAAAGAGACGAGTACACATGCGTCTGTACCGTCAACTTGCTTTGCTTTTGGCATTTTCGTTGCTTCCCATTTAAAGAACCAAAAACTTGAATTCAACAGAATTGAAACGTGTAAAAGCAAATAGAAAACACAAACGAGAATGAGCAAGAATTGCTCTCAAGTACTTGAATCAAGGCGCATCAATACAAGGTGGTGTTGATTGATCACCTGATTGGATATCTTTGTCTCTACACTAGTACAGGAGAATGTCATCCAAGCCGAAGTGGGGAACACCTAAAGAAAACTGACCTTTGAGCTAGAGAAAAAAAGTGGGCGTGGCTCGCCCCTTTTCGGATTTTAACGGCATATATTTTTTTGGTGCAAATTGACAGGGGCGGCGATAGGGGGGGCTAAACGTGGAATTTTCAACATTCTTACATTTCAACAGCTTATATTTCGAAAACTATTGAACCGATTTTCTAAATATGGACACAGTTGGAAAGGTGATTGAAGGGCCTTTTATTCGATATATATATCTATGTATATAATGTATACATATTGCGAGAAAAGATAAAAAACGAAATTATGGCAATTTTTTTTATAAAAATGTATGTTTTTCTTTAAAAAATACGTAAATTACTATATTAAGAGATAAGTTTATCAGAAAGAGCACTAAAATACCGTTAATTTGATATATGACTTGTACCAAAAAATTCTTGTGGACATCATATTTGACTAAATATATATAAAAATATAGGCCCCTATTATGAGTTGCATTCGATTTTCGACTGTGGTCGAAATTGCTGAGCGAACGAATTTTCATTTGGTATTATGGCGCTCATTCGATGAAG
>NW_023458555.1:57898044-57899792 GCF_013731165.1 Rhagoletis pomonella | reverse complement strand
TTAATATAATTAAATTAAATAATTTCACGAAATTTTTACACTTTTTTATTAATTTTCGTCGATTTCTGGTTTCTCATTTTTTAATAATTCGAATAACGAAAATTTGACTGAACTTGAATTTTTATCATGTAGCTGTATTTTGGTGGGACGAATTCCAAGTTAGCAAATTAAATCTTCGAATGCTTGTTAAGTACATATCAGTGGTAAACTTTTTTAGGCTGTAAAGTGTAAAAAGCAACAGTAAGTGAGTATGCATTGCATATTTTTAGGACAATGTTTTCATTCGCAGTTAAACTTTAAAGAGCTCTCAAGAAAAAAGTAAAAATTCTTACAAAATGACGCACAAGAAATGGAAAAGAAAATTTTTTCTTTCAAAATTTCTTATATCATAATAAATTTAGCCCCAAAACCCACCCCTTGTGTGCGCTACGTGACTAATTTGATATGTAAAAGTAAGCAGACATTGTTTAATTTTGCACACACTAGGAGAGGAAACTGGTTACCTCTCTTTATATGCGTAAATTTAAACGAAAATTTTTTAGAGGAAATTTTAAACATTTTATGTGTAAACTGAGAAAATGTGAGCAATAAATGTTTAAAACTCAAAAAACAAATTTGAAAGTTGTTCTACGCCACACATATGATAAGTAAAAGTAAGCAAGCAGTGTTTAAATTTGCATTCATTAAGAGAGGAAACTAGTTACCTATCTTAATATGCGCAAATTTAAACAAAAATTTTTTAGAGTGTGACTAATAATTTTATACATACTAGTGTTCACCCAGCGGTTGTAATTCAACCGCTAAAATTAAGGATAGTTTATGTGAGTTGAGTTGAGCTGAAATAACATAAGTTAGAATGGGTTAAGTGGAGGAGAGTTTAGCTTAGTACTTAGCATAACATAACATACCACAACATAAGATTTAATAACATAGCATATGTAGCATAACACACCACAATATAATATCGCACATTCTTCAGTTGTATTTCCTTTTTATCCCTATCACTTTCTTCCTCTCTATCTTTGTCTCTACCGCTTTTAATGTTTATGTGTATGTTTATCTGAACCTTCATGTCATGTTTATGTTCATATTCATGTTCATGTTCATGTTCATGATCATGTTCATGTTCATGTTCATCTTTTCCTTTATCCTTTTCTTCTTCTACATATTCAACCTTCTTCCTTGCATGAATCTTAATCTTCATAAATCTGATTCTTAAACTGCTGCTTAGCAGATTTCTTTAGTTCAGCATCATTATTAAAGCATACATTTAGGAGGCATTTCCGCCCCAACCATGTACATGTACGGCATTAGTGTTGGTGTCAATTTTGAATTGATTTTTTCGCTTTATGTTAAACCAATTTGAAATTTGAAAAATTGTCTGCACATCAGCATCAAAATAACTTTCTAATGATACATAATTGTTTATAACTTTGAGGTATAGTTTAGCCGTAAAAGGGGTGTAAAGAAAACATGATAGCCTATTTTATATAAGATAAGATACCACGGCCGCTGTGGTGTAGTGGTAAGCAGTGCGCGCTTCCACTGCACAATGCCTGGGTTCAAACCCTGGTCAAAGCAACATCGCAAAAAAATATAGAAACTAGTAATTTTTAGCAAAAAAAAAAAACCGACTTCAACTCCTATATAAAAATATATATATATATATATATCTCATGATCCGCTGATCGGATCTTAACCAGATTAGTATGGGACCACCTCTGAGACACTACCTTTCCGATGCAAAA
>NW_023458555.1:57896426-57897944 GCF_013731165.1 Rhagoletis pomonella | reverse complement strand
TGAGTTTGGTCGAAATTAAAAATCATGCTCGTACCTGACCGGTTGTCTGGAAATGGAAGGCATCTATAGAAATATTCAATTGAAATACGCCAATATTAGAATGAAGCGATTTGCACTTAACGGATGCGTTTTCATAATTAAGTAAAAAAAAATATATTTAAATTCCATGCTGTCTGTAATGGGATTTGAACCCTGACGCTCTGGAAATTAGCAAATTGCGGCAAGCATCTTCGTGCACTCAGCTACAGCCAGACATGTAAATATGCATTCAAATGTTCAGTTTGATTCAACACCACGTGTGCGTGGTATGAAAGTATTGTTTTTAAGTACGAACATTTCAAAACGATAATCAAATAAAAAATATTCATGTTTACTATGCATTATTTCCCCCAGTAAATTCATAAAATTTTTCGTAATATTACTACGCGTTTTTTCTCTCAGTGTAGTCATTTTTATGCAAAATTCGTGCAATCAAATCGAAAACCGGGACACTTAAACGAAACCCGGGACATTTTAAGGTTGGACCGGGACACCGGGACAAATAGTCTAAAACCGGGACATGTCCGGGAAAACCGGGACGTCTGGCAGCCCTACACAAAAAGACAATATCTAGAAAAATTTCAGTATATCTTGATTGTATTGATTTTGGTAAAAGTAAATATGTACTAGAGACCTATGAGCTAGAAAAAAAGAAAAAGTGGGCGTGGTTCGCCCCTTATTCTTGATTTTAATGGTATGAATTTTGTTTTGCTGCATATTAAAAGGGGCGGTGGAAGGGGGTGGTAAAAGTGGAATTTTCAATATTTCCAAAAGCTTCTTTTTCGAAAATTATTGAACCGATTTTGAAAGAGTGGATACGGTAGGAAAGGTAACTAAAATACCTTTCATAAGGTAAGTATATCGATATAAATCATATATATATTTCGAGAAAACCGAAATTAGGTCCTTTTTTAAATCAAGATGTACATTTTTCTAAAAAAAATCAGAACAAAACAAAATATTTAAGGTTTTGGGTAGAGCTGCAAAGCTATCGATGGCACTATCGACAGTATCGATAGTTTCAATTTGTTACCACTATCGATGAATGGTGGTCACTATCGCGATACTATCGGCAATCTTTTCTCATCGCTTTTTTTATTCCATTATTGGATGCGAGCTATAATTCCTACTTAAAGAATTCATAATTGTGCGATCGTGCATGTATATAGGTAGAAACAAACTACGTTAGACAATTTTTTTTATATGTAACAAAAAAAATTTGCAAAAATTAACGGTACCCAGGGCTACTTCAAAGTTCCACTTTATACTAAAATTTAACGGACTACAAAAGTGCATACTCAAATTCTTTCTAATAAATATAGTTAAATAGTTAATTTTGATCCAACTTGTTCGAATTTTCCATTTTTTTTTAAACGTTTGAAATATTGACTTGTATGGTTTTTTTTAGATAACGAACTACATATACTTGCATAAAAAATAATAAGCATTAAATAAACAAAACAAGATTAGCTTAAATTT
>NW_023458555.1:57895225-57896326 GCF_013731165.1 Rhagoletis pomonella | reverse complement strand
AAAAAATAATAAGCATTAAATAAACAAAACAAGATTAGCTTAAATTTATGTTTTTGCAAATGCATTTTTACATTTTTGGCTGGAAAAATCGAAGACCTCGATCTCATACAACTGACTTTCTGAATGAATGGAAATGAATTGAAATGCCTTGTTTTTGTTGTTTAAATTGTCTAACTTTGTTATGTTTAATAAATCATACTAAAATGGCGTTTAAAGCTAGCCTTCATATTTTATCTACTAATGTTCAATATAATTAGTGCCTTAGTAAGGATCTCATATTTTTTCTCTTGAGATTATGCATCTCTTACCGATAGTATCGATACCATCGAATGGTGAGGCCCAAAATTATCGAAAATATCGAATGGTCCAACTGTCGATAGTTTTCCGATTCTAGTTTTGGGCGAGCCTATTCCCTTTTTGTTCATGCAATTCTATATATTTTTCCCGTTCCTCATTTTAGGTTTTCACGTTTTTTGCCCTTATCATATAAACCAGTTTTTACAAATGGCGATCAATAACCGTATTTTAGCAATTCAGTCAATAACAATAACAATTCAATTTACATGTAACATTATTACTATAAAAATATTACTTTAAAACATATATTGCATCTACTTATGCGTTATTTTTACATATCATTCGTGTGCAATTGTGATGCAATTTTTGACACTGTTTTCAACAGCACTGATAAGTGATCAAATGCAATATTGTGTTCCACAGCAAATGCACATAGCTATATCTCTGCATTTTTAGCTTGATGTGCTACCGAACCATTAGTGAACTGCGAAATTTTCAGCTGGTGATGAGTTATCATGAATATTTTTGCACATGCGTTTGCGTTTTTGCATGTTTTTGCAATTGAGATTTCCTAGGAAGAAGTCTTACTGCACATATTGTTCAATATACCCGAGTTTGATTGGAGGTGGATGCTGACGGACGAGACGTAACTAAACTTTAAATTTCATACAGCTTTCCCATGAATGTATCGCACACTATTTTAGCCTAATAGTATTATTATAATATTTATGGGCACGGTGTATGTGATTTTTCCCTTCACGCCAACCCTTTTTTGTTCAAAATTCCCGCAAAACGGGAAAAATT
>NW_023458555.1:57891325-57895125 GCF_013731165.1 Rhagoletis pomonella | reverse complement strand
TTGTTGTGGAAAGAAAAAATTTGTAGCTCTCGTTTTTTAAGAAAAAATGGTATGTAGTGCTAACTTGACACCATACACCTAGTCGATAGAATTGAGATATCCAATATGTTACTATGCCATTAATTATAGCTTTTAACTTTAAAATTTGTTGTTGAAAGAAAAAATTTGTAGCTCTCGTTTTTTAAGAAAAAATGGTATGTAGTGCTAACTTGACACCATCCACCTAGTCGATAGAATTGAGATATCCAGTATGTTACTATGCTATTAATTGTAGCTTTTAACTTTAAAATTTGTTGTGAAAAGAAAAAAATTGTAGCTTTGGTTTTTCTGGGAAAAATTGAGTTGGCCCTTTTTCGAACAAAATTTAGTATGTAGTGCTAACTTGACACCATGCACCATTGACGACAGAATTGAGATATTGAAAAGGTTACAACGGCATTAATTGTAGCTTTTTTGTTGTCAATGTGTTGTGGAAAGAAAAAATTTTTAGCTCTCGTTTTTTAACATGACGTGGCATCACATGATATGACATCATATGGTATGACATCATACGACATGACATCAGAGGATATGACAACACATGACATACATCGTATCACATCACATAAAATCACGTCACATCTTATCACGTCATCGCACCTCATCTCATCTACGTGAATAGAAAAAGAAAAGGATATAAGCAAAGATGTGAAAGATAAAAACAAAGATGAAGACCAAGGTAAAGCTACCGATTTCAAAACCAAAAACACCGTTGGAAAGGTAATTTTCTGTAGATGAGAGTTTTTAGTTTCGAAATTGGTTGAAAATCGTCGTTTAAAAATTTCCATATTTGTGTATGGTTGTTTTTGCAACCTGTTCAATTTAAGCTGTTTCGCATTTTGTTTTACTTCGTATTTGAAATTCAACTTTGAAATAAAGATAAATATGAAGATGAAGAAACAAGTGATAACGATGAAGACAAAAAAAAGGCAAAAGTGAAGATAAAGACGAAAAGTGAGATAAAGGCGAAAATGGAGACAATTAGAAATACATAAGAATTAAGTTAAAAGATAGGAATCGAAATAAAATCAGCCATAAAGGTTACTGAATTTATCGAATCATCGAAGTTTATAATTATCGAAATTTATCCATGCTTATTGAGTTATCGCAACGTATCGAATTATTCAAACTGATCAATGTTTACTGGGTTGTCGAAATTTATAGACACAGAAACTTAGTTGTTCAAATTTACGGATAGTTATCGAGCTATAAAAACGTGTGGGATTAACGAAATTTGTCAAGTTAAAGAAATGTATCAAGTTATCAATATTTATTGAATTATCATTATTTATAGACTTAACAAAATATATCGAGGAGTCGTAATGTATGGAGTTCTTTCAACTTACAGAGTTATCGATAATTATTGATCTACTGAAATTGGTTGGTTCAACAAAGCAAAGTTTATGGAATTTTCAAAATTTATCGATTTATCGAAATTTCAAGGTTATATAAGCTTATTGATTTATCACTGCTTATCGAATTTAATCGTCTTAACAGAGTATAACGAGTTATCAAAATGTTTAGATAGTTTTCGAAAAATGTGGAGATGTCAAAAGTAAGAATTTATAAAGGTATCCAAAGTTTTTACATTTTTGAGTTATCGAAATTTATCGAGCCGTCGAATTTCACAGTTATCGAAATTGGTCGAGCTAACGAATTTTTTTGAGTTATCGAATTTTAGTGTTCTTGAAATTCATCGAACTATCGATATGTATCAAATCATCGAAATTTATCGATAAACTGGAATGTTTCGGGTCAATTCCAAGTCCTGCCGAAGTCGAAAGACCTTCTCAGATAAAAAAAAATTAGTTACGTTTTAGCAAAACATTTTCCGGTTAGTTAATTTGTACCGTATAAGTATCGCTACGTGTTAAGTTAGAAAACCTCTCCAAGGATTCTAAAACTAGAAAAACTGCAAATACGAACCCTGCTACATACAAAATTTTGTTCGAAAAAGGGTCAACTCAACTTTTTCCAGAAAAACGAAAGCTACAAATTTTTTCTTTTCGCAACAAATTTTAAAGTTAAAAGCTACAATTAATAGCATAGTAACATACTGGATATCACAATTCTATCGACTAGGTGTATGGTGTCAAGTTAGCACTACATACAATTTTTTCTTTCCTCTTTCTTCTTTCTTTTTTGAGGCCAAATAACTTGAAAAAAACAAATCAGCTGCTCTACTGCTACTACCTGTTTATATTTCTTGGTCAGCTCTTTGCACTCTACTTTTTTCTTTACCAACAGAGCTAGTCTATCCAACCTTAAGTATTGTCCGCTAATTTTTTTCAGGGCGAATAATAATAGAGTTACTCGGTACGTCTGTACTGAACCTTCATCGACTTCGCACTTCAACTCGAACAGTTGGGCCGTGTATACGCCGCAATACACCGACTTTGTTGAAGCGTGGATCGTGTATGTACATATATTTGGTATTATATCGTCTTTGGCGCCTTATCGCGGGTTTCCTAGCCTACAAAGCACTGACCGATCCATATTAAGAATAACAGTGGCGGGTTTCGGTACGAGAATTTATTTTTCGATACCTACAATTTACATTTTTTTCGAGCACAATTTTGAACCTGAAATGAACTGTGAATTATAAAAGGGTGAGCACTTAAGTGAACAATGATTATTTTAAAAGTTTAATTAATTTTTATAATTTCTATGGCACAAAAATAGGGCTGCCAGATATCTGTTGCCAAACCGGGACACTTAAGGGGGGAGGCCCCTCGCTCCCTTCCATTTCGTTTCGTCAAAAATTACGTACGAAAAGATGTAGTAAAATTTTATTTTGACAAAACAAAACATAAAAACATGAGATCATGAGATCATTACAACAACAAAACAAAACAGTTTATCACAACTAAAGTACAGACAATTTTCCACAATGCATGTACCTTTTTTGTTCCTTATAAAAATACAGTTTATACTAAATACATCAGAAAACATAAAAATAAAATTTCTAAACTTTGTGCAAATCTTGGGAAAATGCAATAATTTCGCATACAAATTCGCAACTTTCTATTCAGACTTTTTTATAAAAATTTTGAAAATGAAGTTTTGCAGCCCATAAAAATTTAGTTGATTTTTGGTATTGTTTTTACTGAGAGTTTCTTCCATACAAACTATGTTCGATATTTTTTTGTATGTGGAAGACACTGTCAGCAAAAAATAAATAATTGCAAAAAATCAACGAAATTTTCTGGTAACTTCAGACTTGCACTTTACTAATTGGCTCAAAAGCTACCTTTTCAAAATTTTTCTAAAAGATCTGATTAGAAATTGTGATCAGATGAAAGTCTCCGAGCCAATAATTTTGTACGGCACGGTACTTATAAGTTATCTAGGTTTCACGAAAGAAAACAAATTAAATACAAGGTAACATTAAAATATCAGTCATTTGTTTCGTTGCTGTGAGCTTGTTTCAAAACTTCTGGCTTTTCTTAATATAATTGTAAAACTCTGTGCATGTCATTTTAACGTATTTAGGTACATACTTATATTAATCATCAACTATTGCTCGTGCTAAATTTAAAAAAAATTCGCATATGAAAGAGCACCAACCCAAATCGTAATAAATTTAAGTATACAAATTTTAGTATTTAGTATAGATGCTTTCCATTTCCAGACAACCGGTCAGGTACGAGCATGATTTTTAATTTCGACCAAACTCAAATACATTGTTTGTTGGTCGGAAAAATTTTTCGGCCGAATTAAACGCGATTTTGTTTTTCAGGCAAAAATCGATTATTCGAATT
>NW_023458555.1:57888814-57891225 GCF_013731165.1 Rhagoletis pomonella | reverse complement strand
ATGCTATTCTGCTCCTGGTACCTTCCTTTTATCTGTGAGTATTTCAATGTCCGCAACTGTATTTATAAAATCATACATATTCAATCGTCAAATATTTAAAAATGCGAACGTCAAACATACCTCGTTGTGGCAATGGAGACGGTTAAGATTTAGCAACTGGTTTTATTAAATCTTAATAGGTAAATCTTTCAATGGAGACATAGTATAAGATTTGAAAACAAAAATGTAACTGTAGTGGAGTATAGGGTAAATTGTTCTGGTAGGGTTGGTATGTAAACTGAAACTGTCTCTCAGTGCTTTTACCTTAAAATATTTTTATCATTAAGGAGCGGAACTTGGGATTTGAATTTATGTAGTTTTCAAACCATTTTTTCGCTGTAGCGATTTGGCTTTTTTGGGAGTTGTTCTTACTTCTAATTAATTTGTAAAGTAAATAAATGTTTCAAAATTAATTAAAATTACAAAAAAGAAAGCATGATAAAAACATTTTAAGGCAAAACCCATGACGCATGAAAAGGGTGAAGTGACCGATTTCCCGTTATATTTCATGACATTCGGCTGCCTAAAGTTGAAGGTACATACTTTTATTTGCTGCGGCATTGCGTTGAACCGTTGAGTCGATCATAATTTTGTTAACAATACAGCTGTTAAGTATATCCACAAATGTAATTTCAAATGTCAACGCATGAACGCAACAGAAAGGTAGCGAGTTGCTTTAAAGACTTTTGACGGCAACTGAGTTAACGCATTCGTAAAGGCGTCGTCTGCAGCAGCAAATACACGTATTAAATTTTATTTGACATTGACCCTCACATTTAGTTTCGTAGGCTGTCCAAGTTTCAATTCGTTGGCTGTAATTTTTCTGACGTTTGCAAGCATTTCAAAATTGTCCCCAGGAGAATGATGTAAGAAGTACAGTAAAGAAACACAATTGCTCGAAATTGTTTTTGTTTGAAAGTGGAAATGAAAATGTATGCGTGAACAGACTGGGTAAATACATTATTTTGCAGGTGTATGGGGTAGAGTTTTTATGAATTTCTTAACATCAATGTGAAAATTTTACGGTATGTTGTGTAGGTACGTGTGAGTTTTTTTTTAATATTCTAACGCTTGTTTATAGGAAATTTTTGAAGTAATTTGTGTTTGTGTTTAATATTATGTCTCCATTGTGAGATTTAATGAAGATTTAGCCCTTTGACGAGATTTAACGTTGAATCTTTCGAAATTTGCCATATAAAATTAAATCTCGAAAGACAGTAGATTTAAGTTAAAGTTTCCGTAAATCTTCAACATTATTGATCAATAAATACAATTCGTTGGGTGTGGCGACCACATATTCGCATGCCATAACTCAAATGACATTTGTATTTTCAATATACAGTTGCGGACATTGAAATGTAGCCGATTAAAAAAACATGTATCTTCGTACTATTAGGGGGTTTTCATATTTTTGTTAGTTTTAAAGGCAAATTATTAGTATTTACATAACTTTCGTTTTAATAAATCAAGAAGATATTTTAAAATCTCAAATTCAGAAAAAAAATTTTCTTTCAGCAAATGTTGTTCTTTACCGTGTTGATAATTTTTCTTGAATTCGGGAAACCCGGAATATAGTACCATTCGTAAAATTTTACAAACTACATATTGCACTTATTTACTACAAATAAGAAGCCAATAATAGCTGTGTTTTTTACACGCATATACATCTACGGTTAACGTGTAAGAAAAATAATCATCGACAATGCCCATTTTAAACTAAGTAATTTTGATTTTATCGACAACTATTCATAAACGCACATGAAGTTAGTGGCTTAGAGCTCCATACAATATTTAAGCTCAGATACGTATGCGTGTAAAAAAACATGCCTAATATTAAGAATTAAGGTAATGATGCTATTCTGCTCCTGGTACCTTCCTTTTATCTGTGAGTATTTCAATGTCCGCAACTGTATTTATAAAATCATACATATTCAATCGTCAAATATTTAAAAATGCGAACGTCAAACATACCTCGTTGTGGCAATGGAGACGGTTAAGATTTAGCAACTGGTTTTATTAAATCTTAATAGGTAAATCTTTCAATGGAGACATAGTATAAGATTTGAAAACAAAAATGTAACTGTAGTGGAGTATAGGGTAAATTGTTCTGGTAGGGTTGGTATGTAAACTGAAACTGTCTCTCAGTGCTTTTACCTTAAAATATTTTTATCATTAAGGAGCGGAACTTGGGATTTGAATTTATGTAGTTTTCAAACCATTTTTTCGCTGTAGCGATTTGGCTTTTTTGGGAGTTGTTCTTACTTCTAATTAATTTGTAAAGTAAATAAATGTTTCAAAATTAATTAAAATTACAAAAAAGAAAGCATGATAAAAACATTTTAAGGCAAAACCCATGACGCATGAAAAGGGTG
>NW_023458555.1:57887855-57888714 GCF_013731165.1 Rhagoletis pomonella | reverse complement strand
GATGAAGATGAAGATGAAGATGAAGATAAGGATAAAGATCATAACCCATTTACTTAAATTAACTCACCTCAACTCATTAAACCTCCGTTTAAAAACTTACTCCACCTGAGCTCACCACACATTAATTCACCGCACCTTAATTCCCCACACCTAAATCCGCCACTACTTCACTCCCCACACTTTAACCCCCCCGCACCTAATTCCACCACACTTAAATCCACCACACCTTAATTCACCACATTATTTCAGCACACCTCAAATTTCCCACCACACCTCAACTCACCACCCCTCTTAAGACCACCACACCTGAATTCACAACGCCGTAACTCCTGCACCCAATTCCACCACACCGCAACTCGCCAAACCCAATTTCACCACATAACATGTTATCACTTGATGTGGCATCAATGACAACATCATTTTGCACAAGGTGAACCAAAATAAGCAAGATTTTTTATCTTATGAAATATAAAATAATAGCGGCGTTCATATAAATTGATAAACTTCCGAAACGAGATAAAATGATAATTAAATCAGTTTATCACTTTTGATGAAGACCCCGAATATATTGCAATATAATGATGTGTCCATATGTTTTTGGGTTTTTGGTATCTTAATAATAATAATAGATTGGCGCATACACATATGTTAGTGTTTGGCCGAGCTTCTCCTCCGGTTTGTGGCATACGCCTTGATGTTGTCACACAAAGCGGAGGGACCTACAGTTTTACGCCGACTCCGAACGGCGATTGTATTTTTATGAGAAGCTGTTTTTCATGGCAGAAATACACTCGGAGGTTTGCTATTGCCTACCGAGGGACGACCGCTGTTAAGAAAAAACCTTTTTAACCGACTTCCA
>NW_023458555.1:57887634-57887755 GCF_013731165.1 Rhagoletis pomonella | reverse complement strand
AAATTTTTTTTTTTTTTTTTTTTTATGTATGCTACCGCATAACTTTGGACCACGTCAACCGATTTCGATAATTATTTTGCATCGGAAAGGTAGTGTCTCAGAGGTGGTCCCATACTAATCT
>NW_023458555.1:57884471-57887534 GCF_013731165.1 Rhagoletis pomonella | reverse complement strand
AAGCACACGTATTCATATATGTAGTTACATATGTGTACATATGTGTAGTACATACCTACATATTTACCAATGCAGGTCTGTAACTTATTAACGAAGTGCTACTTTTGCGCTTTTGTTGGTACGTATGAGAAAATGGCGACTGGTATTGGCTAAACAATTGCTGAATCAGAGGCACTTCACTTGCAGATACAAGGAAAACAAACAAACGGTATAGATAATTTTCACTCTATATATATATATATATATATGTGTACATACATAAATACATGGCGTATGTAAGTATATGGTATGTTTATATGTATATGTGCATACATACTATGTAATATAGTATTTGTATTCCATTTCACTTTGCGATCGAATCTTTCCTCGACGTCGTTTTTTTTTTAACAAAATCGGCAACATCATAAAAGTGTATTGCAAAAATTGTTTATTTTGTTCGATTTTTCTATCATTTTTGCTCTTGCTATTTATCGAGCGAAAATGGTTGAATTGTGTGTGTATTTTATACACGTAAGTATTATTAAGAGTGATTTTGTTTGTCAGACAGTGCATCATTTTGGTCAATGCAAGTCATTACTTACAATGAATGAAGCAGCATCCTGCAAAACAAAGCAACCATTTGTGTGTATGCATACTCATGTACATATATACTTTTCATTATACATATATGAATATTTCAGAATGTACATATGTTTCTTATGTACCCACAAGCAAAAGTTCTCGAAACCGCAAGGCATTGTGGAGAAAGCTAAAATAAATTGAATTCGCTTCATGGTGATATCTTGTCATCAGGTACGAGTGATTGTTTTTCTTGATTTTTTCGCATTTCTTCTTCATTATCTTTTTAGCCAATAACTAGAGCTTATCGACTTCATAAAACCTTTTTTGCGTTTGTATCTGGTTAAATTTATCCAGAAGCAATTAACGACTTTCGTGTGAGTACTAGATTTTCAACCTTATAAGTGGCGTCCCCAGCTATATGTTCAAGACGTATATTTCAAGCCAATCAATTTTATTCGAATATCTGCAAGTTTTTCTCTTGCCACTTTAACGTGTTAGATGACTGCGTATGGTGCGACGGGGCGTATACGGTACATATGCAACTACGGGTATATGAGCACGAGCACGGTTGCCGTTTTGGCCGAAATGTACCATTCTCATAAAAATACAATCGCCATTCGGAGTCGGCGTAAAACTGTAGATCCCTCCCCTCTGTGTGACAACATCAAGGCGCACGCCACAATTTGGAGAAGAAGCTCGGCCCAACACTAACATATGTGTAAGCGCCAATCTATTATTATTATCTATATATTAATACGCTAACATAAATTTTGTCTCCGTTCGTTTGGCGATTCTACTGAACCGATTTCAAAACCAAGAACACCTTTGGAAAGGCATTTTTATGGTTGCACAATTGGTTACGGCCAAAACCGTCGTTTAAACATTTTCGAATTGTGTATAGATGTTGCTGATGCTTTCCATTCCCAGACAATCGGTCAGGTACGAGCATGATTTTTAATTTCTACCAAACTCAAATACATTGTTTGTTGGTCTCGGAAAAATTTTTCGGCCGAATTAAACGCGATTTTGTTTTGCAGGCAAAAATCGATTATTCGAATTGACAGTGAGAATGTTTTTTTAAAATGCCCATAACTTTGTCAAAATTTAATAGATTCCAACAATGTTTTTACTCAAATATCAGTAATTCTTGTCACTTCAAGATAGAATGATATAATTATAGATTTCCATTAATTAAATTTTTTTATTTAACAATAAACAAAAAGTGCAAATTTTTTTTAAATTTAATTTCTCAAAAAGTGTATTTTTTTTTCTCAAACTTTTTTACCGGGAAAGAGACACTTTGAACTACAATCACCCCAAATCTCTAATAGCGAAGATTTTTTTTCTGAGTTATGATTTTTTATAGAAAATATACGTTTTTGTGGTACATACTACAATATTCTTATATTGTTTAACTAAATGGAACATATGTATGTAATATATCAGCAAAAAATACAGCCGTAATCATTTTTTGTGTATCAAATAGATATTAGAACACACTTTTCACCATACAGTTTCGAAATACAAAATCACATTGTCCCGCTTTTTATAATCTTCTTTAGCGGCAGTTGGTTGGTTGGGAGTAAATTGTCAAATTAAAGGGGAATAATGCACATGGAAATGGTTCTCAGCGGTTTAGCGGTTTGAGAATAAAAACAAAAACAAAGATGCCTAGAGATACAGGCAAAAACGAAGATCAAGGTAAATTTAAACACTTTAAGGTAAAGGTGAAGAGGAATATGCAAAGATAAATATGAAGAAAAGGATGAGGATGAAGATCGATACTGTTAGCGATATAAAACCCCATATTGTTATCGATATGAAACTCGATATTGTTATCGATATAATAATCGATACAATAATGGATATTGTTATCGGTATAACAATCGACTAAATTATTGATTTTGTTATCGATTTAGTAACTGATATTCTTATCGGTATGTATAATAATCGATACTTATCGATGAATTAATCGATTTCGCAATCATTAAATTTTACTATATGTTTATAGATATTGTTATCGGTATGTTATGTATGTTATCGGAACATGGAATGTGATCACATTACATGACATCACATCACATTAAATCACATGATAAGATAACATGATATTACATCATATAATATGATATCACATCACACGATATCACGTGGCATGACATCATATGTCATATCATATAATATCGCATGACATCACATGATATGAAATCATATGACTTGACATCACATGATATGATATCGTTTATGTTCGTTTATCTTAGGTAATGTGATTTTCGTCGATGATTAATTACTAGATATGCCATGGTGCCCATTTTTTTGAAGCAGGTAATAGGTTCATCTTCGCTGTTTCGATATTAACATCCATTATGTTGTCGCTGTATGGTTTTTGCCTGCAGGTAGGTAAAAGTCAGTGATTTTTTCCCTGGTGGTACTTTTTGGTGTGTTCGGAGTGTCCATGCCTGTTGTTTTGTTCTCATTTTTCTTTTTTTCGTAAATCAATTT
>NW_023458555.1:57883261-57884371 GCF_013731165.1 Rhagoletis pomonella | reverse complement strand
TTCATTTGTCGGTGCAGTCAATTATAATTTCCACACTTAATTAGGAAACAAAACAAACAGAGCTGATCACAAACTAATCCAGATTTCTATCAGCATCATATCGATGTTGAATTTGCGTAACTTTTCTTTATCCAAATAATGTAAAATAATAAATGAAATCTCGATCGGCGATCACTGAAACCCAGCTAGCAACTGTATACTCGAAAAAGCAATGTTGCCACTTTTTTTCATTAAACCATGTTCGAATCGTGGAAATTTTGGAAGATCACAGGGTTGCTTTTAGCATTTAGATTGTTAATGCAAAAACGGAGTTGCATTTAGGTGACGAATTTTGTATGGATAAATGTACATTTAGAGTAGCATTTAGGGCTAAATGCGCTAAATGTGCTTTTACGCGTAAGCAAAAACAGCCCATAAGACATATATATTAAAATTTCTTGGGAAATATTTTCGTAGAACATTTCAACCCATTATCTCACGTCTAAAACGGTCATATTTGACCCTTACTTCAAGAAATCTCGAAAAAAGCGAATTTGAGAGATCGTTTGTGGATTCTAATTCTAACAAATTATTCTCCGGAAAATTTTACTAGGGGTCTTCTCAGGCAAAAGCTTCATGCTACTAACGTAAAAGCCTCTAAAAATTTAAAATAAAAAATCCACAAAGAAACTAGTTTTTTTATTAAAAAAAATTTAAAATTTAGTTTGGAACACCAGTTCCTTCTTGGCATAGATTTTTTTTTTATGCATCAGATCGAAAAACATGTATTTTTTCCTAAGAAAGAAAGAAAGAAAAAATTTGAAGAGTTGATTTTTTGGAAATAAAGATGAAATTCGATTTTTTCTGGAAAAATTCGATTTTATCCGAATTTTAGCAACACAAAGTTCGATTTCAAAAATTCGCCATTTTGGAGCTAAAATTCGATTAATATTCGAATATCGAAGCTTCGAATATCGAATTTACCCATCCCTACTACGTTCTTTGGTTTGACAAACCGCTTGAGTCGATCGGCATGCCGCTTTAATCCTCAGTAAATATACAAGATGGAAATAACACAATAAGCTGAGTTGACAGGCAGGTCTCGAATTATGTGTTCCGTGATCGAATCGG
>NW_023458555.1:57877827-57883161 GCF_013731165.1 Rhagoletis pomonella | reverse complement strand
CTTGTAACTCGTAACTAACTCAACTCCGCTGTGTCGTGGCTCTTATATACCTGCGCTCTCACTCATGGCAACTCTCGAACGTTCTGAAGTTCATCGCTCATTCTCTTTCTCTCGCTGTTCGCAGTGTTCATCCAACTGACGTTTCTCTTTGTGGAACATTCTACGTCATTCCTCGAACATTCTGCCTATTTCTCGTTGTTCGCTTAGCGTTGTCACAGTATTCGCCACAATATATTTTATTAATATAACCTATCTGTAATACAAATTATATCAATTTTACATTTGATAAACAATTTTGAGTAGATAGAGGCAATAAAATATTTTTTGCCGCATAAAACTGGAAAATCTACCTATGTGCGGCCGTGTGCAATCGAATGAAAATGATTGACGATTACACTATTTGGGGTACGTTCACGGAACGCATAATACCAAATTACGATAGCATACTAACACGTATCGCGTCATACCGAATCAGGGCTCGAATCGTAACATCCGTTCACTGATCGAAAACGGTACGAAAGAAAATTACGTGATACGTCAGGCAGTATAAGCTGAATGAGACACAGAGTACGTTCACGTATGCCATAATCCGAAAAATGGGTTTTTACGTGACGAGTAAGAGACGAGCCCTGGGCTCGAATCGTCACATACTATATCGTATTACTCGTCACGTAAAATCACATTTTTCGAATTATGACATACGTGAACCTACTCTTTATCCATTCAGCTTATACGACTGACGGTATCACGTAATTTTCTTTCGTATGGTTTTCGATCCGTGAACGGATGTTACGATTTGAACCCAGCGTTTTTCAGATTGAAGTAATTAGTTCACGGAACACATAATTCGAGCCCAGGTCTAATATTCTATTAAATTCGGGTAGGATTTTCAACATCGATTTTTCCGATATCAATATTGTTCAGCCCGATATATCGCCATATCGATTTTAAATTCATGAATTGAATCGATTCATGATATCGATACTTTCTTGAATATCGAACATTCCTACATGAGCCTTTCGAGCTTGTGGTTAGTATTCACGACGTTAGATATGCATGAAATAAATACCCGATTTACATGATTCAAGTCAAGGCGCGGCATGCCTAAAGCATACTGTAGTTAACAATATATAAATTTATTTAAAAAAAAGGTTTAATTTAAAATTCCAAATGAAATTATGTTGTTTACAGCTCAAGAAAAATATTTGAAGTAAGCTAATTTTCTCTTTGATGTTTGAACTACAAAATCACTTAAATATAAAATTTTTTTAAATTACAAAGTTGAAATTAACACAGTACAATAAACGACAGTAACACAAATACAAACCCTACAATACTCCCCCTTCTAGAGAATTAATAGGCGCATTCGTTTCGCCACTTCTCTGCTCGCTATGTTAGAGCTCTGCTCGCTTGTCAGAGAATTTGTATTTGAAAGCAACAACAAAGTTAGCTAGCACTGACGAGCATGGTGACACCTCATAAAACTGGTATAACAGCTTCCCTCAGTGCTACCAAGTTTATTTTCTAATTTTAGACAAGTTTTTTTACTGCCAAACATGACAATTTCAAATTTAACATTTTTGAAACAGCAAACAGAATTTAAAATCAAAAATGGCAACAGAAGATAAATTGTAAGTATTTAGTTTTTGTTTTTAAATAATTTAATATAAGAAATTAATAAGCATTTTTTAAAGGAAACGCAAGGTGTGGACAGTGGTCGAAACCAAAGGTTTGCTGAAGTGCTACTTGGCCCGGAAGGAGGAGTTTCTTCACACTAGGAAAAAAAGAAATGCCTATGCTCATGTTTTGGAAGACATGGTAGCACAAGGCTTCACAGTAAGTTGAATGAGTGTTTTTAATTTGTGTTTTTTTAATTTGTTTTATTTTTATATAGGACCCTTCCACAACCCCGGTTGCATTAGAAGGGAAAATGCGGACTTTGTTGTCTGCCTTTAAGTGCGCGAAGGACAACGCTGGAAGGACTGGAGCTACTCCATGTGTTGCCCCTTATATGGAGGAGATGGAGGAGATTTTCGGCAATAGCGCTCTGGTTGCCAATAAGCACACCTAATGCGGGCACTGTACAAGCACAAGCGCTGGTAGTACCATCTACTTCGGAACCAGCAGCAACTCAACAGCTATTATCCTCCCACCTTTCAGCAGCACCAATGTATCACGCACCATTCTAAAGGCAAGGAGTATCCCCACCGCCAGCAACATCACACCGTCCCGCTTCCACAAAGCAGATATCCCACAACTTAAAAGTGGCCAACATCATCTCACTGCTCCTTACCATCCTTACATCTCAATTACAAATAAAAGCCATTTCTTACTAAAGTTAGTAGCTCGTTATCCATTTTTCGTTGTAAATATAAATTTAATAAAAAATTTTTAAATATTAAATATTTTTTTCCCCGATTTGTTTTCATTATGAACTGTCAAATAACTTAGTTCTGTCAAGCAACTCATTAAGTGCTTCCAAACAAATGTAACTTTTGACATCTCTTTTTCAGTGCTGCCAACGTATGTTTATCTATGCCAGTTGCTTCATCGATTCGCCACTAGCTAACGGATGACGAAACGAATACGGCTAATGTTATATAAATTAAAAGTAACTCGTTTCTTATTTGATGTTGTGTTATTCATTGTATTAGTGTTTGTTTCTGGTATTAGTTCTGTTTCAATGATTGCTGGTTTTAGTCTGTCTATCGGAATTGTTTTAACCTCATTATCTACTTCAAGTTTGAAATATTTTTGTTTTTTTCAACAACCTTATAAGGTCCTTCGTATGGTTGTTGCAATGATCTTTTATTAGTAACGCGCATAAAAACAAATTTACAAGTCTCCAAATCCTTTGGTATATATACACAAGTATAAAAATTTTGATTATGCCTTAATTTTGATTTAACATTTTTAAAATGTTCCCGTAAATTGCCTAAAACTTCAATTGGGGATAATTTTTCTTCAGATGGAACCACAAGTTCACCGGGTAGGCGTAAATTTTTCCCAAAAACCATCTCAGATGATGTGGCTGAAATACTTTCTTTATACATCGATCGTAAACCCAGAAGTATTATCGGCAGCTCATCATACCAATTGTTCATTCCATTTCATGTCATTATCGTAGCTTTTAATTGCCTGTGAAACCGTTCTACCATACCATTCCCTTGAGGATGATATGCAGAAGTTGTAACGTGATGACTACCAAGCAATTTTGTTAGTTCCGAAAACAATTTTGACATAAACTGAGTACCCTGATCTGTAGTGATTTTTAGCGGTACCCCAAAACGTGAAACATATTCTCTAAAAAATTTATTTGCAACCACTGCCGCTGAAATGTCCTTTAATGCGTATGCCTCGGGCCAACGCGTGAACCTGTCAACTATTGTAAAAATGTAACGATGTCCTTTCGATACAGGAAGAGGTCCAACAATATCTAAATGAATATGATCAAATCTACTTTTGGGAATCGGAATTTTAATTACTGGAGATTTAGTGTGACGATTAACCTTCGATTTTTGACAATTTATACATTCCTTTGACCAAATATTAATTTCTTCGTGCATTTTTGGCCAATAGTACTTTTTAATAATTAGACGACGTGTAGCTTTTGTACCAGGATGTGTAATGCCATGTAACATATTAAACACTGTCTTGCGTAAACAATTTGGAGCAAATGGCCTAGGATTCTCACCTGTCATTTCACACGAAATATTAAAATTTAAAAGTGGAATTTGAATTAATTTAAGGTTATGTGATGTGTCTCCAGATTTTAATGTGTTAAGTTCCTCGTCCTGTTCTTGTTCATTTTGTAAAACTTTGAAATTCAGTTCTGTACCCTTAATTGCATCAACTTCGAAAGCTCGAGATAATGTGTCAGCTATAATATTCTCCTGTCCTTTAATATATCGTATGTCATTAGTAAATTGTGCAATGAATTCCATATGTCTAGCTTGTCTAGGACTACGTTCGGTTTTTGAACTCAAAGCATATATCAAAGGCTTGTGATCTGTAAAAACTGTAAATTGTCGTCCTTCTAAAAGATAGCGAAAATGTTTAATGTATAAATAAATAAATAGCTAGCAACTCCCTGTCAAATGCACTGTACTTAACTTCGAATGGAGAAAGTTTCTTAGAAAAGAAAGCTAGCGGCTCTGATTTGTTATCAAACGTTTGATGTATGACACCACCAATTGCCGTATTAGATGCATCCACATTTAAAGAGAGTTTGGCATCTTTGTTAAAATGATTTAACAATATCGTAGATGCAAACTCTTATTTAATACATTCAAAGGCTTTATTAGTTGCGTCATCCCAAATTAAGGACTTGTCACGTTTCTTAGTTGTTCGATTGATTAAATCGTAGATAACTGCCGTAAACTCAGCTAATTTTGGTACATATCGATGGTAATAATTAACCATGCCTATAAATTTCTGCGCCTGTTTAATAGAATTAGGACGTTCAAAACTACGAATAGCTATCACTTTTTCATCAGAGGGTCTAATTCCTGCCCCAGAAATATTATGTCCTAAAAAGTCAACACTTGTTACACCGAAAGTACATTTACTTGGTTTGATATTTAACCCGTACTCTGTTAGGCGTTGGAAAAGTATACGGAGATCTTTAAAATGCAGTTCTTCATTTTCACTTGCAACCAATAGATCATCAATATATGTAAAAACAAAATCTAAACCACTAACTACTTCATTAATAAATCTTTGAAAAGTTTGCGCTGAATTTCTTAGTCCGAAAGGAATTCGTATAAATTCAAACATACCGAAAGGTGTCGTTATTGCAGTTTTATAGATATCCTCTTCTGCCATTGGAATTTGGTGGTAGGCCCTTACCAAATCTAATTTCGAAAATATATACTTATTTCTGAGATTCATGTTAAAATCTTGAATATGAGGTAAAGGATAACGGTCCGGTAAAGTCACAACATTAAGTCTCCGAAAATCACCACAAGGACGCCAGTCATTCAGTTCTTTTTTAGGTACAAGATGCAGTGGAGATGCTACACAAGAATTTGAAGGTCTACAAATCCCTGTCCTCACTAAAAAATCGAATTCAGTTTTGGCTACTTTAAATTTAATCGGATCCAAACGCCTTGGCTTAGAGAATGGCAGATTTCCTTCAGTAAAAAGTCTGTGAACCGTAGAATGTTTAACCGGTTTCGAATAATCTGGTTCAGCGATCAAAGAAGGAAACTCCTTCAACAATCTTGTATACTTGTTCTCTACTACGAAAATTTTTGGAAGCGAAATGTTACAAACACATGAAACTGTGTTAACCGAAAGACTTGTTACTGGATCAACTAAACGTTTGCATTTCAT
>NW_023458555.1:57872380-57877727 GCF_013731165.1 Rhagoletis pomonella | reverse complement strand
TTTGAAATACATGAATACGCTCTTACAAAGACATACATAAATTCCGCTACTTTTAACGATGAGTTAATGATCAGTTTCAAAATTATGTTTTTATTGTTGGTTTGTACTAGGCTATTTTGATCAATTTGGCTTATGTGCAAGAAAAAACTTTCTTCACTTTGCTGCCCGACGTTTCGCCAAACTCCTTGGCAGCTTCTGGGGCGTTTTCTTTATTAAAGGATCAACAAGAAACAAACATGAGGACGTTATTGTTATAATATAATTTGATAATATGTACACAAAACATTTGTACACACAAGAAAACAAGTAACAAATTTTATATTGAATCTATGACAATTAGCAATTTTTAACATGATACTGAACTTTAAACACTTTTGAGAAAACATTGAAAAACTTACATTTGAAAAATAAACTATTGTACACTTAACATTTAAAACTTCAAAATTTAAACAGCGTTCATACCATCACCCTGTGGTACATTTGTCAAACTAATACTAAAATGGCTATAAACATAATAAGTATGCAGCCGCGATGTCGTCAGTGTCTTCTTTTTTGTTTATTGTTACATTTCTTTTTTGCAAAATTCTTAAACTCTCTAGTGTGTATCTTGTTTTTTCTCTTTTTTCCCTATCCACTATTCTCGCGTTAGTCAGATCAGCTGTATGACCACTGGCTAGCACATGTTGGGCTAAAGCAGTGCTGTTTTTATTCTTCCTAATGTCGGCTTCATGTTCAGCTAGGCGAACTCCCAGTGGTCGTTTCGTTGTGCCAATGTACACCTTATTGCAGCCTTCGTTTTCGCTCCCTTTGCATGTGATTTCGTATACCACATTGCTTTGTTGGTGGGAGTCTATTGGAGATTTTGTATTTGTAAATATGGAAGACAAGGTGTTGTTTGATTTGTATGCTATTGTAATGTTCTGATTGCTGTTTATTTCGCCTTCAAGTTGTTGGTGGAACTTAGTTACGTATGTTACACTGTGATATCGCTTTGTCTCACTTGTTGTTTTCGACTTGGTTGTTTTGTTGTGCTGGTTGTCCATTTCCTTCATTTTTTGTTTGAGTAAACTTTGTATTAGGTGGTGCGGATAGTTGTTGTTAGTGAGAATTCTGTTTATTCTGTTAATGTTTGTGTCTCTAAATTGTGCGTGGCTTATTGTTAGTATTTTATGGACTAGCTTTTTTGCGGTGTTCACTTTATATTTTAAGGGTTGCGAAGACATGAAATTAATTATGCGACCGGAGGATCTGGGTTTCGAATACCAGTCAAGTAGTATGGAGTCGTTTTTCTTATGAATCATGACGTCTAGGAATGGGATGCGGGAATTCGTTTCTGATTCCATTAGTGAATTGTAGCTTAGGATGGTATTCGTTGAATGTTTTTAAAATTATATCCACGTCGTTTCTTCTTACAATAGCAAAAATGTCGTCCACATATTTAACCATAAATTTAATGTCAATGTTAAGGTGTTTCTTTAGCTCCATCACGGTATTGTCCAATAAATTGTCCATAACTATGTCTGCAATCGTTGGCGTCCGCTACTTTTGTTCAGCAACATTTCTTGGGTTGCCATCATCGACATCCCCACCCCCGTGAACTGACCCGGTTGGGGAGGCTTCACCACCGTCTGCATTCGCCTCGACATCAAGAACTGCCAATTTCGAAACAGGCCTACGATAAGTACCGCTGCTTGTAGCGATGTGAGCGGACCGAGCAACGCCGTCTTGGCCGTAGTGTAGTTCCAAGACTCTTCCTCTCTTCCACTGCGACCTTGGAGTTTCAGCTTCACAGATTAAAACCAGGCACCCTGGCTGGAGTGGCTTTACTGGCAAACACCATTTTGTCCGTCGTGTTAAGTCAGGCAAATATTCCCGTATCCACCGTTGCCACATGCCATTCTTGAGATTCTGGACCACTCGCCACTGCTTGCGTAGTCACATCAGACGTGGCTCGAAAGGAGCAGGCGTCTGCGTCGAGTTGGGACATCCAAGCAAAAAGTGGTTAGGAGTCAGTGGCTCCGGTTCCTCTGGTGTTACAGGTAGGCGTGTCAAGGGCCTGGCGTTGATCATGTTCTCAGCCTCAATTAGAAAACTCTGCAACGTTTCGAGGCGTGGTGATTGTTCGCGCAACATCATCCGTAGCGCTGTCTTCACGGATTGGACCAGCCTTTCCCATGCACCACCTTCGCTTGGATTTGCTGGCGTATTAAACTTCCAACGGATGCCCAACGAGGTCAAGCCTGAAATCCAAGAAGAATTGTCCAAAAACGAACACTCACCCTTAAGCTCTTTCTCAATGCCCACAAAGTTGGTGCCATTGTCACTCCTTATCAACACGGGCACTCCTCTTCTATTCATGAAGTTCCTTAGGCATACCAGGCACACATCGCTCGATGGGTCAGTCGCCACTTCGAGATGGATAGCACGCACAGTGAGGCAAGTAAATAGTGCGACCCACCTCTTCTCTCGTTGCCGTCGAATGGTGACGTTAATTGGCCCGAGGAAATCTAGTCCGGTATAAGAAAAGGGCCTGATGTAAGGTGTTAACCGATCCGCTGGTAAATTGCCCATCTGCGGCTGTTGAGGCTTGGCACGTCTAAAGCGACACGCTTGGCATCGTGACTGTATACTATTTAATAGTCTTCGGAGCGCAGGAATCCAAAACCTTTGCCGGATTTCACTCATCACTGTTGCAACGTTGATGTGCAGGAATTTTGCATGATAATTTTCAGCAAGCAAGCGCGTGGCCCGATGCGTAGTCGGCAACAGTATTGGTTGTCTGGCTTCGATTGATAGGCACGTAGCCCCGGTAATCCTTCCGCCTACTCGCAGCAGACCATCCGGGCCGATGAAAGAACTCAGCATCTTTACCGTACTGCTTGCCGAAACTGTTCCCTTTTGCCTTATGTCAGCAAGTTCATCTGCAAATGCATCTTCCTGCAAAAATCTGCAGAGACGTATTTCCGCCTGGCGCTCTTCATCAGTGGTCAGCTCACCATTTAGCAACGGTTTGTTTTGAGTGCTTCTCAGTAAGTTATGAACAAAACGATATATCCAAGCCACAGTCCGCTTTAGCCCTGAATAATTTGAAAATCGATTACAATTCGGGATTATGCTACAAACCTGCCGCGCGATCAACATTGTGTGCTTGCTGCGTAGCTCTTCCCCGCTGCTATCCTTAACGTTGACTATTAATGATTCATTGGGCCATGAACTTTCATCTTCTAGTAAAAAATCTGGACCATTTTTCCATCGTCCGTCTACCATATATTTCGCTGGGAACCTTGCGCGAGTTGCTTCATCGGCTGGGTTCAGAGTACCCGGACACCATCGCCAGTCTGCAATGTTGCTGTTCTCCAAAATTTCTGCCACTCTGTTGGCTACATACTGCCTGTATCGTCGATGATCCGCTCTTATCCATCGTATAACCGTGTGCGAATCGGCCCAAAAATAAAAACTATTGATCACTTTGCTATGACTTTGTAAAATGGTTTCTTTTAACCGCGATGCCATGACCGCAGCTTGCAGCTCAAGCTTCGGAACGGTATGATAGCGCGTAGGAGCGCAACTTGATTTCGCCACAACAAAACTGAGTGTGACCTTACCGTCAATTACCATTCGCCAGTACGCAACAGCCGCCATCGCCTCTTCACTTGCATCCGAGAAAATATGCAAATCCACGGGGATGCTTTCAAAGTTATGCAGATAACAACGCTGAATCTGGAATTGCTCCAACTTTGGCAACTCGTGCATCCACATCTTCCACTTCAAATAAAGTCGATCAGGTAGCGGCTGGTCCCATTCCACGCCAGCTTTCCACACCTCCTGCATCAACACTTTTGAGCTAATCATAAAATTGCACAGGAAACCAAACGGGTCGAAAATCGGCATATTTAGGCTTAGCATCTCTCTTTTAGTCGGTTTTCTAGCACACATAATTATTTCCTCTGGCACTTTATTTAATTTCAAAATGTAAATAAAAACATCAGTTTTTGACAGCCAGTGCATTCCTAATATTCTCTCTGTCAATGCATACCTTGCAGTCGTTGCTGGCGGCGATGCCACATGCTACTTTTAATTTTTCGGAGTTAGAGATGATATTGCGCAGCTCGAATAACTTGCGGCACCACGATAAGAGCTTCTTGTTCCGATTGGAAACAATCAACGTAGTCATCCACGTAGTGTCTTTCGATAATGGCGTGCACGGCGCGAGGACATTCTGTAACAAAGTTCTTCGCGTTGACATTTTTGACGTATTGCGCAATTGTAGGCGAACATGTAGACCCAAAGATCATTCGCTCCATCCTAAAGGTTTCCACCTGTTTAGATGGATCTCCGTCCCTCCAGAGAAATCGCTGACTGTCCCTGTCTTCTGCGGTAATTATAATTTGGTGGAACATCTCCTTAATGTCTCCGCAGACTGCGATTGGAGCTTGCCTAAATTTTAATAGTATAGAAATTAATGAGTTGTTGATATCTGGTCCTGAGAGCAGAGCTTTGTTCAATGACATATTTTGAACTTCTGCTGCTGCGTCGAAAACGAGGCGTATTCCCTTTTTATTTGGATTCCTAACCCCAAAATGTGGTAAATAAAAGGTTTTATTAGTTACTTGCGAAGCTTCGGCAAATGATAATTTTCTCGCATAGCCTTTTTTCAAATAGTCACTGATTTTGGCGCGATACTCGGTGGCGAAGACTTCGTCCTTGGACATTTTCCTCTCAACATTCTTTAATCGATTTAGAGCCATATGGTAACTATTAGGAAACGGGGGCACGTCCTCCCGCCACAAAAGGCCAGTCTCATAACGACCGCCAACTCGTTTCGTTTTTGCTTCCAAAATAGACAGTGCGCGCTCATCAGCTTTGGGTATCAATTTCTTAGCATCTGCCTTGATGCCAAAGGACTCTACGTCGAAGTAACTTTGCATCATCGCATGTAGTTTGTATGTGGGGTCTTCGCTCTCAGGAAACGTTCTATAATGCAGTGCGCGAAATGAATGCGATGACGGCATTTCATTAGTTGAACCGTAAATCATCCATCCTAACCTTGTTTTGGCTGCGATTGGTCCGGCTCCACAAGGCTGCAGTGGAGTTTCAATTGGCACCGTCAGGAAAGCACGATTAAGACTTAAAATTACACCCAAAAGATGTGAATTCTTACCCGATTTAGTTAACTCACCAATATGGCAACTCTGAATTGGCAATGATAAATTTGTCCATGTGAAAACGTTTGACTACTCGTACTTTTCGGAGTCGATTTCTTTGCCACTTATGGTTATATTCACTCGCTCCGTTTTTTGCGTATTTCTTTGTTCGTTCAACCACTGCAGCTCCAATATTTCTGCTT
>NW_023458555.1:57867043-57872280 GCF_013731165.1 Rhagoletis pomonella | reverse complement strand
TAGAGCCATATGGTAACTATTAGGAAACGGGGGCACGTCCTCCCGCCTCAAAAGGCTAGTCTCATAACGACCGCCAACTCGTTTCGTTTTTGCTTCCAAAATAGACAGTGCGCGCTCATCAGCTTTGGGTATCAATTTCTTAGCATCTGCCTTGATGCCAAAGGACTCTACGTCGAAGTAACTTTGCATCATCGCATGTAGTTTGTATGTGGGGTCTTCGCTCTCGGGAAACGTTCTATAATGCAGTTCGCGAAATGAATGCGATGACGGCATTTCGTTAGTTGAGCCGTAAATCATCCATCCTAACCTTGTTTTGGCTGCGATTGGTCCGGCTCCACATGGCTGCAGTGGAGTTTCAATTGGCACCGTCAGGAAAGCATGATTAAGACTTAAAATTACCGTTGGCTTAACATTTGTGTAGTTTGGAATTTGTACACCCAAAAGATGTGAATTCTTACCCGATTTAGTTAACTCACCAATATGGCAACTCTGAATTGGCAATGATAACTTTGTCGATGTGAAAACATTTGACAACTCGTACTTTTCGGAGTCGATTTCTTTGCCACTTATGGTTATATTCACTCGCTCCGTTTTTTGCGTATTTCTTTGTTCGTTCAACCACTGCAGCTCCAATATTTCTGCTTTGCCACGAATTCCAAGTTTTAAGGCAAGATCGCGGTCAATCATCGATACATTTGCTCCATCATCGACGAATGCGTACGTGGATATAACATTATCTCGCCCATACAATTTGACTGGCAAAATTTGAAAGAGCACTTTATCGGAGCTGCAGTCGGCAAGGCAATTTCGGTGTTCGGTCTGTTGCGGTGTAGTCGGATTTGCCACAATTGAGACGGGTGATGGTTCACCCTTGATTCGCGTCGTCCGGAAGGCGAAGCAGCAAAATCTGCGTGGAGCAATTGATGGTGTACTCTTTGACACTCGTTTTTGTTCTACAATGCTTACGGGAAAGGCATTGCTGCACGCGATGACCTTTTTTGAGGCACGAGAAACAGAGTTTTAAGGCTTTCACTTTTTTCCACCGATCCTCACTGGTCATCTGCAAAAAAGATTGGCAATTTCTCAAGGTTTTGCAATTGCCTTTGCAATTGAGACATTTTTATTGCACAACACTGGCGCATGCGTAGCGGCGGTTATTAGGTGCGTCATTATTTCTGACTTGCTGTTGTCTGCGCACTACAGGATTATGTGGCAGTGTGTCAGTTACCATGTTAGCCAGACGGCGTAGTGTGCATAGCCAGTTGCTGAAGTCTACAATTGTTGGAGGTCGCTCCAATTGCAAACACTTTTCTGCCCACATCATTTGTCGTGCTGTTGGTAGTTTTGCTACTAATTCGCTTATTAGTGTTGGGTTAGACAAGTGATGAAAACCATCCACGTTTTGCAAAAACGTCGCCATGTTTGTCATCTTGTTGGCGAAGTTGACGATCGACTCGAGGTGGCCGTCTACTAACGGCGGGATGGATCGAACTTTCTCGATTTGGCTTTTAATCAATTGCTGTGGTCTTCCAAAGGCTTCGCGCAATATCTCGATGATCGTAGTAACATTGGAAGAGTTTCCCAAGAGCGACACTACCGTTTCTCTTGCTCGACCTTGCAATGCGGCGGGCAAGCGCATTATATTATGTAGGTTAGAATAATCAAATTCGGCGGTTGTGCTCTCGAATGCCTCTATAAACGTCTGCCAGTCTTCCGGCGAACCTGAAAATATAGGAAGTGGGTATATTTTCCTAGCACGTACCATATTATTCTGGTTTTCATAGTTGAAGTGTGGTAGTACGCGCTGGGGCTGTGCGTGAGTCTGTGCCATATACGGTGGCGCCGATTCAGACTGCGACGTTGGTTGCGAACCTTGCATAAACGATGGTGCTGACTGCGGCGCGGTGAGCGGTAGCTGAGAGGCTGAAAACGTAGATGGAGTGGGACCTAGGGGTGTCGGTGACGGCTGTACTATTGGCGGAGCAAGCGGCAGGGAGGCTTGCGACTAGGGCGGCATTGACTGAAGTGCAGTTGGCTCTCGCGGCAACATATCCGATGACGGCGATTGTGCCGGCTTCGAAATCAAAGAAGTCTCTGACGAGGCATTGGATCTAGACTGTGCCATCTCTACACGTAGTTGTTGGGTATTAGAAACCAACAATGTTTGCATGACTTGCATTTGGCGCTGGAACTCGTTTTTCATGTCCTCCATTCTCTTATTCAATTGTCGGCTTAGCTCATCAACATTAATTTGTGGTTTGTTCTGTGAACTTGACTTTATTGGCGGCTCTTTCACTTTCGATTGTTGCGGCTGGACAGATACATCTGGTTGTGGTTGAGCAGAAGATGGTTGAACAATCTGCTGTGTCTTTGAAAGGGCATTCTGTGAGTGAGCTAGACTGGCGGTCTGCGACTGAGCATTCGAAGTCAAAGGTTGCTGTGCAGATGAGCTCATTTGCGACTGGCTGGATGACCTCGAATGTTCCTTTGGCGTTTGGTCGCTCGGTGATCTGGAGAGCGGCATTTTTTTTGTCTAAATCACGATATCGAACGGGCAGTAAACCTTTATTTTTCCTTTTGCTAGTTCTCGGTGTAATTGGACTTAGTGACATAAAACACGACTAAAAAATGCAATAGTAACGAAAATGGCGGGAAATATCAGCAGTGACGTTTAATTTTGAGGGAATTGCGAGATTACCAGCCAGTAGAATAAAGATGTTCTTTGCCACGGATATGTGAATAAACTTGGAACCAACTAGAAGATGGCACGGCTGCAAATGAATGTCACTAAGCTCCAATTTCAATATTTGTAAGTTATTTTTATATGAAATAATGTAGTTGCTTGACGAAGGTATACAATTAGTTGTCAGTTACATAGTTGGTTGAGTGGTTTATTCTCTAGTAAATTAGCAGCATATTAAATACAAATTAGACTTAAAAAATTACAATTTCTACTCACACTGGTTTCGCTCCGTGAACAATGTAAAGAAGAAAGAAATTTTCGGAGGCACCCGCATTTATATCTTCTACAACCATAAGTACCTAAGTTATCTAAAACAACTGTTTTGAAATACATGAATACGCTCTTACAAAGACATACATAAATTCCGCTACTTTTGTTCAGCAACATTTCTTGGGTTGCCATCATCGACATCCCCACCCCCGTGAACTGACCCGGTTGGGGAGGCTTCACCACCGTCTGCATTCGCCTCGACATCAAGAACTGCCAATTTCGAAACAGGCCTATGATAAGTACCACTGCTTGTAGCGATGTGAGCGGACCGAGCAACGCCGTCTTGGCCGTAGTGTAGTTCCAAGACTCTTCCTCTCTTCCACTGCGACCTTGGAGTTTCAGCTTCACAGATTAAAACCAGGCACCCTGGCTGGAGTGGCTTTACTGGCAAACACCATTTTGTCCGTCGTGTTAAGTCAGGCAAATATTCCCGTATCCACCGTTGCCACATGCCATTCTTGAGATTCTGGACCACTCGCCACTGCTTGCGTAGACACATCAGACGTGGCTCGAAAGGAGCAGGCGTCTGCGTCGAGTTGGGACATCCAAGCAAAAAGTGGTTAGGAGTCAGTGGCTCCGGTTCCTCTGGTGTTACAGGTAGGTGTGTCAAGGGCGTGGCGTTGATCATGTTCTCAGCCTCAATTAGAAAACTCTGCAACGTTTCGAGGCGTGGTGATTGTTCGCGCAACATCATCCGTAGCGCTGTCTTCACGGATTGGACCAGCCTTTCCCATGCACCACCTTCGCTTGGATTTGCTGGCGTATTAAACTTCCAACGGATGCCCAACGAGGTCAAGCCTGAAATCCAGGGTCCGTATTTGCACAAACATGCGCAGCACATCCTAACATTTTACGCTCACACACGTGTGCTGTGCATATAAAAAATTAAAAACTTGCTCACATCACATGTGTGTGCTGTTTGGTAAAAAGCACGGGCTCATGTGTGTACTTTATTTTTATTAATATAAAGTACACGCACATGTGTGTGCTTTGCGTAGAGAAACTTATACACTTCGATTTCTATCTCAAATCTTAAAATAATTTTTTAATATGTTTTCTGTCATATAAAAAACAACAACATCTCACTTTTTATTGAATTGTCTTTCAAAAAATAACGTTTAATAAACAAATTCTTTTAAAAATATATTATGTGCATGTGCATGGGCTGAAATTTGTACAAAAATCGGCTCACACACATGTGCATGTGCTTAATAACAAACAGCACACACTTTTCTGTGAGCAGAGTTTGTTTTCCACTTATGCACACACATGTGTATGAGCAGTGAGTACAAGTTTTTATGTGTTTCTGGCGTGTGTGTGAGCAGAGCATGTGTGTGCAAATACGAACCCTGCTGAAATCCAAGAAGAATTGTCCAAAAACGAACACTCACCCTTAAGCTCTTTCTCAATGCCCACAAAGTTGGTGCCATTGTCACTCCTTATCAACACGGGCACTCCTCTTCTATTCATGAAGTTCCTTAGGCATACCAGGCACGCATCGCTCGATAGGTCAGTCGCCACTTCGAGATGGGTAGCACGCACAGCGAGGCAAGTAAATAGTGCGACCCACTTTTTCTCTCGTTGCCGTCGAATGGTGACGTTAATTGGCCCGAAGAAATCTAGTCCGGTATAAGAAAAAGGCCTGATGTAAGGTGTTAACCGATCCGCTGGTAAATTGCCCATCTGCGGCTGTTGAGGCTTGGCACATCTAAAGCGACACGCTTGGCATCGTGACTGTATACTATTTAATAGTCTTCGGAGCGCAGGAATCCAAACCCTTTGCCGGATTTCACTCATCACTGTTGCAACGTTGATGTGCAGGAATTTTGCATGATAATTTTCCGCAAGCAAGCGCGTGGCCCGATGCGTAGTCGGCAACAGTATTGGTTGTCTGGCTTCGATTGATAGGCACGTAGCCCCGGTAATCCTTCCGCCTACTCGCAGCAGACCAGCCGGGCCGATGAAAGGACTCAGCATCTTTACCGTACTGCTTGCTGAAACTGTTCCCTTTTGCCTTATGTCAGCAAATTCATCTGCAAATGCATCTTCCTTCAAAAATCTGCAGAGACGTATTTCCGCCTAGCGCTCTTCATCAGTGGTCAGCTCACCATTTAGCATCGGTTTGTTTTGAGTGCTTCTCAGTAAGTTATGAACAAAATGATATATCCAAGCCACAGTCCGCTTTAGCCTTGAATAATTTGAAAATCGATTACAATTCGGGATT
>NW_023458555.1:57859898-57866943 GCF_013731165.1 Rhagoletis pomonella | reverse complement strand
GAAGAGAGGAAGAGTCTTGGAACTACACTACGGCCAAGACGGCGTTGCTCGGTCCGCTCACATCGCTACAAGCAGCGGTACTTATCGTAGGCCTGTTTCGAAATTGGCAGTTCTTGATGTCGAGGCGAATGCAGACGGTGGTGAAGCCTCCCCAACCGGGTCAGTTCACGGGGGTGGGGATGTCGATGATGGCAACCCAAGAAATGTTGCTGAACAAAAGTAGCGGAATTTATGTATGTCTTTGTAAGAGCGTATTCATGTATTTCAAAACAGTTGTTTTAGATAACTTAGGTACTTATGGTTGTAGAAGATATAAATGCGGGTGCCTCCGAAAATTTCTTTCTTCTTTACATTGTTCACGGAGCGAAACCAGTGTGAGTAGAAATTGTAATTTTTTAAGTCTAATTTGTATTTAATATGCTGCTAATTTACTAGAGAATAAACCACTCAACCAACTATGTAACTGACAGCTAATTGTAAACCTTCGTCAAGCAACTACATTATTTCAAATAAAAATAACTTACAAATATTGAAATTGGAGCTTAGTGACATTCATTTGCAGCCGTGCCATCTTCTAGTTGGTTCCAAGTTTATTCACATATCCGTGGTAAAGAACATCTTTATTCTACTGGCTGGCAATCTCGCAATTGCCGCCAAAATTAAACGTCACTGCTGATATTTCCCGCCATTTTCGTTACTATTGCGTTTTTTCGTCGTGTTTTATGTCACTAAGTCCAATTACAGCGAGAACTAGCAAAAGGAAAAATAAAGGTTTATTGCCCGTTCGATATCGTGATTTAGACAAAAAAATTCCGCTCTCCAGATCACCGAGCGACCAAACGCCAAAGGAACATTCGAGGTCATCCAGCCAGTCGCAAATGAGCTCATCTGCACAGCAACCTTTGACTTCGAATGCTCAGTCGCAGACCGCCAGTCTAGCTCACTCACAGAATGCCCTTTCACAGACACAGCAGATTGTTCAACCATCTTCTGCTCAACCACAACCAGATGTACCTGTCCAGCCGCAACAATCGAAAGTGAAAGAGCCGCCAATAAAGTCAAGTTCACAGAACAAACCACAAATTAATGTTGATGAGCTAAGCCGACAATTGAATAAGAGAATGGAGGACATGAAAAACGAGTTCCAGCGCCAAATGCAAGTCATGCAAACATTGTTGGTTTCTAATACGCAACAACTACGTGTAGAGATGGCACAGTCTAGATCCAATGCCTCGTCAGAGACTTCTTTGATTTCGAAGCCGGCACAACCGCCGTCATCGGATATGTTGCCGCGAGAGCCAACTGCACTTCAGTCAATGCCGCCGCAGTCGCAAGCCTCCCTGCCGCTTGCTCCGCCAATAGTACAGCCGTCACCGACACCTCTAGGTCCCACTCCATCTACGTTTTCAACCTCTCAGCTACCGCTCACCGCGCCGCAGTCAGCACCATCGTTTATGCAAGGTTCGCTACCAACGTCGCAGTCTGAATCGGCGCCACCGTATATGGCACAGACTCACGCACAGCCCCAGCGCGTACTACCACACTTCAAATATGAAAGCCAGAATAATATGGTACGTGCTAGGAAAATATTCCCACTACCTATATTTTCAGGTTCGCCGGAAGACTGGCAGACGTTTATAGAGGCATTCGAGAGCACAACCGCCGAATTTGATTATTCTAACCTACATAATATAATGCGCTTGCGCGACGCATTGCAAGGTCGAGCAAGAGAAACGGTAGTGTCGCTCTTGGGAAACTCTTCCAATGTTACTACGATCATCGAGATATTGCGCGAAGCCTTTGGAAGACCAGAGCAATTGATTAAAAGCCAAATCGAGAAAGTTCGATCCATCCCGCCGTTAGTAGACGGCCACCTCGAGTCGCTCGTCAACTTCGCCAACAAGATGACAAACATGGCGACGTTTTTGCAAAACGTGGATGGTTTTCATCACTTGTCTAACCCAACACTAATAAGCGAATTAGTAGCAAAACTACCAACAGCACGACAAATGATGTGGGCAGAAAAGTGTTTGCAATTGGAGCGACCTCCAACAATTGTAGACTTCAGCAACTGGCTATGCACACTACGTCGTCTGGCTAACATGGTAACTGACACACTGCCACATAATCCTGTAGTGCGCAGACAACAGCAAATCAGAAATAATGACTCACCTAATAACCGCCGCTACGCATGCGCCAGTGTTGTGCAAGAAAATTGTCTCAATTGCAAAGGCAATTGCAAAACCTTGAGTAATTGCCAATCTTTTTTGCAGATGACCAGTGAGGATCGGTGGAAAAAATTGAAAGCCTTAAAACTCTGTTTCTCGTGGCTCAAAAAAGGTCATCGCGTGCAGCAATGCCTTTCCCGTAAGCATTGTAGAACAAACGAGTGTCAAAGAGTACACCATCAATTGCTCCACGCAGATTTTGCTGATGCGTCTTCCGGACGACGCGAATCAAGGGTGAACCCATCACCCGTCTCAATTGTGGCAGATCCGACTACACCGCAACAGACCGAACACCGAAATTGCCTTGCCGACTGCAGCTCCGATAAAGTGCTCTTTCAAATTTTGCCAGTCAAATTGTATGGGCGAGATAATGTTATATCCACGTACGCATTCGTCGATGATGGAGCAAATGTATCGATGATTGACCGCGATCTTGCCTTAAAACTTGGAATTCGTGGCAAAGCAGAAATATTGGAGCTGCAGTGGTTGAACGAACAAAGAAATACGCAAAAAACGGAGCGAGTGAAATCGACTCCGAAAAGTACGAGTTGTCAAACGTTTTCACATCGACAAATTTATCATTACCAATTGAGAGTTGCCATATTGGTGAGTTAACTAAATCGGGTAAGAATTCACATCTTTTGGGTGTACAAATTCCAAACTACACAAATGTTAAGCCAGAGGTAATTTTAAGTCTTAATCGTGCTTTCCTGACGGTGCCAATGGAAACTCCACTGCAGCCTTGTGAAGCCGGACCAATCGCAGCCAAAACAAGGTTAGGATGGATGATTTACGGTTCAACTAATGAAATGCCGTCATCGCATTCATTTCGCGCACTGCATTATAGAACGTTTCCCGAGAGCGAAGACCCCACATACAAACTACATGCGATGATGCAAAGTTACTTCGACGTAGAGTCCTTTGGCATCAAGGCAGATGCTAAGAAATTGATACCCAAAGCTGATGAGTGCGCACTGTCTATTTTGGAAGCAAAAACGAAACGAGTTGGCGGTCGTTATGAGACTGGCCTTTTGTGGCGGGAGGACGTGCCCCCATTTCCTAATAGTTACCATATGGCTCTAAATCGATTAAAGAATGTTGAGAGGAAAATGTCCAAGGACGAAGTCTTCGCCACCGAGTATCGCGCCAAAATCAGTGACTATTTGAAAAAAGGCTATCCGAGGAAATTATCATCTGCCGAAGCTTCGCAAGTAACTAATAAAACCTTTTATTTACCACATTTTGGGGTTAGGAATCCAAATAAAAAGGGAATACGCCTCGTTTTCGACGCAGCAGCAGAAGTTCAAAATATGTCATTGAACAAAGCTCTGCTCTCAGGACCAGATATCAACAACTCATTAATTTCTATACTATTAACATTTAGGCAAGCTCCAATCGCAGTCTGCGGAGACATTAAGGAGATGTTCCACCAAATTATAATTACCGCAGAAGACAGGGACAGTCAGCGATTTCTCTGGAGGGACGGATATCCATCTAAACAGGTGGAAACCTTTAGGATGGAGCGAATGATCTTTGGGTCTATATGTTCGCCTACAATACGTCAAAAATGTCAACGCGAAGAACTTTGTTACAGAATGTCCTCGCGCCGTGCACGCCATTATCGAAAGACACTACGTGGATGACTACGTTGATTGTTTCCAATCGGAACAAGAAGCTCTTATCGTGGTGCCGCAAGTTATTCACATTCATCGCAAAGGGGAATTCGAGCTGCGCAATATCATCTCTAACTCCGAAAAATTAAAAGTAGCATGTGGCATCGCCGCCAGCAACGACTGCAAGGTATGCATTGACAGAGAGACAGAGAGAATATTAGGAATGCACTGGCTGTCAAAAACTGATGTTTTTATTTACATTTTGAAATTAAATAAAGTGCCAGAGGAAATAATTATGTGTGCTAGAAAACCGACTAAAAGAGAGATGCTAAGCCTAAATATGTCGATTTTCGACCCGTTGATTTCCTGTGCAATTTTATGATTAGCTCAAAAGTGTTGATGCAGGAGGTGTGGAAAGCTGGCGTGGAATGGGACCACCCGCTACCTGATCGACTTTATTTGAAGTGGAAGATGTGGATGCACGAGTTGCCAAAGTTGGAGCAATTCCAGATTCAGCGTTGTTATCTGCATAACTTTGAAAGCATCCCCGTGGATTTGCATATTTTCTCGGATGCAAGTGAAGAGGCGATGTTGCTTACTGGCGAATGGTAAATGATGGTAAGGTCACACTCAGCTTTGTTATGGCGAAATCAAGTTGCACTCCTACGCGCTATCATACCGTTCCGAAGCTTGAGCTGCAAGCTGCGGTCATGGCATCGCGGTTAAAAGAAACCATTTTACAAATTCATAGCAAAGTGATCAATAGTTTTTATTTTTGGACCGATTCGCACACGGTTATACGATGGATAAGAGCGGATCATCGACGATACAAGCAGTATGTAGGCAACAGAGTGGCAGAAATTTTGGAGAACAGCAACATTGCAGACTGGCGATGGTGTCCGGGTACTCTGAACCCAGCCGATGAAGCAACTCGCGCAAGGTTCCCAGCGAAATATATGGTAGACGGACGATGGAAAAATGGTCCAGATTTTTTACTAGAAGATGAAAGTTCATGGCCCAATGAATCATTAATAGTCAACGTTAAGGATAGCAGCGGGGAAGAGCTACGCAGCAAGCACACAATGTTGATCGCGCGGCAGGTTTGTAGCATAATCCCGAATTGTAATCGATTTTCAAATTATTCAAGGCTAAAGCGGACTGTGGCTTGGATATATCGTTTTGTTCATAACTTACTGAGAAGCACTCAAAACAAACCGTTGCTAAATGGTGAGCTGACCACTGATGAAGAGCGCCAGGCGGAAATACGTCTCTGCAGATTTTTGCAAGAAGATGCATTTGCAGATGAACTTGCTGACATAAGGCAAAAGGAAACAGTTTCGGCAAGCAGTACGGTAAAGATGCTGAGTCCTTTCATCGGCCCGGATGGTCTGCTGCGAGTAGGCGGAAGGATTACCGGGGCTACGTGCCTATCAATCGAAGCCAGACAACCAATACTGTTGCCGACTACGCATCGGGCCACGCGCTTGCTTGCGGAAAATGATCATGCAAAATTCCTGCACATCAACGTTGCAACAGTGATGAGTGAAATCCGGCAAAGGTTTTGGATTCCTGCGCTCCGAAGACTATTAAATAGTATACAGTCACGATGCCAAGCGTATCGCTTTAGACGTGCCAAGCCTCAACAGCCGCAGATGGGCAATTTACCAGCGGATCTGTTAACACCTTACATCAGGCCCTTTTCTTATACCGGACTAGATTTCTTCGGGCCAATTAACGTCACCATTCGACGGCAACGAGAGAAGAGGTGGGTCGCACTATTTACTTGCCTCACTGTGCGTGCTATCCATCTCGAAGTGGCGACTGACCTATCGAGCGATGCGTGCCTGGTATGCCTAAGGAACTTCATGAATAGAAGAGGAGTGCCCGTGTTGATAAGGAGTGACAATGGCACCAACTGTGTGGGCATTGAGAAAGAGCTTAAGGGTGAGTGTTCGTTTTTGGACAATTCTTCTTGGATTTCAGGCTTGACCTCGTTGGGCATCCGTTGGAATTTTAATACGCCAGCAAATCCAAGCGAAGGTGGTGCATGGGAAAGGCTGGTCCAATCCGTGAAGACAGCGCTACGGATGATGTTGCGCGAACAATCACCACGCCTCGAAACGTTGCAGAGTTTTCTAATTGAGGCTGAGAACATGATCAACGCCAGGCCCTTGACACACCTACCTGTAACACCAGAGGAACCGGAGCCACTGACTCCTAACCACTTTTTGCTTGGATGTCCCAACTCGACGCAGACGCCTGCTCCTTTCGAGCCACGTCTGATGTGTCTACGCAAGCAGTGGCGAGTGGTCCAGAATCTCAAGAATGGCATGTGGCAACGGTGGATACGGGAATATTTGCCCGACTTAACACGACGGACAAAATGGTGTTTGCCAGTAAAGCCACTCCAGCCAGGGTGCCTGGTTTTAATCTGTGAAGCTGAAACTCCAAGGTCCCAGTAGAAGAGAGGAAGAGTCTTGGAACTACACTACGGCCAAGACGGCGTTGCTCGGTCCGCTCACATCGCTACAAGCAGCGGTACTTATCGTAGGCCTGTTTCGAAATTGGCAGTTCTTGATGTCGAGGCGAATGCAGACGGTGGTGAAGCCTCCCCAACCGGGTCAGTTCACGGGGGTGGGGATGTCGATGATGGCAACCCAAGAAATGTTGCTGAACAAAAGTAGCGGAATTTATGTATGTCTTTGTAAGAGCGTATTCATGTATTTCAAAACAGTTGTTTTAGATAACTTAGGTACTTATGGTTGTAGAAGATATAAATGCGGGTGCCTCCGAAAATTTCTTTCTTCTTTACATTGTTCACGGAGCGAAACCAGTGTGAGTAGAAATTGTAATTTTTTAAGTCTAATTTGTATTTAATATGCTGCTAATTTACTAGAGAATAAACCACTCAACCAACTATGTAACTGACAGCTAATTGTAAACCTTCGTCAAGCAACTACATTATTTCAAATAAAAATAACTTACAAATATTGAAATTGGAGCTTAGTGACATTCATTTGCAGCCGTGCCATCTTCTAGTTGGTTCCAAGTTTATTCACATATCCGTGGTAAAGAACATCTTTATTCTACTGGCTGGCAATCTCGCAATTGCCGCCAAAATTAAACGTCACTGCTGATATTTCCCGCCATTTTCGTTACTATTGCGTTTTTTCGTCGTGTTTTATGTCACTAAGTCCAATTACA
>NW_023458555.1:57845954-57859798 GCF_013731165.1 Rhagoletis pomonella | reverse complement strand
ATACTGCTTATCTCTGGAAATTTTTTGGTAGAGTTCTAGAGTTTTGAATGGAGATGTACGAAATAAATCGCATACTCTTGGAGAAAAATTGGAACTATTGGAAAAGGGGGCGTGGCATCTTCCATACAAACCGAATTTTTCATACTGCCTATCTTTGGAAGTGTTCACGGTAGAGTTCTGGAACTTGGTATGGAGATATACGAAATCAATCGCATACTCATGAAGAAAGTGGGCAGCTGTTGGAAAGGGGGGCGTGACACCTCCCATATAAATCGAATTTTTATACTGCATAACTCTGAAAGTATTCATGGTACAGTACTGGAACTTCGTATGTATATAGTTGAAATCAAGCCCATACTCATGGAGAAAATTTGGGCTATTTGAAAAGGGGTGTGAGGCCTACAAACCTACCGACCTTTAGCTATCTTTGAATAATTTTGTTTATTCTTCTGTAGGTGTTTGTGAGTGAAATTCTCCTAAATGGTTGTACGGATTTTAACGAAACCTTTTGTGTATTTGAGTGGGTCTCTGGATGGTTTAGTTTCACAATTTAATCCGACAGTTGGCGCTGTAGTTAAGTTATTACTAAAAATCTTATTTATGATCCGATTTGGCTAATTTTTTAAATATGTATGCAATACTATTGCAAAAACGTGCTGCCAAGTGGTGCTGAAGTCGAGCTATTACTAAAAATAGCCAAGTGAGAAAAGGGGCCGTGAAGGTCAGATTAAATCGGCCTGTTGCACCATTGAGTATATCGAACGCTCCTGCGTTGCAATTGGCCCAATGGATGTGTTTTTCCAATATTATTATGCGTTCAAACTTTTAAGGTATTTCGTCTGAAATAAGTATATGTATATTGCATTTCTGTAGAACAATGATTCGCACCCATTTTCAAATTGCCACCTACTATACTGTAAAGCTTCTAGGACATTCACTATAGAACCGGGTCATTGTTGCCGCCAGGGAGTGAAAAGGAAAAAATTTATTTCGCTTTGCGAATAACCGTGCTATGAAATGCCGCACAACTGGAGAATTTCAAGAACGGATATAACACTTTCCTTAGGTTATTTAAAGCGGCAAATGACCACCAAACCTTAATCTTAGCAGACAAATGTGCCAATGAAAATCGTAAACGTGAATTGTTGGTGAAAATGTTGGACCAAAAAGTTTTAATAAAATATATAAAAATTTTGGGCGGAACGAAGTTCGCCGGGTATGCTAGTATCTATATATAAATATGCGACAAGCAAATTTTGCAATCCCTTTTCTGAAGGCACCGTTCGCTCGATTTCAATGAAACATACACCGATTTAAAGGATATAACCTTCTCCAATCCAGAAATGTTAATACCGATATATAGGGGGCGTGGTATATGACATATAGACTAAAATGTGAAAACCACTATATCTCTAAAACGAATTGTGCTGGAGAATTGAAACTTAGCACAGATGCATAGATTGTAAATACCTTACTTACAGTGAAAAATGGTAGGTACTGGGAAAGTGGGCGTGGCACCTCCTGTCGGCCATCTCTGTAACCGCCTATCCTAACGGCCTGAAATTTGACACAGCAACATTAGTTGTCAATACCGTACTTACGGCGAAAAGTGATAGATTTTGGAAAAGGGGGCGTGGCACCGCCCATACAAACTGCAATTTTCATAACGCTTATCTCTGGAAGCACTTCTGCCGACGTCCTGAAACTTGACACAGCAACATATGTTTCTCCATCTCTGTAACCGCCTATCCTAACGGCCTGAAATTTGACACAGCAACATTAGTTGTCATTAGTTGTCAATACCGTACTTACGGCGAAAAGTGGTAGATTTTGGAAAGGGGGCGTGGCACCGCCCATACAAACTGAAATTCTCATATAGCTTATTTCTGGAACCGCTTACGCTGACGTCCTGAAACTTGACACAGCAACATACGTTGTTAACACCGTACTTACGGCGAAAAGTGGTAGATTTTGGAAAAGGGGGCGTGGCACCACCCATACAAACTGAAATTCTTATATCACTTATCTCTGGAACCACTTATGCTGACATTCTGAAATTTAACACAGCAGCATTAGTTGTCAATACCGTACTTACGGCGAAATATGGTAGATTTTGGAAAAGGGGGCGTGGCACCGCCCATACAAACTGAAATTCTCATATCACTTATCTCTGGAACTGCCTATGCTAACATCCTGAAATTTGACACAGCAACATTTGTTGTCAATACCGTACTTACGGCGAAAAGTGGTAGATTTTGGAAAAGGGGGCGTGGCACCGCCAATACAAACTGCAATTCTCATACCGCTTATCTCTGGAACCACTTATACTAACGGCCTGAAATTTGACATAGCTATTTATGATATAAATAACGTACTTATGGTGAAAAGTGTTATATAATGGGAAAGGGGCGCGGAACCGCCCAAACAAACTGAGATTCTCATATCGCTTATCTCTGGAACCGCTTATGCTGACGTCCTGAAATTTGACACAGCAACATATGTTGTCAATACCGTACTTACGGCGAAGAGTGGTAGATTTTGCAAAGGAGGGCGTGGCACCGCCAATGTAAACTGAAACTCTCTTATCGGTCATCTCTGTAACCACCTATGCTAACGTCCTCGAATTTGACATAGCAACATATGTTGTCAATACCGTACTTATGGACTTATTTACAGTCTGAATTGTTTGACATATTAGTCAGTGATGAACATCTCATCTATACATACAAATACATATGCATATTTTTTATAAAATAAAATCGAGGTTCCTTTTTCGGTCTATTTTCAAAAGCTACTGAGGAGACTTGGTAGAATTAGCATTAATCAATCCGGTATTAATGTTCATAATTCGATTTTAAGTTTTCTTGTAAATTCGCTATAAATTATGATGTGGGGCTTCAAAATAGTAATTCGCATAAACTATTTAGTATTGGTGATAGGTAAAATTCAAAAGTGTATGAAAAAAAATGTCGAATTTCGACAACTGGGCGATACTAGTGTATACTAAAATGCTCAGTGAATAGAGTAGTCGATTAAGCCATGTCTGTCTGTCCGTCCATGTTGCCCTTACTCCAACGTCCTTTGGCATTGAAAATATCGACATCGGACTGTAACCACGTCCACTTCCCATATAACGGTGTCTTCGAAAAACGTAAAAACTGCGATATTTCAGTAAATATTGGATCCAAACTGTAGAAAGTTTGTATGTGAAGTAGAATTTTGGTGGCAAACAAGACTCAGTAGCCGCTTCACCAATCCCTACCGAACTCGGTGCAAGGCTTACCTAGAGTATAGCTAAGAAATCTGTTGAAAATATTTGAAATAGAGCAATAACCACGCCCACCTCTCATATAACCGGTATTTAAAGAAACACGAAAACAGCGATAAATCAGTAACTACTGCAGCTAATTGACTCAAAATCGATGCTTGCAACCACCACTTAGCAGAAAATTAGATTATTTTAAATTTATGGATAATGGGCGTGGTGCCGCCAACTTGTGACGACAAATGTGTATCTCGGTAACAGATTTATCACTTTCTACCAAACTTGGTGCAATTAATTACCTTGGTAGTGGAAAGCAATACGTTGAATTTTTTTCCAAATCGGACTAAAATTACATAATTCCTGTGTAGTTATCCTGCCCCTCCATCGGCGTATCTGTCACTAACGCAAATATGTTCCCCAACATTGAAGCACAACATGAGTGAAAGCGAGTTGTAGCGCGAATGCGCACATGCCTTTGTGGGTGTTGTGCAAGCCATATATGTACGTATGTGTACGTGCATACGTGTGATTGTATGTTGAGTGAAAGCCCTGCAGGGAAAGCTGCTAGTTGTGAACTAGAATTCTACCGGTTTGCGTTTCAGCCGAACTAGTTCACGTTCTATCGTTTTTCAATGTTAGCGACTGGTATTTTTAACATTGCGATGTCCTACGAGATGTCAATTGTCAGGCTATGCATCAGCATCTACTAGTATAAATACTAGTAGCATCATACCAGTTGATGAGATAGTCTGCCAATTCATGCCCCGTGAAAAGCATAAGTGTGCCTTTTTGCTCGCGACGCTCCAGCAGTCACAATGGCCGACAGAGAAGAGCACTCACGGGGTAAGCCTGAGGTCCCAGGTTCAAATCCTGGCGCAGGTAAAATTTTTGTTATTTTCTATTTTTTATTTTATTTTTATTTTTTATTAATTTATTTTTTTGTTTATGCTGTTTATTGTAATTTTTTAATTTAATAAAATAAAATAAATTTAATAATAAAAAAAATATTTTTGTTTGATTTCTTTGTTTTTATATTTCTTCCTAAATGTTTTTTTGCAACGCAATTCGATTTTCAAATTTGTTATTTATTTATAAATTGAATAAATTATTTTTACTTACATTTATTTAACTTTAAAAATCTTAACCACCTCCAAGCGGCCTCGAACCTGCGATTTCAGAACCAGAACCAGTAGTCTTCACGTGACGCCACTGCCGACATTTGTAAGAAAAGCAATTAATTGCGTTTTATTTTTGGCTTTGGCAATTCAAAGGCAGATGTCGCTGATCGCCTAAGTTCTTCGAAATTGTCGAACTGGTAGGCACATACTAGTTAATGAACTAGTATTTTTTCTAACTGATTTGGCTTTTCACTGCAGGGAAGGTAAAGATGTCGTCAGGTTGAAGTGCCGGGCACGATCGGCTGCCAAACCGCTACCAAAAATCAAACGCTAGTCTACTGTAAAAGGAAAAATTAGTAAGGTGTGCAATTGTGAAAAAAAGTAAATTATTTTAAAGTTAGTAGGCATACTAAAGTCAAAGCCCGTTAAAACGGAGAAGGGCCGCTTAGAAAACCGTTTTGGATCCGGTATGAAAGGTGAGGCACGATACTAGGGAATTAGTTAAAATAATTTGAGCTAATACAAATAATAAATATCAAAACATATTTATACAAAAAAAAACTAAACAAAAAAAATGAACTAAAATTAAAATGAAAAATGAACTGAAGATAATATGGAGCTTAAAACTAGTAACGAAATGCTTATGAACATAAGAGACATACATAGACATGCCTATGTGGGCACATAATGATGGCTAAACAACATAAATTAATATGTACATATAAACTCATATACATACTAAAGTTAAGAAATATCATGAAAACAAGAACGAAATTGAACAGATAAAATGCATGCATAGATAACTAATTTAAAATATTCACCAAACGGAAGAAGCATCTTAACTAAAAGAAAGTAAATTCTGTAGGTCACCACTAGGGAGGACTCCACTAGGAGACAAAAGAAAACCTTGATGTTTGAGTTGGGTAGTTTATCCTCTAAAGTATTTGGATAACCAGCTGGTCGCGAAGTACATAAGTCGCATCAAGGCAATAACCTGAGCTAAATATGCGGAGCAACTATATACTTCCAGCACTGTGCGAAACTGGGAACACATAAACCAAAATAAGCAGACACACCACGTAAATAATTGTCGAGCAATCACTCACTCTCAAAGTGGGACGTATTGGTGTCTGTCATCACTTGTTGCTTTGTACACCACTTTCTTTTTACCCTAAGTTTTATTAATTTCCTTCTATATGTCTCTTCGGGTTCTTTCTTTTTTTTGCACGCGCATTTGGATATTTCTCTCTATTTAATGCCTTCTTGAATTTTATACTTTTATAAAAAAAAGGAAATCACCAAGTTTTAATTATAAGTTCACCTCGCAGTTAAATATTTTTCCAAGCTTCCCCAAAGATTTATGGCTAAATCATAGGTGGGCACACATGTGATGTACGCGATTAAGTGGCAACGACCAGCTTTATCGTCTGCACTCTGCACGAACCTTTTGTGTCATTCGCGGCTGCACTCTGCACTAGCCTTAAGTGTCATTCGATTATTTATGTTTTGCATACATACATACATACTTCCATCTTTATATATAATATTCTTGAACCTGTAAACATCATAAAATCTAACGTTAACAAGTCACGTTATTGTACCGTTTGTAGCCTTCTATAAAAGACGAATTTGCATATAAATAAGTGCCATTATATTCCCGCTGGTCGGTGTGTACAAACATAATCGGTTTTCAGTTGCTTTTATCGTACATATTTTTTGGTGCCTCCTGTGAGGACTGAAAGCGCGGTTTTTTATTGTCAAAGTTTCGTAATATCTACGCTGTAAAATAAAACTAGTTTGCCTTCGCGATTCTAACCACGGAACTATGGCTGCAATGAATATAAGAAGAGCGGCGAGGAGTTCTATACTACGCATCAGGGCGGAGGTGGAAACCGAAGGTTATACCGCGGATGAGGTGCAAGTGGAGCACACCATCAGCATTCTAACCGATGTAGTACGCAGTACCTTATGTGCACTTAACGTGATGGGCTTGGCCACCGACCATTGGGACGCCATCGTTTATCCTATTGTTCTCCGTAAATTGCCAACATCGGCGGTCACGCACTGGACCGTTCTGAGTCATTCAGACGCTCTGCCGTAGCTGCAGAAAATTCTTGAGGAGATTGAGACCTATGCTGACACTTTAAGGAGCAGCTCTACCGTACCGCCCAGGCACTCGGCAACATTTCGTGCCGCACAGTCACATATGGTGATGCCCAAATCTTCAAGCGCCAACATGAGATCAGCAATGACCTGCCCACGATGCGCCGAGCCACATCGTATATCAATATGCCCTCAATTTCGAGCATTAAGTCTGGATCAACGTTTGCACTTGCAACGTTATGCTTCAACTGCTTGGGACCAGGTCACTCGGCCCGTGAGGGTAACTCGGGGAATTGCAACAACTGTAAGCAGAAACACAACACCTTGCTTTGTAAGGCAGCTCCGCAAGGCGAGCGGTTACCTACAAACACCAGCTCAGTAGCGCGACCAGTGTCCGTACTCGAGCAACAATCGCCATCAACCAGCGCCACTGCGCCTCAGGTCCTGCCCCGTATGGACGCTGTTCAGTCTCTCCTGGCGCAATCTGAAGGAATCGTCCTACTAGCCACTGCCAAGGCGCCCATCGTAAATGGGTGTGGAGAGGAAGTATCGTGTCGTCTCTTGTGTGACATGGGTTCACAGGTAAGCTTCAATACGGAGCCATTTTTTAAGCGATCTTCTTCCAGCGTTGCTGCTTCGAGTAAGTTGCTTTCTCTGAACCCTATCCTGGATGACGCTGGTGTGTTAAGGATTGGCGGCCGACTGAGGAACGCAGACCTCACGTATGAGCAGCGCCATCCGATCATCCTTCCTAGAGAATGTGCCCTAGCTACGCTTCTGGTCCGCAACGCACACAGGATTACAATGCACGGCGGAATTAGGGAGTAGGGGTACCTCCGACGGGATCTCTGGATTGTGCACGCTAGAGTCTTGGTCAAGCGGTGCCTACATCAGTGTAAGATCTGCAAGTTACACCAAAGAGCAATGCAACAACAACAAATGGCTGATCTACCTCACTCTCGAGTAATGGTTGCGCCTCCCTTTTCCACCGTTGGGTTGGAGTACACCGGAACATTCCTCGTCCGCCATGGTGGTAAACGTTCTACCACCACCACCAAGACGTATGCTGCGATCTTCATATGAATGTGTACAAAGGCAATGCACATAGAACTGGCGGAAGACCTGAGCACCCGAGCATTTCTGGACGTCTTTGATCGATTTGTGAGTCGTAGAGGATATTGCACCAATCTCTATAGCGACAATGGCACCCAATTTGTGGGGGCAAACCGTCAACTTCAAGCTGACCTGGTCGGCTGGAATAACACTTATTCCAAGCAACAGCTGTCTGATGCAGGCGTCCGCTGGCACTTCATAACTGCTTCCGCTCCTCATCAAGGAGGCTTGTGGGAGTCTGCGGTGCGTTCGGCCAAGAAGCATCTCAAGCGCGTCATTGGTGACGCTGTTCTCCCGTTCATTCAACTCAGTACCCTGCTGTTACGCATTGAGGCATGTCTCAACTCAAGACCCATCGTCGCTCTTCATGACGATCCCGAAGGCGGCGTCGCGCTATCACCCGGAGACTTCCTCATCGGCCGCCTATTGAATTCTCGTCCAGAGAACCCCGTTCCGGAAGCTCCGGACAATCGGCTAAAGTACTACCAACGACTACAACACATTTTGCAAAATTTTTGGCATCATTGGAAGGAGGAATACTTGGTCCAGCTGCAGGCTCGTAGCAAGTGGGCCCGACCTACGCCAAATCTACAAGTTGGTGGCCATCCAGCAAGAGCAGCTTCCTCCATCTCGATGGCGCATCGGTCGCATTACAGCAGTGCATCCGGGGAGTGACGGGCTGGTGCGCGTAGTCACCATCGAATCCTGCACTTTCGAAAGAGGCTTTTGTCGCAAACATTTGGGTCAGCGCCCAGTCCAACGAGTATGCCGTATCCTTCAATCCCACGAAGGCATTCTAAGTCCGGAGAACTTAGCCGGGGAGGATGTACGCGATTAAGTGGCAACGACCAGCTTTATCGTCTGCACTCTGCACGAACCTTTAGTGCATAAAATCTAATGTTAACAAGTCACGCTATTGTACCGTTTGTAGCCTTCTATAAAAGACGAATTTGCAAATAAATAAGTGCCATTATATTCCCGCTGGTCGGAGTGTACAAACATAATCGGTTTTCAGTTGCTTTTATCGTACATGTAATTTTAAGTAAGGTTAGCCAGTTCACTATTAACTAACGTATTTTCTTTGCTCACCAAGATTTGCTTTTGTTTCCATTTTTTTCCTTCCGAGATTCGCATGCTTTTCGTAGCTCTCCCATTAGTTATTTCTAGTGCCCAGGTTGTTAAATAATCCTTTTAATCCTATTCATAGTTTTTTTGGGGTTTATTCGGAGTTTTAAAGTATAATTTCTTTGAAAAGAGTTAGAACATAAATGACCCGTCCGAGCGCGTGGTTTAAATGAATGCATCATTTTGACGTTTCATGTAGTAAACTCGAATTTATTACCTTTACCTACATTACACGTACTCTCTCACTTTAGCCACTGGAAAGCCTTCTTTCCACCTGCTTCATAAGTCTCTCGTTTTCAGCTGATCCGTCTCCCACATGCAGGCGCCTTCATCGTTGGAGAGTTCGGTAAGTACTAGTGTATAAGATTATATACGTAGAGGGTAAAGCACTCACATACATATGTACATGCATTTGTATGCACGTAGATATGTATTTGCATGAGTATCTACATACGGTTGAATGCTAAGTGAGAAAACGAAAAGAATCTTTACATAGAGGCAATAGGTTCAGGATTGCACCACAGTAGCGGCATTATTATTGTGTACGGGCTCGGTAGAGTAAGCACCCTGCAGCAAAATTTAGGGACAGTCTGGCAAAGCGCTAGTTCCGCCCTACAAATTTCAGAACTGTCTCTGAACTACTGAAAAAGGGATGCAGAGTTGGACGGTTGAAACTCATATGTTGCTAGTTGCGCTGTCATCAATGTTACTCATCCTGGTCATGTGAAAGCTGACAAAAGATGCACAAATGTAATATGCTATGTTTTTTCGATTTTATTAGACCCTAGTAAGTAATAACAAACTGTTTTCGGTTATTTAATTTGTAACTCTCTATATAGTTTATGGGGCAACTGCTCATATATTTCCAAAAAAGTCGTTATTGGTACATTAATGTCATTTTTACACATATCTACGTACGTATAAAATACGAATAAAATCAAATAAACCGTGTTTTAAAACATTATACAAAACAAAGTTAAATTTAACGATTTTTCGTCAAAATATTTGACCTTTTAATCAGATCTAAAAAAAATTAGCAAAAGTGGTAAACAATCTCACTTTGAAATGGGAGTGCTATTGATATGAACGATAATGTACATACGTAAATGTATCACCAAGCCCCCGAAATGTGTAGTTATGCATTGATTTTTTTTAATTTCCAATGTTCTTCATTTTAATTATTACTAGAGTGCCAGTTACTGTCGAAATTCGACAGTTTTTCTAGTTTTAGAAGCCTTGGAGAGGTTTTCTAACTAATTACGTATGTAGCAAAACTTATACGGTAGAAATTAACTAACCGGAAAATCTCCTTCTAAAACGTAACTAAATTTTTTTTTATCTGAGAAGGTCTTTGGAGGACTTCGGCAGGACTTGGAATTGACCCGATACATTCAAGTTTATCGATAAATTTCAATGATTTGATACATTTCGATAGTTCGATGAATTTCAAGAACACTAAAATTCGATAACTCAACAAAATTCGTTAACTCGACCAATTTCGATAACTGTGAAATTCTATGGCTCGATAAATTTAGATAACTCAAAAATGTAAAAACTTTCGATAACTTTATAAATTTTTAATTTTGACATCTCCACATTTTTCTAAAACTATCTAAACATTTTGATAACTCGATACACTCTGCTAAGACGATTAAATTCGATAAGCAGTGATAAATCGGTAAGCTTATATAACCTTGAAATTTCGATAAATCGATATATTTTGAAAATTCCATAACCTTCGCTTCGTTGATCCAACCAATTTCAGTATATCAATAGTTATCGATAACTCTGTAAGTTGAAAGAACTCCATGCATTACGATACCTCGATAAATTTCGTTAAGTCTATAAATAATGGTAATTCAATAAATATCGATAACTTGATACATTTCTTTAACTTGACAAATTTCGTTAATCCCACACGTTTTATATAGCTCGATAACTATCTGTTAATTTGGACAACTAAGTTTCTTAATTTAATTAATTAATTTTTAAACGACGATTTTCAACCAATTTCGAAACTATAAAAACTCTCCTCAACTACAGAAAATTACCTTTCCAACGGTGTTTTTGGTTTTGAAATCGGTAACTTTACCTTCCGTCTTCATCTTTGTTTTTATCTTTCACATCTTCGCTTTTATCGTTTTCTTTTTCTACTCACGTACCTTATGATGACGTGATAAGATGTCACGTGATTTTATGTGGTGTGATAGGATGTCATGTCATGTGTTGTCATATCCTCTGATGTCATGTCATATGATGTCATACCATATGATGTCATATCATGTGATGGACGTCTTGTAATGCCATGTCGTGTCATACGATGTCATATCATGTGATGTCAAGTCATGTGACATCATGCCATATAATGTGATGTCATATCATATAATATCATGTCACGTGATATCGTGTGATGTGATATCATATTATGTCATGTAATATCATGTGATGTCTCTTCATATCATGTGATAAAATGTGATGTGATGTCATATAATGTGATCACATTCCATGTTCCGATTAGTGTATCGATAACCCTGTTGATAACTGTGTGGATAAAAATACCGATAACAATATCCATAAACTTATAGAAAAATACAACGATTGTAAAATCGATTAATTCATCGATAAATATAACAATCATTAGTATCGATTATTATACATATCGTTAACAATATAAATGACTAAATCGATAACAAAATTAATTATTTAATCGATTATTATACCGATAACAATATCCATTATTGTATCGATAACAATATCGATTATTATATTGATTATTATATCGATTACAATAGTGGTTATTTAATCAATAACAGTATCGATAACAATATCGATTATTATATCGATAAAAATATCGAGTTTTATATCGATAACAATATCGATTTTCATCCTCATCCTTTTCTTCATATTTATCTTTATTTTTGCATATTCCTCTTCACCTTTACCTTAAAGTGTTTAAATTTACTTTGATCTTCGTTTTTGCCTGTACCTCTAGGTATCTTTGTTTTTGTTTTTATTCTCAAACCGCTAAACCGCTGAAAACCATTTCCATGTGCATTATTCCCCTTGAATTTGACAATTTACAACCAACCAACCACCTGCCGCTAAAGAAGTTTCACTTCATAAATTCAGAAATGTTCTTACCCCTTCAGTTACCCTAATTCTTATGTATCTGTCATTGGCTCCATTTTTGTCTTTATCTTCACTTTTGCCTTCTTTGTTTTTGACTTCATCGTTATCATTTATTTCTTCATCTTCATATTTATCTTTATTTCAAAGCTTAATTTCAAATCTGTAGTGAAACAACAGGCGAAACATGTCAAATTGAACATGTTGCAGCAACATCTATACACAATTCGAAAATGTTTAATCGACGGTTTTGGGCGTAATTTTCAACCAATTGTGAAACCATAAAAGCTCTGCTCATCTACGGAAAAATGCCTTTCCAATGGTGTTCTTGGTTTGGAAATCAGTTCGGTAGAATCGCCAAACGAACGGAGACAAAATTCATGTTAGCGTATTAATATATAGATATCGTTTAGTTTTTATTTAAGTACTATGTCTCATACTCCATAAACCATTTAAATTCAAATTCCTAACTGTGCTGCAAACTTATATAACTCTAAAAACTGTCTTCAAAATTTCAAATTTTTAATCAGATATTTTTTATAAATATTTCGAGTATGTTTTGTAGCCCATAAATTTTAGTGTAGTAAAGTGTAATCTTGCATCTTAAACGAAAATATTTAAATAGGAGAATGCCTTCAAGAGCGTGCGTAAAAAGAGTTATAAAAAATCAGCGCGATTAATTATACTAAAATTTAATGGGCTATAGAACTACATACTTATAAACTCTGATTTAAAATATTGAAGTTTTTATAACAGTTTCTAGAATTCTACTAAATTTCCAACACAGTTAGAAACGTGAATTTACTTGTTTATGTTACTTGTATACTTATGAGCCATCCTTAAATAAAAAATTTACGAAAAATATTTAGCATGAAAACTATTTTGAATATTCAAAATTCTATATTTCTTATGAGATGCCGGAAAGTCTATGTATTACATTTCAATAAATTTAATGCAATTTAACGCTGGGTTTTCACAAATAATCATTCAATATATCACCGTTTTTCTCATTTTTTGACACGACTTAGTTCAGATTTTTAATTATAGGGATCCCAGAAATACCCATTATACGTAAAAAATATAAATTATTTTTAAGAATAACGGTTTTAGAAATTAAAGGAATAATTGACACTTTATGTTCCTAAATTTAAAGCATAGTTTGCGTCAAAAAGTAAATTAGTTCAAAACAAATAGCTCTTGAAACATATAATGAAGTATTTATATTTACAAAATTGTATGCGTGCTTATTTACAGAAAAGGCTCTATACTATACTTATTAGAACCAGCTCAAAACTAACCACATTTTTTCTAGTCCGGAGGTGACCCTTTTTGAACTATCTAAGAACTGTTGTTATATGAACTGTCTCAGAGCCATCTAACCCAGAGTCAGCTCAGAACAAGTTCAAAAGTTCTGCAGAGGGCGACAATTGTCACTTCGTAGGACATCGCCATGTTAAAAAAGACAGTTGAAAGCATTGAGTTGGGATAGATGAAGAACCAGTACCGTCTCTTTTCGGGCTAGCTCAGCGCAAGTTCTGAACCAGTTTGATTTGCTGCAGGGCACGAACATAGACCTACTTTGAAATTGAATAAACCACCCTTAGGTCAGTTTAGGAACCAAGAGTGAGATCAATAGTATTAAAAAAAGAAAAATAATAACAATAATCTATACTAATTATATAAAGAGAAGTCCCTTTTTTTTTGTAACAGGTAATCTCGTGAACGGCTGGTCCGATTTTCATGAAATTTTGTATAGAAATAGCTTTCGGTAACCACCATGTTTTCGGCTAAAAATATTTTACTTTTTTTCGGGTAGGTGGACCAGGGACCGGTCTATTCGAAAAAAATCTTATTATAGTCCGATTTGCTTAAAATTTAGTACGTAAGTAGTTTTTTAGCATGTATTAGCATATGTGATCAATTTTTTCCGAGAAGTGGACGCGGGACCGATCTATTCCAAAAAATCGCATTTATGGTCCGATTTGCTTAAAATT
>NW_023458555.1:57820855-57845854 GCF_013731165.1 Rhagoletis pomonella | reverse complement strand
GATGCAAATAGGCTACTACATAACAGCCATTGTATAGCACATAATTAGCTCTATATTTAACCGAAAAATGAAATCAATCGAACTGCTTGGTCCTGAAATATAAGCATTTAAAGAGAGTGTCGTTACGTGACAAAAAATGGAAGTTCATTTTTTCTTTTCTTACAAAATCGCAAAACTCTGCGAATTGTGGATGGCTATTTTCATGAAACTTATTTCAAAAAAGTTAAAGAAAACAAATGGTATTCCTTTTTTGTATCACATTGAAATCGTACGACTGTCACGTGCGCCACCATGGGAATGCCCATATGGCATACCCGAATTTTGAAATTATTTTAATTATTGGTACTCAAAATAGTTTTTACGAAAGGTTGTTAGTTTTTATGATTTAAAGGTGCCGCCAGAAGTTAACATCGTAAATAATGTTCGGAATGTATTTTCTACAGATAACTTTTGAAATACTAAAAAAAAAATTAATTTCCATTGCCACATTCTTATTACTGGGGTTTTAAAATGCGTTTCTTTGATACCCCTTTTGACGAAATAATTTGATGATTATCAATGATTCTCCCAAGTGTCTTTATTCACATTTCGAACATTCGGAATATATTTTTATGTTCACTTATTCATTAGAACGTTGCTCCCGATAATATGGCGCCGGATAACCTGAACGCATTCTTTTCATTTCGTCTCTAGTACGGAATTCATAGAGGATTGCATGAAAATAATGGCGCTAGAGACACCAAGTAGGTAAGTTTTTGCTAAAAAAATTTAATTGAACATTAATAAGACCTAATAATTTTATTATCTTCTGTTTCTTTATAACCATTGTTTCTGATAAACTACACGACTATTCTCTTCTAGATTCGGACTGAATAATAAAAACACGCCTACGGCCAGGGTTGGCACCTCACGAAACCGATTGCGTAGCAAAAGACCAGAAAAAACGTAGTAAAAAGTAAAAAATCGTAGCAAAAGATAAAAATTGCTTATTATTTAAAATTTATATGCATATCTCTTGTTTTAAAACAAAAACATAACATTTGAATTTCAATAACATCTGTACTCTTTTAAGTATTGTATTAATTTGTTTCTTTCACAGTGGCGTTTGCCAAATACCGAACTTATAGAACTAAACACTTTTTGCCACTTACCCCAGCCCTTTCGTCATAAATAAATGAAAGTTTACTTTGTTTTTATTGTTGGTTTGTACTAGGCTATTTTTATCAATTTGGCTTATGTGCAAGAAAAAACTTTCTTCACTTTGCTGCCCGACGTTTCGCCAAACTCCTTGGCATCTTCTGGGGCGTTTTCTTTATTAAAGAATCAACAAGAAACAAACATAAGGACGTTATTGTTATAATATAATTTGTTAATATGTACACAAAACATTTGTACACACAAGAAAACAAGTAACTAATTTTTTATTGAATCTATGACAATTAGCAATTTTTAACATGATACTGAACTTTAAACACTTTTGAGAAAACATTGAAAAACTTACATTTGAACAATAAACTATTGTACACTTAACATTTAAAACTTCAAAATTTAAATAGCGTTCATACCATCACCCTGTGGTACATTTGTCAAACTAATACTAAAATGGCTATAAACATAATAAGTATGCAGCCGCGATGTCGTCAGTGTCTTCTTTTTTGTTTATTGTTACAGTTCTTTTTTGCAAAATTCTTAAACTCTCTAGTGTGTATCTTGTTTTTTCTCTTTTTTCCCTATCCACTATTCTCGCGTTAGTCAGATCAGCTGTATGACCACTGGCTAGCACATGTTGGGCTAAAGCAGTGCTGTTTTTATTCTTCCTAATGTCGGCTTCATGTTCAGCTAGGCGAACTCCCAGTGGTCGTTTCGTTGTGCCAATGTACACCTTATTGCAGCCTTCGTTTTCGCTCCCTTTGCATGTGATTTCGTATACCACATTGCTTTGTTGGTGGGAGTCTATTGGAGATTTTGTATTTGTAAATATTGAAGACAAGGTGTTGTTAGATTTGTATGCTAATGTAATATTCTGATTGCTGTTTATTTCGCCTTCAAGTTGTTGGTGGAACTTAGGTACGTATGTGACACTGTTATATCGCTTTGTCTCACTTGTTGTTTTCGACTTGGTTGTTTTGTTGTGCTGGTTGTCCATTTCCCTCATTTTTTGTTTGAGTAAGCTTTGTATTAGGTGGTGCGGATAGTTGTTGTTAATGAGAATTCTGTTTATTCTGTTAATGTTTGTGTCTCTAAATTGTGCGTGGCTTATTGTTAGTATTTTATGGATTAGGTTTTTTGCGGTGTTCACTTTATATTTTAAGGGTTGCGAAGACATGAAATTAATTATGCGACCGGAGGATGTGGGTTTCGAATACCAGTCAAGTAGTATGGAGTCATTTTTCTTATGAATCATGACGTCTAGGAATGGGATGCGGGAATTCGTTTCTGATTCCATAGTGAATTGTAGCTTAGGATGGTATTCGTTGAGTGTTTTAAAATTATATCCACGTCGTTTCTTCTTACAATATCAAAAATATCGTCCACATATTTAACCATAAATTTAATGTCAATGTTGAGGTGTTTCTTTAGCTCCATCACGGTATTGTCCAATAAATTGTCCATAACTATGTCTGCAATCGTTGGCGAGAGGGGATTTCCCATCGGCATCCCAATGGTCTGTGCATAGAAGTTTCCGTTGTATGTGAAGTAATTATTCTCTTTCAGACAGAAATTCAAAATGTTGTGGAATTTATTTTTCGGTATTTTCGTGTTTGGTTTAATGTCGTCCCACTTATCGAGGATGATTTTAATAGCTAAATGTGTCGGAATGTTGTGAAGAGGGATATCACGTCGAAGGAAACCAATAAATCCTCCTCTTCTATCCGAATATTCTCTAGTTTTTCTTTCAGTTGGAATGCATTTTTTATGTTGTATTTTTCCATGACAAGGTTATGAAGAATATTACCTACATACTTGGACAAACTGTTACACGGGACATTCACTGACGAAGAAATTGGCCGTAAAGGCAAGTCCGGTTTGTGGAACTTTGGCAACCCATAAAGTCTAGGTGCAGTCGCTGCGGTGCATGTCAATTGTCGTTTCTCTTTGAATGCAATAATCTTGTTTTTGTACAAGTCGTCAACTAAAGGCCCGTTTACATACAACTTTGGCGTTGCGTTGGCGTTGGCGTCGCTTCGACAGCTGACTATGAATACATGCATTTATATGAAAGTCTCCACATAACCAAAGTTGGGCAACGCCAACGCCAACACAACGCAGAAAGATTACCAACTCTCAACTTTTCGCGCGCGTCATTCGTCAGCTGTTCCAAATAATCAAAATTATGTGATTCAATTTTCATTTTTAATCAAATGCGGGCAAGAAATATATTTTTTAATGCAATTATTGATGTAAAATTTTGGTTTTTCTGCCGCTACTATGTTAATTTAGTGACCAAAGTATTCTCTGCTAAGCGTTCATTGTAGCAAGCACGGGCGTTACTCGCGCTGCTGTCAAAGCGACGCCAGCGCCGACGCAACGCCAAAGTTGTATGTGGACGGGCCTTAAGGTATTGCTTTTCCTCTGAAGTGTAGTCGTTGGGTCATTTCTCATTGTTTTATATGTATTTTTGTCGTCAAGTAGTTTCTTCATCTTCTCTGTATAGTCCGCTTTGTACAATATCACAGTTTTATTTCCCTTGTCGGCATCAGTAACTACTATTTCGTCTTTATATCGTTTTAAGAGTGTTTTAGTTCTATTGAAAGTTTCTAAAATAAATCTTTCGGATGCGTTATGTTTAATATTGCGTTTGAATTGGATGATTCGGTTACTTAGTTTACATCTTGCTACTTCTTTGGTTGGACTAGTTTTAGTTGTGGGTATAGCAAATTTTCTTCCTAGGGATAATAGCCATTTGGTCTCTTCTGGAAATTCAATACTCGTTTTGTTTACGAACCAATCGTTGTTTTGATTAATTCCTAATTTTCATAGTTGTTGGTGCTTAAGTTTTTCTAGTTTAAGCTTAAGCTATTTTGTTTGCAGAAAAAGGAATTCAGTTCCAATTCGTTTATACTGTGATGTAGTTGCTGTTTTGCGTGCAGAATGTAGCTTTTGGTGTTTTTAATGTTCATGTTTGTTTGTGTGATCTCTAGGTTTAATATTTTCTTTAGAAACATTCGTTTTGTTATACCCGAGCGCACTTGTGCACAAGGGTATATTAATTTTGTTCACATAACGGTTGTTTGTAACAGCCAAAACGAATCGAGATAGATATAGACAAATTTATACATAAATGATCAGGATGAAAAAAGAAATCGATTAAGCCATGTCTGTCTGTCCGTCCGTCTGTCCGTCTGTCCGTCTGTCCGTCCGTCCGTGTACACGATAACTCGAGCAAAAATTGAGATATCTCAACGAAATTTTGTATGTAGGTTTCCCTTAATCCAAGGTAGGTTGGTATTGAAAATGGGCGAAATCGGACTGTAACCACGCCCACTTCCCATATAACGGTAATTTCCAGAAATACGAAAACTGCGATATTTTAGTAACTACTGAAGATAATTCACTTAAAATTTATATTTACAATAACTTTTAGACGAAAAATAAGAATATTATACATTTTTGGAAAATGGGCATAGCCACGCCCACTTATGGTTACATGTGTATATCTTAGGAACCGCTGCACCAATTTCTTCCAAACTTGGCACAGTTGTTGGCCTTCGTACAGCATACCAAATGGCCGAAAATTTTTAAAATCGGACAATAACCACGCCCACATCCCATATAACGGTAATTTAGAGAAATACAAAATCTTCGATAAATCAGTAAATATTGAAGCTAATTTATTCAAAATTGATGCTTGCAAAAATTCTTTACCAAGAAATACTTTTATGGTATAATTTTGGAAAATGGGCGGGGCACCGCCCACTTATGATCACATATATGTATATCGGTAACCGTTCTACCAATTTGTACCAAACTCGGTGTGGTTATTGTGCTTGCCACATGAAAGCAAAGCGTTGAAAATTATTGAAATCGGACTAAATTACGGCCGCTTTTCATATAACGGTAAATTTTAGAAATGCTTGAAACTTCAATATTTCGAAATTGAAGGACGCTAATTTACTCAAAATTGATACACCCCGGCTTACCATATAGCGGTAGCTTTCGGAAAGGTGAAGAAACATATATTTAATACTTGCGCCGGGTATTTAATGTTCGGCTCCGCCCGAACTTAGACTTTCTTACTTGTTTTCTCTACTTTTGCTTTTATTTTCTGAGATGTGGTATTTATGTTTATGTTTTTTGTTGCGTTTGTCAAGTAGTTGGGTGTTAGTTCATACCGTCTACATTCCAATAAGAATTTTAGTTGTGTTATCTGTTTTGCCAGTTTTTGTTTTTGTTTACTGTAGCGTTTTAAGTATAAGCAAATATGCTCTCCGTGTTTGTATTTTATGTGCTTGTAATAATCCTACATGTTTGTGAGTGTTTTTTGTTGATATAAATAAAGGGAATACTTCGGCATGCTTACTTGAATTTGCGCAATAACAAAATCAATTTCCTCGAAACAATGGATGAAACTAACGGCAGTGTTGCCTGTTGAACCTTTTATACAAAGACAATATTTCTCCTTGTCTTTAAGTAGTAGTTTCTATAAATCAAAAAGAAAGCAACACAGGCTAAGGCAGAATGCGGGAGCGAGACAACTGCCAGGTTATCCAACCTTGTGTTATTGAATCATGAATTATAACGAGTTGTCCCTTCTTGTTATCTACGTTCTTTGGTCAAACTTAGGAGGTAAATAAATTGCACAAGCTGCTGATTAAACCTACTTTAGTATTTTCCCATACACTTTTCTGTAGAACAAAAAAAAACTTTCAACTTATATATCGATATTGCGGGTAAAGTATCGATGTCTTCGATATATCGACTTTGGAATATCGATTCAAAAAATCGATTATCGTACCATAAAATATCGATTTTAAGAATAATCGATACGATATCGAACATTTATAGGCTCATGGGGAATATAGAAGGTGGCGCTGATTGTGATACCGCTCCCTCTTGAAAATTTTGACAGAAATGTGACGTCATAGGAGATTTTGTGTATTCCCTGTGTAATATGCATATACATATACATGTGTAAAACATATACATACTGATAGATCTCTCTCAGCTCCCTCGACCGGCAAATCTGCGATGACGTCATATTGACGTTACTTCCCGAATTTCACATCAATAAGCGCAATCTTGTATTCTATCGGTCTTGCAAAAGACTGGTTTTACTTGTGAAAGAAAATCCCAATACTCAGTTGGCACCATCTCTGAGAACAAAATCGTAGAGCTGTTGATAGTTTTAAAATTTTTTAAAAAGATTTGGCTCACAAACGCCTCTTTACTCAGTCGGAAGTTTTTAATAAACCAGGGTAAATTCCCCTTCATTAAACATTTTGTAGTCCTGTCAGTTTACGAAGCTCTCATCCTCTGACGAATCGTTGAACCAGAACTCGTTGTACTCATTTTTACCACGTTTTTATGAACTCGCTTGCTTTTTTATTTCATTTTAATTTGCACAAATTTACATAAATATGGGGAAATCTTTAGCTATTTGTACAACGATTTAGGGGTGGGGCGGAGGGGGAGGGGCGTGGCTCCCCAAACCCCCTCTAAGGGCCGGTTGTTCAATGTCTGGTTATCATTACCACTACACTATCGACGATTTCGACATCATGCATGTATTATGTGATCGATAAAGCAGTCGTTGTACTTAATCGGAGCTTCTAGCTCCGATTTGTGCTAATCAGACATTGAACAACTGGCCCTAAACGAAAGAGGATGAACGTCGCTTTATGAAAAGTCACCCCTCATATTTCGTGGATATTTTTTTTTTTTACAGCTCAGCTCGGAAACTTGCAAAAAATACCATATTTCCAACCGACATTATTAATAAATTAGTGCACAGATATAGTAAATTTTATTTTTGTAATAAAGCGTGAACTGTTATCTACAAGTATGTATAAAAGGGTTTTGATTCCATTCCCGCGTTTGGGCACAGCCAAAATGTATTCAACAAAGTGTGATTGATTTTGACATTGCTCTAATAAGAAACAGGCTATAATGTCAAACTGAAATGAATGCTTAACCCAAAGTCTTTAATGGAAAACTATTTCGCATGAAAAAAATTTTATTTCAAAATTGTTAGAATTAAGCTCACATATAAAATTGGAAACAAATGTAAAATCCTACTTTTATAAGTGTCGAATAATGTTTAGGATAAAAAAATGAAATATAAAAATAAACGCACAAAAGCATTAGACTTGGGCAATTAAAAACAAGAAAATTGCTAAAACTATTTTATAAACAATTTGTTTTATTTTATTGACAAAATATATACATATATTCCTGGTAATATAAACAACACTATAATCGAAATTAAAGCCTAGCGCATCAGTGCTGACAAGATACATGCAAAACTAAGGGTTAATTCGTTTGTTTATACTTTTTGACATAATAGTACCTTAAAAGAGAGCCGCACTGAATTGTCAATCATACCTTGGGCACAGCAACCCAAAATCGTTGTACAAATTCATAAACAGTACCCTAAATATGTATAAGGACACTATTTAGTTTGCTCGATTTGTAAACAAAGCTTCTCAGCGCTAAAAAATATACTATTTTGAACAACCTAAACGAGCGAAATTCACAAAAGCGCTATTCTTCATGGAATGAGCGTCATAATACCAAATGAAAATTCGTTTGATCAGCACTTTCGACCACAGTCGAAGATCGAATGCAACTCATAATACGGGCCTTTATGTAAGCGTACAATGTATGCTCGTGACAAATGACGCCAAGTCAAGTTGAAACCAGAGACATAACGATTATAAGAAAGAAAAATACAATATTGCTTTATAATTATAACTGAACAATGTAAAAGGAAGTAATATATTTCTTGCAAATATTTATCATGTAAAGGCGGAAAAACTTCTTGTAAAGCAAGGCTAATAACTAAAGACTCACAAACTTTATAGCACTAATGAATGAATGGAAAACGATGTACATATTATGTGTCATATTTTCCACATTCGCGAATGCGAATGAGAATTTTCGGAATGCAAATGTGCGAAATGTTCCGTTATATTCTTGTAAAAAATTCTAATATACTCGTAAAAATATTTCGAAAGAAAGAAAGAATATTTGCATTCGTTTTTAAGGAAAGCTGTTCAACAGTTTCCAGGTGTGTTGCGAGTTTCATTCAGCATCTATTGTAACTGGTCAATATCAGTAACAAAAATATTTTGTGTGAAGCAATATTTTCACCTGGAGAATGGTCAACTTTTAAATCTATGTTCGTATGGAAGCTTATGTCGAAAGGCTGACTTTAGTATAATGCCACATTCCCTTTATTCTTTAAACGACGAGGAATTTTTTGATGAGACTTAACAAGAATATTGTCTTGCTATTTCTTGCACATTTATTTGCCAAAAGTTCTTCAACGGCTCGGCGCCAGTGAGTCATTAGCAATCGTATGCTGCGAATGCCGCATTATACTAAAGCCAGCCTTTCGACATAAGCTACTATTCCATACGAACACAGAAATATTAGCTCTGATCCAATACTTTTCGTGAAAAATCCTGTAAAACTGTCAAACATCAAAATTACTCTCCGAAGTGAGAGTAAAAAGTGAGTAACAACAAAAAGTGCGGGAACAAAAAAAACATTTTTCCTGTAAAAACGTCAACCAGTGATTGCTTGACACTTTTCATGATTTTACCAGAAGAAAAAGTTCGGGTAAAATCTTGCAACTTCATTCTCTACACAACTCTCCAAAAGTCGCTCTCATTTACAGGATTTTGGAGTACGGGAACATTTTTCCTGTAACTTCCTGCAAGTTCGTGTAAAATCCTGTAAGTTCATGGAGTACTGGATCAGAGCTATTGTCTAACAACGTCTTGTGACGTAGAGCGTTTATTTTCAATCGTATAAGTATATACCATGATACAAATATTTAAAGATAGTTTCACTTCTCCTTATCCGCCATTGCTCCCATTTGACGTAGACTGTGCGTTTGACGGTTTCTTTTAAATTGAAGCTACCATGTTATTTGCACCAGTAGCAGTAGAGCGAGTAGTTTATGTTATCTTTTATCTTACTAATATTATAAATGTGAAAGTTTGTATGTTTGGATGTTTGGGAAATCATCACGCGGAAACGACTGAACGGATTTGCATGAAATTTTGTACGCAGTTAGCTTATGGGCCAGATTGGTTAATAGGTTATTCTTTTAAGAGTTGCCACCTGTTAAAAAAGTTTAACTTATTTAATATGCGGAAACCACTGAACGGATTTGCATAAAAATTTGCATACAGATAGCTTATGACCTAGATTGGAAAATAGGCTACTTTTCTTAAGAGTTGCCACTTGTTAAAAATTTAAATAAATTAATACGCGGAAACGACTGAACAGATTTGCATGAAATTTTACACACGGATAGCTTATGGCCTAGGTTGGCAAGTAGGCCGCTTTTTTTTAAGAGTTGCCACCTGCTAGAAATGTTTAATTTAATTAATACGTGGAAATGAGTGAACTTATTTGCTTGCATGCTAAAAAAAGTTTAAATTAATTAATACGCGGAAAAGTCTGAACGGATTTGCATGAAATTTCGTAAACAGATAGCTTATCACCTACAGGGGAAAATAGGCAAATTTTTTGGAAGAGTTGCTGCCTGTTAAGAAAGTTTCATTAAATTAATACGCGGAAATGACTGAACAGTTTTGGATGAAATTTTGCACGGATATAGCTTATGACCTAGATTGGAGAATAGGCTACTTTTTTAAGAATTGCCACCAGTTTGAAAATGAAATTTTGCTCACAGATGGTTTATGACCTGGATTGAAAAATAGGCTACTTCCTTAACCGGTTTCCCGATCAGAATGAAATTTGGTACACTTACTACGGATTTCGCAAGGACGGTCTTAAACTGAAAGTAACTCCCATAACTCAAGGCCCCTCCCATACAAAATTGGAATTTGTATATTACATGCATATCTCTGGAAGTATTTGTGGGAGAGAACTGGAACTTGGTAAAGAGATATGTATGTGAAATTAATGTTTGTAATTCGATTAAATTCAATCTGATCGCAGTTAATCATGATTAATTTTAATCTGACTAAACAGCTAATCGTAACCGCGATTAAAAAAATGTATTTTTAATCATTAACTCTTAATTTGATCAAGTAGGTTTGTTGATTAATAATTTATGCTTTGTGTGCACTCAAAGAAAGTTAATCCAATAGGGATTAGTCGGGTTTCCTCATCAATCTGAGCAATTTGGTGTGCATTTTCATTAAGATCTATACCGACAAACGTTTTACAAACTAGGTTTGTAAAAGTTCCCAGTTTATGTATTACTAATTACAATAATTAATTTTTTATATTATGTGCTTTTTATAAGCGTAAAACACAGAATAATTACTATAACTGGTGTTTGGTTTCAAATTCGGACAAACTAAACTAGACAATTTAATCAGATTTTATTTTTAATTGGATTACAGACCATTTTTCTTCGTGAATATGAATATGATTTCACACAGTGTTGGCAAAATGTTAATCTGATAAACGATTAATATGTTAATCGCGTTTGACGATTAAAATTAATTAGTCGAAATCATTTGTACGATTAATGATAACATTTTTTGAATCGTTAATCGCTGGCTGCGATTTACGATTAATTTTAATCGTCAAACGCGATTAACATTTTAATCGTTAATTTTTAATCGTTATTCAGATTAACATTTTGCTAACACTGTGTAAAATCATATTCATATTCACGAAGAAAAATGGACGTTTTTGGAAAAGAGGCGTAGCACCTCCCACACTGACTGAAAGTTTCATATTGCATATCTCTTCAAATGTTTGTGGTAGAGTTCTCAAGCTTGGTATGGAAATACATATCTTATCTTATCTTATCTTACTAATATTATAAATGTGAAAGTTTGTATGTTTGGATGTTTGGGAAATCATGACGCGGAAACAACTGAACGGATTTGCATGAAATTTTGTACGCAGATAGCTTATGGGCCAGATTGGTTAATAGGCTATTTTTTTAAGAGTTGCCACCTGTTAAAAATTTTTCATTAAATTAATACGCGGAAACGACTGAATGGATTTGCATGAAAATTTGCACACAGATAGCTTATGACCTACAGTGGGAAATAGGCTAATTTTTTGGAAGAGTTTCCACTAGAGGTGTCAAACTATCGATAGTCACACCATCGATAGTTTTGATAGTTTTCAGAAAGACTATCAATATTCACGATAGTCTCGAAAAAAACAAAAGTATCGATAGCACTATCGATAGCGCTAAATCAGTTAGGTTGCTTTGTTTTTACAGGATCATAGTGAAATAAATATTTAGGGAGTTCACAAGTCGTGCTATTTGTCATATTTGCTCTTTTGTACTATTTTTTTTAGAACAGTTGTAAAATGAGACTTGTGAGCATCCCATACTTTTTCGTGTGGTATTGTACAATATTTTAACAATTATATTTGACATAATAAAAATTATTAAAACAGCTTTAGAAAGTTTATAATGCCCAGAAGAAGCGAGAAAAGCAAATTAATGGCTGCAATTTGCGAGAAGTACGCGCAGGACGCAATGATGGAAGGAAGTGAGTCGTCAAATAAGTCATTTATGAGTTTTTTAAATTTATTTGGTGCATTTTTGTTAGGCGATGAAGATGAGGAGGAAGAGATCGATGAAACTTTTAGGTTGAATATGCTTGATTTTCCCCGGACACGCTTAGTTTTGCACTGAATTAAAAAAGATCTTTAATAAGTTAAATATGTTATAAATTAAATTAAAAATTATAAATTAAAAACTTACTCCATTGCCATGAGATGACTCCATTTTTTTATTTAAAATTTGAATATTTTATTGTACTCAGACAAGGAAAAATGTAAATAAATAGAAATGTCTGATCCAATAGCACTCACAAATAGCAAAGTAAACATAGTTTTCAAAGTTGTATTGTAATACAACAATTTTACTTTTAAAGCAAAAACAACACTTTTAAAACTGTTCTAAAAAAATAGTATAAAAGAGCAAATATGACAAATAGCACGACTTGTGAACTCCCTAATTATCTTATAAAAGTTATAATCATTCAAAATTAAGTAACTGCTTAGCCAAAATACTTCTCTTTTTAGAAAGTTCAAAAACAAACACAAGTTATACAAACAAAACAGGATTTACGATTAACGTATGTATGTATAATTTCAAAAAAATTGGGGGAGATGATCGATAGTCCTACTAAACTATCGATATTTTTGATAGTATAAGAAAAAACTATCAATGAGTATTGATAGTCTAAAAAAATTGAAACTATCGATACTATCGATAGTGCCATCGATAGTTTGACAACTCTAGTTTTCACCTGTTAAAGAAGTTTAATTAAATTAATACGCGGGAACGACTAAACGGATTTGCACGAAACTTTGCACACAAATAGCTTATGACCTAGGTTAGAAAGTAGGCTACTTTTTTTAAGAGTTGCCACCAGTTAGAAATTTTAATTTAATTAATACGCGAAAATGAATGAACCGATTTGCATAGAAGTTTTAACACAGATAGCTTATGAGCTAGGTTGAAAAATAGGCTACTTTTTCTAAGAGTTACCACCTGCTAAAAAAGTTTAATTAAATTAATACGCGGTAAAGTCTGAACGGATTGGCATGAAATTTTGCAAGCAGATAGCTTATGACCTACAATGGAAAATAGGCTTTTTTAAGAATTGCCACCTGTTTGAAAATGAAATTTTGCTCAAAGATGGTTTATGACCTGGATTGAAAAATAGGCTACTTCCTTAACCGGTTTTCCGATCAGAACGAAATTTAGTACACTTACTACGGATTTCGGAAGGATGGTCTTAGACTGAAAGTAAGTCCGGTAACTCAAGGCCCCTCCCATACAAATTGTAATTTTCATATTACATACATATCTCTGGAAGTATTTATGGGGGAGAACTGGTATAGTGATATGTATATGTATGTGAAATCAATGTTGGCATTAATCGATTGATGTTTTAATCAGTTAGTTAACTCGATTAAATTCAATCTGATTACAGTTAATCATGATTAATTTTAATCTGACTAAACACTTAATCGTAACCGCGATTAAAAAATAAATTTTTAATCATTAACCCTTAAGTTGATCAAGTAGGTTTGGTGATTAATTAAGTTATGCTGGAATTTCCCTGTGCACACAAAGCATGATAATTCCTCATCAATCTAAGCAATTTGGTGTGCATTTTCATTAAGATATATACCAACAAACGTTTTACAAACGAGGATAGTAAAAGTTCCCAGTTTATGTATTACTAGTAACAATAATTATAATTTTTTTATATTATGTGCTTTTTATAAGCGTAAAACGCAAAATAATTACTATAACTGGTGTTTGGTTTCAAACTCGGACAAACTAGACAAATTAATCAGATTTTATTTTTAATTGGATTAACGATTAATGTTTTAAATTAATTAAACGTAATCGCAGCCAGCGATTAACGATTAAAAAGCTGTTCTCATTAATCGTGCAGTTGATTACGACTAATTAATTTTAATCGTCAAACACGATTAACATTTTAACCGTTAATTTTAATCAGATTAACAGTTTGCCAACACTGTGTGAAATCATGTTCATATTCATGGAGAAAAATGGACGTTTTTGGAAAAGAGGCGTAGCACCTCCCATACTGACTGAAAGTTTCATATTGCATATCTCTTCAAATGTTTGGGGTAAAGCACTCAAGCTTGGTATGGAAATACATATGTATGTATGTATGCCAAACTAATATCATACTCATGGAGAAAAATTAGAGTTATTGGAAAAGGTGGTGTGGCAACTCCCATGCAAATTGATTTTTCTATGCTGCATATCTCTGGAGGTGGTTATTGCAGAGGACTGGAACTGGGCACCGAGATGTGTATACAAAATTAATTCCATACTCATGGAGAAAAATTTGCATATTCGAAAATGGGACATGGTTCCTCCCGTACAAATTTACTGCTTATCTCTAGAGGTGTTCATGGTAGAGTACTGGGACTTGGTACTGGGGTATGTAAAATCAATTCTAAATTCATGGAAGAAGATTAGGGTTATAAGAAAAAGGGGCGTGGCACTTCCAGTACAAATTAACTTTTTCATGCCACATATCCCTGGAAGTGTTTGTGGAAGAATACTGGAACTTGGTATGGAGTTGTGTATGCAAAATATATCAATTGCTCACGTGAGTTATTAAAAAAGAAGGCATGTCGCCTCCCATACATACTAAACACTTCTTAATACATATCTCTGGAAGGATAGAAAATCTCTCAAAGTATTTTAAATTTGTTATGGAGATTTATTTTATAAGTGCCGTATTGACAGAATAAATTTCATTAAATGGCGGTATTTGCTGGCAAAGAACCATCAACCCAATGTTCTGAACGAACACCACCAATTACCAAACCTACTTCAGCTCTAGTCCCTAATCACAATCAAGACGGAGCCAACAAAGTTAACCCACCACGACTCCGCGATGTTTTCTTTATCTCAGAAAAATGCTTGACATATAATATGCCGAACGAGCGTCGCGATTATCTCACGGTTATGGTTAACAACCATTCTCCTAAGGTTTTATTCGATGGTGGAGCTGAAGTCACAGTCATTTCACAAACATTTTATGAGAAGTACAGATGGAGGCAGTTGCAACCTACCAAAACCTCTATTGGTCTTGCCGATAATTCGATTTCATTTAAGGCCATTGGTAAAGTGGATGTATTATATACGGTCGGTAGTCTTACCCGACTGGTGCCAACTCTTGGCGTACCTATCTCACTGAAACACCCAATTATGGGACGGAAATTCCTTGAGCCCTTCTTTTTCGAACTGGTGCAGAACCAAGAGAAAGTTCAACGATTTTTAAAACATACAGCCAAAGGTGATACTGAAGAAGTTGCATCCGCTAAAGTCGAAATGGTTACGGGGGATAACTTTATTAATTTTTGTAACCACCCACCAGGGAATGGGAAAGAACAAGCTCAGGTATCTTCTATGAGTAATGATCTGGAGCCAATTGACGCTTCCACACTCGGTTTAGAGGGTGAACAAGATACCCCAAAAATAACGAGCATCAGCCTTCCACATAATCTCACCCCAGATCAAAGACAAATGTTGGACGCCGTTCTCAGACTTTTTAATCCAACTCCTGAGTCTGGTCCTTTAAATGTCACTAATCAGATCGAACACGTAATTGACACGGGTGATGCAAAACCCGTCATGAAACGCCAGTATCCAGTAGAGCCATATGTGGCTGAACAAGTTCAAGCCGAATTGGATAAAATGCGTAGTCGTGGCATCATTATGACCATCGAAGAAAGCTCTTGGCGGTCACCAATTCTGGCTGTAAAGAAGAAAGACGGAACGTGTCGCGTGTGCTTGGACGCCAGAGAACTGAATAAAATTACCATTCCAAATGCCTATCCAATTACGGATACTAACCAAATTTTAGCACGACTAAAGTCAGCTAAATACCTAACCAGTATTGATCTGTCTCGAGCTTTCTTTCAAATTCCTTTGGCAAAATCGAGTCAACTGAAAACCGCTTTTGCATTCGGTAACAGACTCTATGCTTTATACGATCTCAAAATTATTCATAAACCAGGAAAACATTTGGAACTTCCTGACGCCTTATCTCGTTCTTTTGCTCTTCTCAACATCGTTCGTAGAAATCAATTGACCTTCCGAGTAATTTTCACGTTAATCGTATCCCAATCACATCCGTGATCAACATTGACCCAAACACGTGCGATAAATGGTACACCAAAATGCATGTCATGGCCTCAAAACAACCATTAGATAGATATAAAATCAAGAACAACCTTCTATATCATCGATTGAAATTTTCCAATCAAAGTGCGGAAATACTGTGGACACTTTGTGTACCATCTTCTGACAGAGCAAAAGTCCTCGATGAAAATCATAACCAACATTCGCATCAGGGTGTTTGGAAAACTTATAGACGTATCTCACAACGCTATTACTGGCCAAACATGTATGAGCCCGTTTACCAGTACGTTGAACTATGCCACTGCATTAAACCAAGTAATGAGAGCACCAAAACACCTCACGGCGAATATAGAGAACCAAAACGACCGGGTAGGCAATTATCGATTGACTTCGTCGGTAAGCTGCCCATGTCTAAAAATCGTAACCAATGGATCTTCGTAGCCATCGATTGTTACTCGCGATATGTCTGGGCGCAGCCCATGAAAAATGCAAACGCCATATCCGTAGTCAATTATCTTCGACATATATTCACGGTGAATGGCTGCCCCGAACTCATTATATCAGATAATGGTACTCAATTCTTCAGTCAAACTTTCGCAAAGCTTTGCGCCGATTATAACATCAAACACATGAAAACGCCTTTGTACCATCCACAAGCCAATCAGGTAGAGGCGACAAACAAAAGCATTAAACTTGGATTACGTGCTCACATGGCTGATCTTCTTGAACATTGCTCTTGGGAAAACTATCTTTCTCGTGTTATTCATGATATTAACACTTCAGTGCATTCAGCCACGGGCTACACGCCATATTTCCTACACACCGGTCGTGAATATGTGAAAGATGGAAACGAATATAAATTATTATTGGATGTAAATCCATACCATACCCAGGAGGTGGAACAACGTAAAGTTCTGGCTGATGAAATTCGAGACAGACAGTTCGCACAATAAGCACAACAAACCGCACAACAGGCATTGAACCGCAAAAGAGAACGTCATTTCGAGATAGGCTCGGAAGTGTACATTCCCAATCTTAAACCGTCCGTGGCCGGAGAGGGATATGCACAAAAACTAGCCCCACCAAAAATTAGAGCCTATGTTTCACGGAAACTTGGTTCGAACTCATATGAACTGATCGATGCTAAACACCGAGTGCTTGGCAATTATTCCGCCGATTTAATCACAACACGTTAACTCCTTCTGTAGATTCGCCTTGTCAAGAATTTCGATGAATATATGGCGGGCCTCCATACTCCATTGATTCTGCCTTATTACAGGGTACCCGGCTGGAATAAATTAATTAAGTTTAGTTTTGTTATATCCATAGTTTTGTTATATTATATCCTCAGTACATTGCTAGTAAATCGATCAAAGCAAACAAGAAAAGTTTCATAACCAAAGCATTTACCAATGCCTTTCATCTACCGTAGCTTATGTAATGCGTACCGAAACTAAATACGAAAGACGGAACATTTGTACATACATATGCGCTTAAAGGCGAACTGAACGAGTCAGGATGGGGTTGATGAAGATCATGTACTAGAACGATTTCGATGTAAGGTCTAACGTCGATCAAACCACAGCCCGTGAATTGCATCCTAACCACCATTCTCATATCCCTACTAAACGCTCCACATTTTTTTTTGTTAACGTGTCGCTGAAGATGAGAGGGGGATTATGATCTATTATTTTTTATTGCCCAAATAATAGACATAAGAATGATTGTAAGAAATGTAAACATAACAAAACTGTCAAAGCTATACTTCAAAATGGGGGGGATTGCCAGATGAATGTACGTAACCAATAGTTATTCAAGACACGAACCATCATATCGGTATAGACACGAATTGACATGGCCACTATGAAAACGCCCACACTGACATACGATAAAAGAATCGGTGGTCACATACCACGAGACTAGAAAAATATTTTTATTTTTGGAATTGGACACGGAGCGAACCACACTCATCAGCGCTCGCAAGAACGGAATTACAACCAAGTAATTAAAGAGGATTAAAAGCTGGCGACATTCGGGAGTCGATACTCACCCCTCAGTGGAAATTAATAGACAAATCCCCAGCTATGTTGTTGCGTATAATAAAGAATTTGTGAGCATCAAATCTGGACTATTCATTTGACAGCAATGGAGTCACCATCAGCCGGTAATACAAAATCATTACACGTAAGTCAGCCACTTTCTTGCCACCATCCATTGGAAACGAGCTATCCATCAACCGTAAATAAAGATTCCTGTTTGGACTGACAAACCAAGGTCAAGCAAATCAAACAATAAAAGCCCACAAACAGTTTCCTTATTAGTTTAAATTTCATCCAGCAACATGCGATCAGCTCTTTTTCGTACTTCTTACAAGTATAAATTTATCCAGTAAAATCCAGTAAAAGCTTGCAACTTCGTAAAAACTTTTACTGGATTTTACTGGAAATGAGTAAACAAACGCAATTAATAGTTGCGTTCCCTAACTCGCAAGAAGTTGCAAGAATTTACAGGATTTTACCAGAAAGCGTTCCCGTACTCGGTTCTCTGGCTTCTTTTGCTTTGTGACAGTTTTAGAGGTTTCAACCCAGAAAAGTTGGGGAACGCAACTAATGTTTTAGCACCATGGTGTAATGAACTGAAGGTGGCGCATTCCCGAAACCGCTACTTTGGTTTTGCCGACTTTGACGTTTATGGTTCTTGTTTTATCCATTTATGCCATATCCGTTTATGCCATATTTCAAGTTATCGGAAGATGGCACTCAGGCTTATTGCATTGATGTTGAAGGTTTGATGAATGAAATGGGAATTACTGACTATAAACCCGAACAATCGCGTCTCTTTATTGACGCATCAAAGCGAAGTTTGAAAACAGTCTAGCTCTATCGCGATAGTAGCAAGAAACCCGTTTCCATATTGTATGCGGTTGGAATAAAGGAATCATACGAAACAATGCAATTAATCTTAGATTGCATCAAGTACGAAGAGCACAGGTGGCGCGTGAACTGTGATTTTAAAGTTCTCTCACTACTATCAAGCATGCAAACGGGCTACACTAAATACTGTTGTTTGTTCTGTCATTGGGATAGCAGAGCCTAATACAATCACTATACCAAATGTGATTGGCCAAAAAGAAAGGAACAATCGATCGGTCAATTCAAAATAGTTCACGAGCCCTTGATAGCGCTTAATAAAGTTATGCTTCCCGATTTACATATCAAACTTGGTGTTGTTAAGAATTACATCAAACAGTTGGGTAGAGTCAACGAAACTGCATTCCTATATTTGAAAAATAATGCCTTTCCAAAACTTCCCGTTGAAAAAATCCGTGAAGGTAGTTTTTTTGATTGTATATGAGTGAAAATCTCTCAAGTTGTAAACCGAATAAAGTGATTTGTGCGAAAATATCTTGACTGTCCAATTTTGGGTGGCCCATTTGAGAGATTTTCGCTCATATATTTTATTATATCTCACTCTTGCTTTAAGAACCCTATAATTTTGATTTCAGGTGTGCTTAATGGGCCGGACATCAGAAGATTAATGAAGGATCAAGGCTTCTTGGAAATTCTTGTTGGCACAGCAGCCGTTGCATGGGATGCAGTTCAGGCTTTAATTAAACACGTTCTGTGTAAAAATCTTTCACCAGAATATGCCATTTTTATTGCGAACTTGAGGGAATCTTTTGACGCCTTTAATGTGCACATGTCGCTTAAAATCCACATGCTACACAGTCACTTTGACTTTTACGAGCAACAGCTTTCAACAGAAACCGACGAGATAGGAGAGTGATTTCACCAATCCATTATGTGTTTTGAGGACCGATTCGCTGGAAAACGATTGAATTCAATGTTGGCGGACTTTTGCTGGTCGATCGCAGGAGGCAAAGGATATTAAAAAATCATTCGAGCAATAGAAACTAGCAAAATATGCCAAAACGGAATTGAAGAGAACCTAAATTTAGGTCCAAATAGTATATAAACTAATACTGTAAAAAAATATTACGAAATAAAATATGAGTTGTAACGCAAAACCACATATCTGAACAATCAGTTGTATGGGAGCTATATGTTATAGTGAACCGATTTCCATGATTTTCAGAAATAGCTAAGGTAATATAAGAATACAGTCACATGCAAAATTTTAGTAAAATAACCCTAAAACTGAGGTAATTATTAACAAAAAACCTAAAATTTAAGCAGATTTCCAAGCACCGTTATCTCGAAAATTAGAGCCAATCTGGAAAAACGGAGGACGCCATTGAATTTAAAAGATCCCAGTTAAGTAGATCAGTTATCAAAGTAGTGATACGCCATCGTAATCTAGAGGCCAAAATTAAGTTTACGTGTTTGGCCGTTTAGCTGTCATATTTCAAAACCTTCAAATTTACCTACAGTGTAATTGTCGCGAGAATACCTAGGCTGATTAATCGCTCTGTAGTTGCACACGCATATTTGTATTCAACTGCAATGTATGTATGGGTGCATTCCAAAACGTCAAAATACAAAGCATCAGTCTCTTTTATTTCTAAACTGCGCTAGAAGAGAAAGTCTAACTTGCGCAACCCAGTTGAAACTAGCATCCAAACGTGATTGCGCACATTTGGCATTACAGTCTACTGAGGTTTACAAATATAAGAGAATGATGCTTTGTATTTTGACGTTTTGGAATGCACCCCATGTTCGTCTTGCCACATTGCTGAATATTTCAGGCCAGCATTTATCTCGCCCACTGGTGTCAATCGAGAAATTACAGGCAAGTGTTTCTACGCAAATCTCGCACCGATCGATCAAGAACCTCAAGCGATTTTTTATGTGCCATCGTGCACATTACATTTTTGTAATAAGTACTTTTCTCATACCGGATGCTCAGGAAATGAAATGTATGTTCAATGGCAGCATAAGAGCTAAATGAGAAGTGTTTCCACCTGGTAATAATGTCGCAGGTGTTCCAGACGAAGCAGGAGCTACGGATATGTAATTTTTTCTCCTGGTTCCTCCTGGTCATTTATCATTTGCATCTTCTTTTGGCCCTGTAACAGCATAACAGATTTTGGCCGAGTTCGGCAAAGCGCCCCAGTCGTTTCTCTCTATGCCAACTTACGCCAATTGGAAATGCCACGTGAAGCCAAGTCTTTTTTCCACTTGGTCTTTCCATTGAAGTGGGCACCTCCCTTTTCCTCTGCTACCGTCAGGGGATTGCGAGTCGAATACTTTTAGACCTGGAACGTCAGTTCCCATTCGAACGACATGGCGAAGCCAGCGGAACCGCTGTAAAGCTTATACAGCTGATCATTCCATCGTCTGCGGTACTCATCGTCGCCAACGCGTAGGAGCCTGTAAATCTTCCGTAAGACCTTTCTCTCGAATACTCCAAAAGCCGTCTCATCGGATGTTGTCATTGCGCCATATACGCATGGGCATGATGAGTTACAGGCTAACCTAATATTCACGCTCGCCGCCAATTTACTGTCAGAAATTTCTTATGCCCATATAACTTGTATGGGACCAACCGAAATTGAACGGCGTGCGTATGAAGCTAACTCAATTTCCAATTATTGTTCCGCGTGACATTTTGATTTCACGCCCGCTCAATGACATCAAATGCAAACGCACGCAAGTCAATTTTGGGTGACGCAAAAAACAAATTCGACGGCGTGCATACCAAAACCGAAGCCGCGAATATTAGATTAGCCTGCTAAGAGTGTGGTTTTTGTACGTCCAGAGAGAACTTTGCTACTCTCGAATTGCCTAGTCAGTCCAAACTAGCACTTGTTCGCTACAGTAATTCTGCGTTGGATTTCGATGCCGACATTATTATCGGTGTTATGCTTATTCCTAACTAAACGAAATTGTCTACTTTCTCGAAATTACAACTGGCAACTGTGACGTGGGTGCCGTGGCGCGAGTGCTCTGACTCTTTGTGTGATGTCAAGAGATACTTCGCCTTGTCCTCGTTGATCACTTGGAAAAGGCAGGACAGACTTCGTGGTTTTTGTTACCGATGATGTCGATGTCATTGGCATACGCCAAAAATTACACGCCGTTTTAAAAAATTGTTCGTGAGTGGTTCAGTTCTGCAGCTCTTATTATCTTAACATTTGCATCATGCGATCATAAATGCCCTTTTGCTCACCCTTTACATTTGTGAATGTTTGATTGGGCATATAATTGGAGATCAGAATAATAATAATAATCATAATCTTCATAATATTATCCAATGGTTTTCAAATTGCTCTCGCTGATTTTTGAAAAAAACATTTTGCTAAAAACCCGAAGCAGCTATTTTTGCGTTAATTTAATTTTGGTTATTTTTTTTATAAAAATATAGTTAATTCTTTAACTTACACTGAGAAAATCCAACTTTTTGCAATATTAAAAAAAAAAAAAATATTTCGTACAAAAGTTCGAGCTTTTTTAAGAATTATAAAAAACCAACCGTTATTTTTAGCCATTTGAAACTTGTACTTTATTTTAATAGAATTCAATGGGCTACGAAACTGCATACTCAGAATCTAATTAAAAACTCGAAATTTTTACAAAGATTTGTTGATTTTTTTTTTAAATTGCATACATTTTAAGGTGGTGTCACTCGATTGGTGCATTTGTACAGATTTATGCTATTGTATTAGGCTATTGGGACAAAATAAAAAAATTTGAACAATACAGCCATCTTCTGAAAACGATTTGCACCAAATTTCGGCAAATACCCAATTGTGTGATACTGCCTTTAAATTTGTATTTATACGGACGTTGTTTAAGAATGAACTATAAAAAACTAACCAAAATTCAATAACTACAAAAATGATATTTTAAAACTTGTCAAAATTTGGTGTGGCTATAATTTTTTCGACTACTTTACATAAATTGACTATGATTACTCGGCCGTGCAATCTGTAACCACAACCTGTGATTGAAAACATAATCCTGTGTAGTTATCCCGCCCCTCCATCGGCGTATCTGTCACTAACGCAAACATGTTCCCCAACATTGAAGCACAACATGAGTGAAAGCGAGTTGTAGCGCGAATGCGTATGTGTGTTTGTGGGTGTTGTGTAAGTCATATATGTACGCATGTATACGTGAATACGTGAGATTGTATGTTGAGTGAAAGGTAACGAAGATGTCGTCAGGTTGAAGTGCCGGGCACGATCGGCTGCCAAACCGCTACCAAAAATCAAACGTTAGTCTATGTTGAAGGAAAAAGTAGTAAGGTGCGATTGTGAAAAAAAGTAAATTATTTTAAAGTTAGTAGGCATACTAAAGTCAAAGCCCGTTAAAACGGAGAAGGCCGCTTAGAAAACCGTTTTGGATCCGTAAGAGACATACATAGACATTCCTATGTGGGAACATAATGATGGCTAAACAACATAAACTAATATGTACATATAAACTCATATACATACTGAAGTTAAGAAATATCATGAAAACAAGAACGAAACTGAACAGATAAAAATACAGGCATAGATTACTAATTTAAAATATTAACCAAACGGAAGAAGCATCTTAACTAAAAGAAAGTAAATCATGTAGGTCACCACTAGGGAGGAGTACCACCAGGATACAAAGGAAATCCTTGATATTTGAGTTGGGTCGTTTATCCTCTAAAGTATTTGGATAACCAGCTGATCGCGAAGTACATAAGTCACACCAAGGCAATAACCTGAGCTACATATGCGGAGTAACTATATACTTCCAGCACTGTGCGAAACTGGGAACACATACCCCAAAATAAGCAGACACACCACGTAAATACCTGTCGAGCAATTGGATCGCCGCGGGAATTCTGAGTGGGAGCCTCCACGCGCTCTCATCCAGGCGCTCTCAAAGTGGGACGTATTGGTGTCTGTCATCACTAGTTGCTTTGGACGCCATTTTTTTTTACCCTAATTATTATATTAATTTCCTTTTATATGTCTCTTCGGGTTCTTTCTTCTTTTTGTACGCGCATTTGGATATTTCCCTCTATTTAATGCCTTCTTGAGTTTTATACTTTTATAAAAAAAAGGAAATCACCAAATTTTAATTGTAAGTTCCCCTCGCAGTTAAAAATTTTTCCAAGGTTCTCCAAAGATTTATGGCTAACTCATAGGTGGATACACATGTAATTTTAAGTAAGGTTAGCTAGTGCACTATTAACTAACGTATGTAGTTTCTTTGCTCACCAAGACTTTCTTTTGTTTCCATTTTTTTCCGAGATTCGCATGCTTTTCATAGCTTTCCCATTAGTTATTTCTAGTGCCCAGATCGTTAAATAATCCGTTTAATCCTATTTATAGTTTTTTTTGGCTGTATTCGGAGTTAAAGTATATTTTATTTGAAAATAGTTAGAACATATCGTCGCTCGAATAAAGAAACAGTGTAAATGCCACATACACTATTATTCGATAATTGCACCATTGGATAGACAATCCTTTAATCTATTAGAAAAAACTTTAGTTTTCTTAAATATCTCTTTGGCTCACTGATTTATTCGCGAAAAACGAAATTGTGTTTGTAGGGTTTGTAATGGTTTATAAGAACTTCCAATTCGTTTTTCTCAAAACTGTACTCTTCATGTTACACTATTTCATTATTCCAGCGACGATATAATGACCCGTCCGAGCGCGTGGTTTGAATGAATGCATCATTTTGACGTTTCACGTAGTAAACCCGAATTTATTACCTCTACCTACATTACGCGTACTCTCTCACTATAGCCACTGGAAACCCTTCTTTCCACCTGCTTTATAAGTCTCGTTTTCAGCTGATGCGTCTCCCACATGCAGGCGCCTTCATCGTTGGAGAGTTCGGTAAGTGCTAGTGTATATTAGATTATATACGTAGAGGGTAAAGCACGCACATACATATGTACATGCATTTGTATGCACGTAGATATGTATTTGCATGAGTATCTACATACGGTTGAATGCTAAGTGAGAAAACGAAAAGAATTTGTACATAGAGGCAATAGGCTCAGGATTGCACCACAGTAGCGGCATTATTATTGTGTACGGGCTCGGTAGAGTAAGCACGAACATTTGAAATTGAATAAACTTAGGTTAGTTTAGGAAGCAAGAGTGAGATCAATAGTATAAAAAAAATAATAATAATATACAGGGTGTCCCAGAAGTAACGTGCCAAAGTTTAGGGCAAGGTAGGTGGGGGGTGAGCTCACTGATAAACAAAAAATTTTCAGGTAAAAGTGTC
>NW_023458555.1:57787931-57805855 GCF_013731165.1 Rhagoletis pomonella | reverse complement strand
GACCGATCCCATTGAAATTTTGTGTCATAACTACTATTTTTTAGGACCTACCTTGGTGCAAATTTCATCCCGATCGGAAGACATAGATTTCAAAAGTTGGGTCACTTGAGGTGAAATGCCCCATATATATATGTATATATATATATGTAATATATATGTAATATATATTTCGCGGGGCAATATTTTGTTACTAGCTTACCGACTATTGTTTATGCATTATCCAGCCGCACAATAGCTTAGCTCTGCCCCTGTTCTAAAGTTTTCAAATAATTAAGTACCACCCTAAAACAAATGAGATGGAACTCTCCGATCGTATCGAATTGCCAATAGCACATCAATCTCGTGGAAAACGACTGCATAATTGTGCATTTATCGCAATCAAACAGTAACAGCATACAACGTCACATAAGTGGCACATATATATTTGGGTATGTGCATAGGTACATACGTATTTTCTTTCCCATTTCCATTTTAAGAGGCTTTATTTGTGTATGTAAGTGTTTTTGTAGCCTGTGTTATATAATGCAAAAACGCCTCATCGTTAAGAATAGGTGCGCCACACCAACTAGGAAACAGCGAAACATAGACTTTTTTCCAAGATTAAATTATGTTGCACCCACTAGTGTTTGAACATTGTTTAGACTCCGCTTAGATTAGTTGGACCGTGTCACGCGTGTGGAACAATACGAACAAATTTAAGTCGCTCCCAAATAAAGTTGGACAAGCGCTAACTCACATTTCCATATTTTACAAGAGAAGCAGACAACTTAAACCGTCAACGCTTGAAACGAGGCATTAAAAATTTAAAAAAATAATAATTTAGAAAAAACTTGTTTTGGAATGTATTTTTTAAAGTGATTTTCATCCGGCCGAAAATTTGTGAATTTAATGGCAAATTAAAGTTGACTATTTTTGAACGACTTTTTAATCGTCTATTCCGAAAGACTGTCAAACGTGTCTTTTGAGATGATAATGCAGAATTACTCGTTACATCATGCTTCGTATTGTGAAATAGTTTCATGATAAAGTCTTGTGGTTTTCGCGAAGGAAGAGAATAAGAATCGCCATTTTCTGCATGATGCTACTTGAAAACTTTTAACGCGTTTCCTGCAAAATAACTTTCTTTTTTATAAGTGGCAGTACTTTAGTAAATGAGGGATATGTACATTAGGCCGTATCACGATGTATGGGCCCAAAAAGAGTTCAATTTGTTCTAAGCGATTTTGTACACTCACTATAACCGTATATCGAGAGTGTAAAATTTTGTTTTCTGCACCCTGTAAAATAAGCTAAATCCTTTTTTCTATAAATTTATTATTTTTCTATTATTTACAGAACTATTACCGTGCGTCAAAACTTTGTAAGTTATGTTCATTTGTCTCAAAACGGCCACCTGTACCTGTACGCAATATTATGTATTAGAACAATAATCTCCGTGCAAAATTAAATATAACCCTTTGGCAAGAAATATAATGACCCTTTTTCATTAAACCGAAACTAACTACTAGTAATTGTGTAAATATTTAATTAAAGTAAATCTTTTCGGGGCTGAAGTAAGTTATGAAAATCGCTTGGAACAAACCCTAAACTTTTTGCAATACGATCTAATGAACTTACATATGTATACAGATGGAAAAAGTCGTTTTCGTAGACGTACATTTAAGCCAATGACATGAATTCATGATTCAATGAAATCAGGGACGTGAACCGCTATTTTCTATTAATTAACTGAACCGTTAACCGAACCGAAATATTCCACAAATGTTTGATCCGAACCGAAAACCACACCACTTTCTATAAAAATTGAAAGGTTCATTTCAACCAATTTTTAATAGATAAATGTACCCACTTTTTTTCTTTTTGGTAAACATGATAATACCTACCATGTTTGTTTACCATGTGACAATATCAAATGTAAAGGCAACCCATCTCATTCGACAGACACTTGACTCTTAAACTTGCGCGTTATTTTTTTTGTTTTTCGAACCGTTGAACCGAACCGAAACCCCGGTTCAAAGACCAAAAAACCGCTTTGACGAACCAATCCAAAAGTGCAAAAGCGGTTCGAACCGCTGAACTGAACCGACCAAATTTTTCATCCGGTTCACGTCCCTGAATGAAATACTATGAAAAACATAATTAAATACTACGTTTATGCGACAGAATTCATGTATTTTTAATTTTACGAATTCAAAAATGGCCCCGTTTATGCATAGTTCGCGAATTGATTAAGTGCTTTGAAAAAGCGGCAACGCACTAGCGAGAAAGTAAGAAGTAGACTTTTGTGTGACTTTTTTCGTCTCCTTTTGAATTTGCAAAAGCCGTTGGTACCAGGCAATGAACCATATTATATTTAAATTGGTTTTAATATATTTTCACTTTATTCTATTTAAATTTATTGTGTATTTGAACGATTCCACTAAACTTTTCCAGTGTTTTAAATCCAGGTTATGCCACCCATACTTTTTAATCTAAAAACGTAACAGCCCTAGTAAACAGCTGTTTGTGAAACGTGGCGTTGTCGGACTTGCACTTCACGATTTCATGAAATGATGACGAATTCATGGTTAACTTTCGTATGTAATTTAATTCATGAAAAAGTGTAGCAATTTTAACCCACATTCATGAAATGAATTCGTGAATTAGCCTACGCACAAGCGTAGTAACAAACGTACATATCAGGGATGTTGCGAATATTTGCATTCGCATTCGTTATGTGAATGATTCGCATCATTTCACACATTCGCATTCGACATTCGCATTCGCATCAAAAATACGAATGTTTTGCGAATGCTTATGTGTACATGGGCAGAGAGTCCACTCTAATATTGTTGAAATGGCTCTAAGTCCGTCTAGTTAAACAGGGTGCGGCAATAACCGGCTTTTAGCTTCAGACGCTAAACGGTTAAGTAGTATATCAAGCAACATTGATGGGCCTTTAACAAGTACTGCTAAAAGTCTAATAAGCAACCTAGAAACAATTTTAGATTTTTCCAGCGAAAGCGAAAGCTCGGATGTAGAATCTGGAGACTTAAAAAAATTTGAGATCAAAGCTCAATTGAAGGCCTATCTTAAAGGAAAACGACCTCACCTCGGTGAAAATCCTCTCGGGTGGTGGTTCTAAGTGAGCAATTGTTCAGTGCAGACGGCCTTGTATACGAGCCTCTAAGAAATCGCCTCATGGGAGAAAAGGCAGCAAAACTACTTTTTTGAAATATAATATGCTCCTTTTAAACTTTGACTGCTAGATTAAAACACTGTATAGCTTAAGCACTCGCTTAATGTTCTAATAATTAACACATTTTTAAGTAATAAAAACGATGACTTAAGTTGATTATAGCTTTTTTAATTTTATTCCTAACATTCGCATTCCGAAAATTCTCATTAGCGAATGTGAAAAATATGAAATTCGAAACATCCCTGGTACATACATACATATTTTTTTATTATGTAAATAAAAAGTTTACTACTGTATTGTGGCCTACACGGTCAGAATGGTTGTTTTGCGTACATTCCGCTCAACGATGAAACTAACTGTTGAGTAGACTGTGTGTGTATGCATAGAGAGCGTCAGATTGCAAGCCCTGCGTCGACGGACCCAACGAACGTTGGCCAACGCTCAACTTTTGACGCACGTTATGTATGCTTTGCACTGTCACTTTTACGTAGAAATCAAAAACCATCAGACTTCTACATATCGTCGGTGATACGGCAAAACGTTCCATGTCTGTTAGTACCCTTGACACTTAGATGGTCTCTTACTTGAACCGGAATGCATCTGCAAATCGTTACACCCTAATAAACAAATGACACAACTGTCTACCGTTGGCTGATGAAGATGAACAATTGCCAGAAGCGATCAGATACAGATAACAGATCAATTAAGCACCAGAAGTAATAAGTCACATAAAACGTTTTGTGGTATCACAGAGGATAATATGTAATGCTGTGCGTTGGGTAACAGCTAACACGCAAAGCTCATTTCACAGATTCCTCAAGTGGCAATTCTCATGCAATGCCAAGTATGCATAACTGAGGCATAAGTCCGACAATGCTGACAGTTGTATAACCTTGCGCTTATACAAGACAAGATAATTGTGAATATGTATTAATTGTCTTTGAAAAGCCAGAGACCGTGACGAAGACACCAAGAGAAGTGTGAATGTATTAGTAAAAAAGAGTGACGTTATCTATTGTACAGTGAAAGCTATTGTATCTGCAAAATTGAGTTGTGTAAGGACCAGCTGATTATTATTTGCAGACACAACACCTTCATTGTGGCATATCCCTACGTTACGTACGCCACTTCATTCACATACTTTTCTGTTATTGACGTACAAGTACCCATTCTGACGGGGTTATTACTTCTACATCATGTTTACAATTGATCGTAAGTTAAATATTCACTGGAATTTGTGGACTTCATCAATCATCGTTTTGTCAGTTTTACGGGTGGCTAATGCACACATCATACATGTCGATCATAATGCTTTTCGCCACAACAATTTTCATCAACCGCTACCACTGCCCCCAGCAGAGCAACTACCAAGCCATCTGGACTCCGTAAATCTGTCACCAGCGAATCTTATGGCTGATCTTAGCAACGCTTTGGCCTATCGCATCCTTCATTATCATTCGATACTCAACAGGAATAATTTTGCATTTTCTCCCACGGCACTGATGAGTGTGCTTATAGCATTGTACGAGGGTTCAGCAGGACGAAGTGGTTTGGAAATGCGTAACGTACTGTTACTTCCAAATAGTCGTGACGTCATACGCATAGGCTATCGCGATATACATCGCAAATTGCGGGTAAGTAAAAAAGATAAAACCTGTATTCACCATGCTGATGCTTTTTACTACTCGGGTAAAGCCAACAAGCCTAAACGGTCAATTTTAAACCCCAGTTTGTCATCAAGTGCAACCCTGGTTGACTCAGTTGAACTCCCAATCAGTTGTTTTGCACCGCTTGTTTTGGCTGTCTTCTTAAACGCATTAATGCAAAGCATCAGTCTCTTTTATTTCTCAAACATAAGAGATAAAAGTATTGAATTTGCGCAACTTTATTGAAAATTGGTATTTCGTTATGGTTGCGCATATTGGATATTGATATGAGTCATACGTTAGAAATAAAAGAGACTGATGCTTCGCCTTAATGCGTTTAAGAATAAAGCCTTTTTGTTGCAAAAAATAAAGCGACTGAATCTTCTTCTTCCTCACTGTAACCGCTTAAGCGGTTTTGGCCGAGTTCAACAAAGCACGCCAGTCGTTTCTCTTCTGTGCCAACTGACGCCAATTGGAAATGCCAAGTGAATCCAAGTCCTTCTCCACTTGGTATTTTCATCGCAGTGGTGGCCTCCCTCCTCCTCTGCTACCACCTGCGAGTTCCGAGTTGAATACTTTCAGAGCCGGAGCGTCGGAGTCCATTCGAACGACATGGCCAACCCAGCGGAGGCGCTGTATTTTAATTCGCCGCATTATGTCTATGGCGTTGTAAAGCTCATACATTTCATCATTACATCGTGTGCGGTACTCGCCGTGGCCAACGCGTAAAGGCCCGTAAATCTTCCGCAAAATCTTACTCTCGAACAGTGTTGCCAGAACTTTTTGGGCCGACCGGCTAGATTGGCAAAAAAAAGCGGCTAAAAACGGCTAAAATGTTTTAGTGAAAATTCACATGCTTTATTTAAATAAATCGCAAGAAACGAAAGACTAGTTAACACCATTAATTTATATCGAGTGTATATTCCTCATCATCAAATGAATCACTATTGTATATATCACCTGAATTCATTAATTTTAAGAGATCGTCATCTACAGTAAAATTATGGCAGCATTTTTCTTCGCGTTTTAAACCGTATCTTATATATAAAATAGCGTTTAACGTTTTAACGCACATTGGATTTCTTTCCTTAGTTTTTATTATATTCATTGAACTAAATATTCGCTCTACTTCTGCATTACTTATAGGCAAAACAAGAAAACTAAAAACTAGGTTGGAAAGGTCAGCAAAAGGGTTTTCTCCTAGGGCATTTCGAAATTGATAAACTTAAAATTTTACAGTTGAGTCTAAATTACTCCAGGTATGTAACGTTAACCGTTGCCATTGCATCTCTACGGATGTTATTTCGTCGGCATTATATTTGTTTTTGTTGCTGTAGTTGAACAAATACTTTTGGTTTAATTACTCTTAATGCATTTCCAACCGAAAAAAAGTAAATTTTTTTAGTGTGGCAATATTTGAGGGGGGGCGTTGGCGTAATTCCTTTATTAAAGTGATAATAAAATAGCGACCATTTTCTCGAATTATTTTCTCGGCTTCGTGGTCAAAAGCGTTTGTGCTTACTTTTGTTTTTAAATACTCTTCAAAACTGTGATAAAACTGAGGAAATGGAGCAAGGTATGGTTCCAACGGGGAGCATATAGGATCAAATGTGTCCGCGCTAATAACCACTAGGGAGCATAGATGCGAAAGTAAAACATTGAGTTCATTAAAAATCTTCATTGGGTCTGCATTATTGCTTTCGAACAACTTGTTTACTTTTTTACACCTGAAAATTAGGCAAATAGTAAAATCGGCTAAAAACGGCTAACTTTTTTTTACAAACCGGGTAACAAATCGGCTGCCGGCTAGATCGAATTTTCTCCGGCTAGTTGCTATCAAAACCGGCTAAATCTAGCCGGAAAACGGCTAAAATGGCAACGCTGCTCTCGAATACCCCAAGAGCCGCCTCATCGGATATTGTCATTGTCCATGCTTCTGCGCAATATACCAACGGTGGGCAAACGCGGCTCTTTGAGCCAAATCCGGCTCTTTGCTTAGCAAAGTGCGGCTCTTTTTACTTTCTCTTTGCTTTGTACGTTTTGGCTCTTTTAACTTTTCAAAATACAAGCTTCTTTGCTGGACATTCTTTTCCGTTGTATTGTTGTTTTATTTGGTCTTGTTTATATACACATACGCAAATTGAGATCGGAACATGACCCGCAATTGGAGAATGAAAATTGGCTTTCTGACTTAATGTTCTCTACCAAGATAATGGAACATTTGCAAAACTTGAATTTGTCACTGCAATTTGTTTTTGATTTTGATTTGCCGCAAATTATTTTAAGTTTCGAAGCTAAACTACGTTTTTTTATTCATGACCTCAAAAAAAAGAATATTTCATCATTTTCCAGGCTAGAAAAAAATATTGCACATGATTTAAAAGCAGATTTTGAAAAAAAATTTGCCGATTTGAAATTATTTAAATGTACGTTTGCATACGTTATAAACCCTTTTTTATGTAACATAATTGAGGATGAAATAACGATATCCGAAATACTACTTCTTAAGAAAAGCGAAGAGTTGGAGCTTTCGGAATTAAAAGAAGATAAGGCCCTGGAAATGCAACATATACACCCCTATGCTGTAATCCGTCGTAGATTCGATTTTGCTACGAATCGTAAAATTGGTTTGCTGTAATCCGCGTTTTCGTATCGTAATTTCGAAATTCGTAGGCCATCTTCGAAATTCGTAATGTTGGTATGCCTGAATCCGACGTAGCTGTCATTTTTATGTATTTGTCGGAAATTTTGTACGAATAGCCACTCGTGGAGGAGCGAAACAAATTGTTTTATAATATCAATAAAATAAGGAGTGTAAACGCAAAAGTTTGTATGTAAGTTGAAGTGTGAATAGAAAAAAAAAAAATATTATTAAATGTTTATAAAATTATCAGATCGAAGATCACAACAAATGGTTCGCAATACGAAAAACTGGTGGAATGCCTGAACAAAAGGCCGGGCATTGGTCGAGGCTTTGTAAAAGGAGCTAAGAGAATGTGCTAGAATTTTGGGAAATCGTTCCAAGAATTAAAGCAGGTCAATATCTAGTGAAATGGAGGCCCTTAAAAGGAGGGAGCTTACATTTTATCATTTAAGCTAACAGAACAATCTCCTATCAATCTCCTTTGTATATTAATGCAACTGTTAGGTGTTCTTCCTCCTGGGACAAAAGTGCATCGGCCACTGAATCCTTTGTATTCTACTTTTTTTTAGCTGGCAGCGCCGCTGATAGTTACGATCGGATTACAGCATATCAATTTTCGGAACGGAGCTACGAATACTTTGCAATTGCTTGAATAACAAGTACCAGATTGAAAATATCCGCTGTTGCAAACATATGCATGGCGTATATTTTCAATTTTTGGTACAACGTACCCAGAAAAAAATTATATGTGCGATACTCGATCTTCAATTAGCTAAATAAAAACCCAATACTAGATATTTGATGTTTTTTCCCCAATAATTGTATTCATTTACTCTATCAAAAGAATATAAAAATCTTTATAAATACACTAGCAGTCCCGGCTAACTTCGTCCCGCCCAAAATATTTTTTTTGTATTGAAACATTTTGGTCTAACATTTTCACCAACAGTTCACGTTCATGATTTTCAGTGACGCATTTATCTTCTAATATTAGGGTTTGGTGGTTGTCAGAGGGCATATTTCTATTGCCGTCTTAAATAACCTAGCAAAACTGTACCGAAATACAAAGATACGTAATAGTTTCAGTGCGTTTGACAGGTGCCACGCCCCCTTTTCAAATAGCCCCAATTTTCTCTAAGAGTATGGGATTCATTTCATATATCTCTATACCATTTTTGAGTAATCTACCCCCTTTTCCAATAACCGCAATTTTTCTCCATGAGTATGCGCTTGTTTTCATATATCTCTCACCATGTTCGAGTAATCTACCATGACAACTTTCCAAAGTTAAGCAGTACGAAAAATTTGATTTTTTACGATAAACACAATTTTTCTCCATGAGTATGCGATTGCTTTCATATATCTCCATACCATGTTCGAGACCACTTCCATGAATTTTACGAAAAATTCGGTTTGTGTGGGAGGTGCAACGCCCCTTTTTCCAACAACCGCAATTTTTCTCCATGACAATGCAATTGTTTTCATATATCTCCATACCATATGCGAGTAGTCTACCATGAACACTTCCAGAGATATGCAATATGAAAAATTCGGTTTGTATGGGAGGTGCCACGCCCCCTACACCTAGCGGCATGAAATATACTTTACATCCGATTCTCATACCTACCATATATACACAAAAAATTTCATGAGGATCGGTCAAGCCGTTTAGGAAGAGTTCGACCACTAACACCGTCACACGAGATTTGTATATCTACCAAACATTTGTGAAAGTATGTATGTATGTACAGTATCGGTCATATCTATAGCACGCCATTTCAAAGTGATATTGTGTGCCACTTATGTGTATTTATTTATTTTTAAGAATTTTCAATTAAAACATAGTTCATTCTCATACAAACTCCATATATACCTAATATTAACAATTTGTAGAAAACTACAAAAAAGTGCAACAAATTTTCACCTAAATTTCAAACTATTTTCTTGGAAGTATTAGAATTTTTCTGAGTACACAGTTTTATAGCCCAATCAATTTTAGTCTGATAATGTGCAAGTTTTAAGTGGCTAAAAGTTACCGTTGATTTTTTAGAATTTTTTTCTCGCATTGGCTTCAATATAATGAATAATGAACGAAAATGACACTGAAGATGGCACAACGCCGAAACCGGTTTGTCTGCAAACCAAACTTGACAAGGGTTGACGGAAATTCGTTCCAAAATAAATCATAATGAATAAACTCAATTTATTTGTTTATGGAAGAAAACCGCAACACCTTTGGCGGGTATATATGTATAATTGTGTTTGTTGAAAATGGGCGTGGCACATCCCATAGGCGTGGAATTTTTATCAGCTATAACTTCGGAACCATAAGTCCCACACACTTGAAATTTAGTATGCAGACATATCAATGGTAGGTGCTTATAGGAGGGTATATATAAACGAGTTTACAAAAGGGGGCGTGGCACATCCCATAGGCGTGGAATTTTTTATCAGCTAAAACTTCGGAACCATAAGTCACACGAACTTGAAATCTGGTAAGCAGACATATACGTGGTAGGTGCTTATACGAAGGTACATATATATAAATGAGTTTGTAGAAGGGGCGTGGCACATTCCATAGGCGTGAAATTTTTAATCAGCCATAACTTCCAGACCATAAGTCACATGAACTTGAAACTTGGTATGCAGAGATGTCAATGGCAGTTTTATAGCCCAATCAATTTTAGTCTGATAATGTGCAAGTTTTAAGTGGCTAAAAGTTACCGTTGATTTTTTAAAATTTTTTTCTCGCATTGGCTTCAATATAATGAATAAACTCAATTTATTTGTTTATGGAAGAAAACCGCAACACCTTTGGCGGGTATATATGTATAATTGTGTTTGTTGAAAATGGGTGTGGCACATTCCATAGGCGTGAAATTTTTTATCAGCTATATCTTCAAAACCATAAGTCACATGAAATTAAAATTTGGTATGCAGACATACATATCTATTGTAGTCGCTTATAGGAAGGTATAAGAATGAGTTTATAAAAGGGGCGTGGCACATCCCGCAGGCGTGGAATTTTTAATCAGCTATAACTTCGGATCCATAAGCCCACCTGACTTGAAATTTGGTATGCAGACATATCAATGGTAGGTGCTTATACGATGGTATATATAAACGTGTTTGTAAGAAGGGGCGTAGCACATCCCATAGGCGTGGAATTTGTTATCAGCCATAACTTCGCACCGTAACTCCCACGAACTTGAAATTTGGTATGCAGACATATCAATGGTAGGTGCTTATACGAGGGCATATATAAACGAGTTTGTAAAAGGGGCGAGGCACATCCCATAGGCGTGGAATATTTTATCAGCTATAACTTCGGAACCATAAACCCCATGAACTTGAAATTTGGTATGAAGACATATCAATAGTAGGTGCTTATATGAGGATATATATAAATGAGTTTGTAAAAGGGAGCGTGGCGCATCCTATAGGCGTCGAATCCTTTATCAGCTATAACTTCGTAACCATAAGTCCCACGAACTTGAAATTTTGTATGCAGACATATCAATGGTAGGTGTTTATAGGAGGGTATATATAAACGAGTTTGTGAAAGGGGCGTAGCATATCCCATATTCGTTGAAATGTTTATCAGCTATAACTTCGGAACCATATGTCGCATCAACTTGAAATTTGGTATGCAATTATATACACATTTGGTAGGTGCTTATAATAAGGTCTATATAATTGAGTTTGTAAAAGGGAACGTGGCGCATCCCATAGGCGTGAACCTTTTTATCATCTATAACTTCGGAACCATAAGTCCTTCGATCTTGAAATTTAATATGCAGACATATCAATGGTAGGTGCTTATAGTTAGGAGGTATAACCTCGGAACCATAAGTCGCACGAAATTGAAATTTGGTATGCAGGTATAGCTATGGTAGGTGCTTATAAAAAGATAAATATAAATAAGTTTGTAAAAGATGGCGTGGCTAATTCCATAGGCGTGGAAATTCTTATCAGCTATAACTTCAAAACCATAAGTCACATCAAATTTAAATTTGGTATGCAGATATATCTATGGTAGTCGCTTATACGAAGGTATATGAATGAGTGTATAAAAGGGGGCGTGGAACATCCCGTAGGCGTATCAGCCATAAATTGGAAACCATAAGTCACATGGACTTGAAATTTGGTATTCAGACACAGGTATCTATGGGAGGCGTTCAGAGTAAAGTATATATAAATGAGTTTGTAAAAGGGGGATATACATATATGTATTCATCTATTAGATAACTCGGATATTTAAAACTCTGGGCGTGTTTCTTTTTTGAAACCTTACCGTCTTTAGATTAGTTTGAAATGGAAAGATTAAATCGTTTTTTAATCTCGCGATGCTGTTAAACGAAAAAGGTTCATTCAAAACAGCTAATCGAATAGGCAGCTAAACGGAATGTACCTTAGTAGAATAATTTTAATTTAAAAATTTGATCGTTACCTTAGTCCACCTAATATTACTAATGGAACAAGATTTGTAGTACAAGTGATGATCAATATATATTAGTTAAAGCAGGATAGAGCTAAAAGTATGGCTCAAAAGGATGCCTTAATGTAAACAGAGAAAATGGTTTGTCTACTTTAAATCATGCTGAACTGAATATTTGTATTACTGTTTTATATTTTGATTTGTTTACCCCGAACGACGTCGGATACTCTGCTAGTTTTCTATATACGTAACGCACATAGTGAACTTTCCTGCATGCACCTTTTGAGCAGAAGCAACAAATAGTAGTATGCATGTTAGCGACGTCGGGTGCTCTGCTAGTATTAGATAAGCACGATGTGAGAAGCATAGAAAAAATGCTTTTCTCGGGTTCACAACTATCCTATCTTTTAAGTTGGAACTAACAATATACACCCACAAAATTTCGTTGAAATCGGTTAAGCGGTTTCGGATATTAGCGTAAACGAACATAGCGACACTGGGTTTTTATATATTAAAATAAGCACTTGAGAGGGGGATAGAAAAGATTTCGATAAAAAAAATATTTTTTCTCGAATTCAAAATTCATGGAACCATGATACAAATATTTTAAGGTAAAACCGACGCTCTATTCGTCCGCCATTGGGTTTTTTTTACGTTTGCTAGCATTTTTAGTTTTCTCTCTCGAAATGCTTCTAATGTCAAAGAAATTCAAAATAAACAAATGTTAATTTATGATTTGAAATATTTATTTATTCAGGAGTTGGAAAAACTAAAAAATTTCGAAATAAAGTCAATTGACATTATTACCTTTTTAAAAGCGAAATAAAATCCATTGACATTATTGCTCTTTCAAACATTAAATTTGCTTAGCTACGCGGCGGCCGGCGTCCGCGCGCCACACCACGTCACGCTACACCGCGGCCCCCCTTCCCCCTCTCCCGCAGTGCTGTATCGCAGGTAGGTTTATTTTTTGTATACGTTGAAATACAATTTTTATATATTTAACATATCGAGGACTTATATTCAATAATACCCCCTTACTGCATATCTGATATAAAAATCCACCTAAGATTTAACTGTCATCGGTGATATTAATGCTACCTTATATAACGCTTAACAGAAGAATTTACACTATTATAAATTGGAAATCAGAAGTAATATATCAGTGATGACAGGTAATAAGTCCCAGATGGTTTCTAAAATCACAAATCAGTTTTTGTGCAAATTGCAGATAGAGGGCATTAATGAATTTAAGCCCTCGATATTTCACATATTTATATTTGTAAGTTATTGGAACATTGGCTTGTTGAATGTGCCATCTAATAAATAATGTCGTCGTTCTCCTTAGCTGCTTTTAAATGATGTCACAAATTTCTGGCGGAGACATGAATACAGTGTAAGAAAATTCCTTTTCTATAATTGGTTCCTTATAGAAAGGGTGGTTTCTTTTCCACTTTAGACATTCCGAATTCGTTCAAAATATGCTAATTTTCAACACAGAATTCTTTCAGTGTTCCTCCGGGGTTTTTGGACATGGACTGTTTCTTCAATTTAATAGCGTTCGCTTTATTTTTGTGGAAAAGAAACATGTTTTGCAAATTCTGGATTATTTCTATACTCTTTCTTCAAATATTTCTCGTATTCCAGCTGCGTTTTGCGTTTGGTTTTTCGCATCGTGTTTTTACTATATTCGTAAATGTAAATTGTTTAATAAAATTAATTGGTGGTAGTTCATGATTGTGTGTGGATTAATAGCACCACACTGAGAATTTGGCAATAACCTTTTTCATCTATTAAAAAACAACACTTACGGGGCAATGTTTATTGTAAGAACAACATTTTATTCTATGAATTGACATACTTTAAGTATTGTTGACGCTATTTCCATTTGAATGAGGAAATAGCGTCAATGACTTTAATTCCAAATTTTTGTTGACTTTATTTCGATTTTGAAAAGGTAATAATGTCAATTGACTCTATTTCGCACCAGGGTGGGAAATAAAGTCAATTGACCTTATTTCCGTTGATCTTGTTACCTGTCACCCAATATCAAGTTTTTTAAGTTCCCGCAATTATCGTATATACGACAAAAAGGGATCGAGGTTTCATTGAAAACATTTGTTTACATTTATGTATTTATTTACAGAAAAAAGTTGTACTCTTCTTTCATAGAGCTAAAATGAGGAAAATCATTTTGCACATATAATTCTTTTACTGGGGTATAACTGTGAGTCTTTGTAGGTACTCTACAATGAAATTCGTAAAGTCAAAACACCGTTCACAATTATTTGCCTTCGAGTACCTGATAATTATTGAAAGTTATAAAAACTATCAGCTTTTTGTGTTCGCGTATGCTAAAAACTTGCAAAGTTGGGGAAATTGAGAGAAAAATTACATTTCATTTTGAGGGAAGGCTGCTAGTTTCTGCTGGAAAAATATTTGCCAACAGCAATTTGCCAACAAGAAAACCGCTGATGAAAAACAGCTGGTTGGAATTTACGCAAATCCATAAATTGAATTTGATGGTTTGGAAGTTAAAATAGTAAAATGCGACTAATTGAACTTGTAAGAAGTAAGTAATTATTCGTTTAGGCAGTGAACTGTATCAGGATAAGACTTCGGGATTTGTTTTCTTACGTTTTCAGTTTTATACTTTTGAATGTAAACAAAATTTCTATCAGCTGTTCGTCTAAAAGCTCAGTTATGCAAGACTTATACTTGACTTCACTTGAAAATTGTATATCTGGCAAATGAGCAGCCCATGTATGTAGTTACCCAAAAAATAACTTCACTTAGAATTTTGGAGAACTACAGATTTTTGATTTCTAAGTGCAAAGAGAGCCGTGAGAGAATCATGCTGCTATTCCATTTATAAATGTAATTCATCTGGCAATCGAAAAATAAACTTTCAAATAAAGACAGAAAATAAAATTAAAAAAAATCACAATTTGAAAGTGTGAATACTTTTATTTGAATTGTGCACTTGTGCTCAAGGGTATTATAACTTTGTTCACATAACGGTTGTTTGTAACAGCAAAAACGAACCGAAATAGATATAGAAAAATTTATACATAAATGATCAGAGTGAAAAGAGACGTCGATTAAGCCATGTCTGTCTGTCCGTCCGTCCGTCCGTGTACACGATAATTCGAGCAAAAATTGAGATATCTCAACGAAATTTGGTGTGTAGATTGCCCCTTACCCAAGCTAGGCTGATATTGAAAATAGGCGAAATCGGACTGTAACCACGCCCACTACCCATATAACGGTAGTTTTCAGCAAATACGAAAACAGCGATATTTTAGTACCTACTGAAGCTTATTAATGGAAAATTGATATTTACAATGATTTTCTGAACGTCTTCGAAGGGTACGATTTTTCTCAGATTCAGATAAGTCCCATCTTTGTCATGACTGCTGAAGTTGCAGACGATGCAAAACACTGCACTTCGGACAGCGACAGGATGTCCTCTGATATCGCCAGAATACCACCTGCATAACGAGGTGAAAATGCTGACCATAAAGGAGCACAACCGAAAGCTCTGCAAGCAATTCTTAGTAGGAAGCCCAAGACGTGGACACTCGAACAGACACTTGCTTGCAGAGGAGCCCTCGCCAAGGCATGTCAGAAGGCAACTATACGAACTGACGGACGAAGTCCAGAGGTTCATTAAACAACCTCGGGACCCGTCAGCTTATCGGCAGGCCTTGACCGGCATTCACAGGGAGTCAGTCTCGAGTTAGGTAGACTCAAGACGTGCGAATGCCGTTCTAGGCACACAACCACCGGACATCGACGAGACGGAGCTTCATCTGCCTCGGGAGGCCAGAACCACAATGGCCCAACTTCGCTCTGGGTACTGCAGCAGGTTAAACACATACCTGAGCATATTAGACGTAGATGTGGCAAATAAGTGTCCGGCATGCGGACACCCTACGATGCGAAACATCTCTTCGTATGCCCGGAAAACCCGACACTGCTAACGCCTTTGTCCCTGTGGACCGACCCCATTGAGGCTGCAGGCTTCTTGGGGCTTCCGTTAGTTGAGCTTTACGACAACGACTGAGATACGTAAACAACTCGGAACTGGTGACTAAGAGGCCATTAATTCGAGCAACCCTATATAGTTTTTTTTCTTTCTTTTATACAAAGTGTAAGAAAAAAAACACCTGAAAAAACACGTACTTATCTCCCCAAGCCGGCAAATACAAATAAGGATTAAAATTTTAAAACTAATTAATAAAATTAAATTAAAATATTTAGAAAGTTATCAAAAAAAACACTTTTAATAAACTCCGCGGCCGGTTTGAGCAGCGCACAAAAAGAAAAGTTCTATAAACAGCTTGCCCGAGACGCAATTATCTATTTTCAAGTATACATATGTACTCGTAGTTGGTATGATTGCCGTACTGAGTGCTATACCTACATAAGAGAGTTGAGTTTACGCTTGCTAGCTTTTTTATTTTACTAACCGGCATGTGTTGCTGGCCGCTGTTGCCAAAGGGTTATATACAACTTTCTATAAGGAACGCGATGAATTGCCAAATGAAATATGAAATGTCATAACTAGGCACTTGGTAAATCACCTGAAATCTTAGTCAGATTATTTTTCGGATGGTAGTAGTAATATCGGTTTGGTACAAAATCCATTTACGCAGCATTCATAGATCTCCAGAGTACTTCGACATTGAAACACATATTTGAATCTGTGTCTCTGAAAGAGTTTTGGGTTAGTGTTAAGAGTAAATATGAAGTCGCTAAAAGGACCACCTTAATTAACTTCGCTTCCTTCTGTCACAACGTACTCTGTCAACAGGGGTTTCAGCTTACACATATACAAAAAACAAATTCATGTCGAAATTGGATGCTACCCCAGAAATGCGCATGCAGCTTTAGACATATCGAACTGCTATTTTATACAATAATTATTTGATAACAATGAAACAATTTCATTCTTCATATTAAAATTTAGGGTATGTATAGTATTTGTAGAAAAAGTTTTTATCCATATTTAAATTGCACTGCCTTTGATTTTTAGTAATTTAATGTGGGGTTTCATAAAATGAAAGGTGTTTAGTAAGGGTTCCACCATCTTAAAAGTTTAAGAATCCCTGCTATAAAAGACCCTTTTATTTTCCAAAACACCTGTGCGACAATTATTATTTTACCCCCTGTACTTTGCGATCCATATTGTGGCAAACACTACTTAGTAAGTAAAGGTAAGTGTGATAGTGAAAAGGTATAAGTATGGTCGTAGGTGCAGGGCGCTCGGGTATAAAAATCAGAAAGTTGAATCAAGACCCCTGGACCATATAGGGAATTCATTTATATTTTAAATTGCATTGTCATCGTGATTGGAACTTGCTGAAAATTTCAAGTCTCTAACTTGTCGGGAAGTTAGTTTAAAATCGATTGGAAATTTCCGCGATTTCCGCGGGATGACCAAGTTAAATAAAAGCTGTAAAAACGCAACTAATATATAGTAACACTACTTTTTAGATGAATTTGAGGCCGCTAAACCAGAATATGAATCCATTTAATTTCAAAAAAAATAGTTTTCGAGATATAGGCAAAATTCATGTTTTCCAGGACCTTTCGGTCCTATTGCTAGAAATCTGTGGGAATGTAAGGCGAACCAAACTATGTTATTTATTTCGGAATAAACATTTGTTTTCCTTTACATTGGATATATATAAGTGATGATTAAAGAAAAAGGCTTAATTATAAAAGCGTTTAAATTGTAAAAAAATGTCAATTTAGATAAATCTACGATATTTCAGTAAATGTTGTATCCAAATTGTTGAAAATTGGTATGTGAAGTAAAATTTTTGGGACAAAATAGGATTATTATGAAACCATGGGCCAAATATAGTAAAATGGCGTTTTTAGTTTTTTACTCTGACGTCAGTAATTCAAAAATGATTTAAAAAATTCAGAAAATGTGCTTGGAGAAGAAATATGAATATCTTATATAATAATAATAATAATAATAATAATAATAATAATAATAATAATAAT
>NW_023458555.1:57787249-57787921 GCF_013731165.1 Rhagoletis pomonella | reverse complement strand
AATAATAATAATAATAATAATAATAATAATAATAATAATAATAATAAATATTATAAATGTGAAAGTTTGTATGTTTGGATGTTTGGGAAATCATCACGCGGAAACAACTACACGGATTTGCATGAAATTTTGTACGCAGATAGCTTATGGGCCAGATTGGTTAATAGGCTAATTTTTTAAGAGTTGCCACCTGTTAAAAAGTTTTATTTATTTAATATGCGGGATCGTCTGAATGGATTTGCATGAAAATTTGCACACAGATAGCTTATAACCTAGGTTGGAAAATAGGCTACTTTTCTTAAGAGTTGCCACCTGTTAAAAAAGTTTCATTAAATTAATACGCGGAAATGACTGAATGGATTGGCATGAAATTTTGCAAGCAGATAGCTTATGACCTACAGTGGAAAATAGGCTAATTTTTTGGAAGAGTTGCCACCTGTTAAAAAAGTTTAATTACATTAATACGCGGAAACGACTGAACGGATTTGCATGAAATTTTGCACACAGATAGCTTATGACTTAGGTTAGAAAGTAGGCTACTTTTTTAAGAGTTGCCACCTGCTAGAAATGTTTAATTTAATTAATACGCGGAAATGAGTGAACTGATTTGCATGGAAGTTTTCACACAGATAGCTTATGAGCTAGGTTGAAATAAAATTATAGTTAAAAAAA
>NW_023458555.1:57775515-57787149 GCF_013731165.1 Rhagoletis pomonella | reverse complement strand
TATGCAGTTTTATAGCTCAACTAATTTTAGTATAACAAAGTGCAAGCTTGAAGGTGCTAAAAAATCGCATTGGTTTTTGGAGATTTTGTTTTTATCTTTTTTGGTGAAGTACGAACTATATTTTTATTAAAAAATATTGAAAATAAATTAGAATAAAAAACTTTGCATATATTGCGAAAAATAAGTATTGGTACAGATACTTTTGTCCGGCACTGTATATAAAAATGTTGCGTTCGTATGTCACAGTCATCAAAACTCGAGAACGGCTGAACCGATTTGAATATTTTTTTTGTATTGTTCGGTATAATACCAGGATCATTTACATCACAAAAATTTGGAGAGTTGCCACCTGTTTGAAAATTTTTAAATCTAATTATATTGATAAAATAAATGAAATATTACAATATGGGTATCAACTTAAAGAGGTTTAAAAGGGAATAACTGCTGGATATACTTTTTAGGAGGGTTTCCACCTACTTGAACATTTTTACTCAGTTAAATTAATAAAATAAATGAAATATTGCCTCGGGGGTGTCAAACTAAAGAGTTTTAAAAAGACTTACAGCCGAAAATATGTTTGAGGAGGATTGCCACCTGTTTGAAAATTTATCTTAATTACATTGAAAAAATTCATGGAATATTCTTCTTCTTTTTTGGCTTAACCGCTTAAGCGATTTTGGTCGAGTTCAGCAAAGGACGCCAGTCGTTTCTCCTCTGTGCAAACTGAGGCCATTTTGAAATGCCAAGTGAAGCCAAGTCCTTCTCCACCTGCTCTTTCCATCGCAGTGGGGGCCTCCCTCTTCCTTTGCTACCACCAGCGGGTTCCGAGTTAAATACTTTCAGAGCTAGAGCGTCGGTGTCCATTCGAACGACAAGACCAAGACAGCGGAGCCGCTGTATTTTAATTCGCTGCACTATGTCCATATCGTTGTAAAGCTCATACAGCTCATCGTTCCATCGTCTGCGGTACTCGCTGTCACCAACGCGTAAATGCCCGTAAATCTTCCGCAAAATCTTTTCCTGAAACACTCCAAGAGCCGCCTCATCGGATGTTGTCATTGTCCATGCTTCTGCGCGGGCATTATTGTAACTGTCAACAGTGACGTGGGTGCCAAGGTGCGAATGTGCTGACTCTTTGTTTGATGACAGGAGATACTTCGTCTTGTCCTCGTTTACCACCAGACCCATTCGCTTTGCTTCCCTATCCAACTTGGAAAAGGCAGAACAGACTTCGCAGTTTTTGTTACCTATGATGTCGATGTCATCGGTATAAGCCAGCAATTGCACGCTCTTGTAGTAAATTATTCCTGAGCGGTTCAGTTCTGCAGCTCTTATTATCTTCTCCAACATCAGATTAAAGAAGTCACATGAAAGGGAGTCGCCCTGTCTGAAACCCCGTTTTGTAGCGAACGGCTCGGTGAGGTCTTTCCCAATTCTGACGGAGCTGGTGGTATTGCTCAACGTCATTTTACACAGCCGTATGAGTTTTGAGGGGATGCCAAATTCAGACATAGCGGCGTATAGGTAACTCCTTTTAGTGCTGTCAAAAGCGGCTTTAAAGTCGACAAATAGGTGGTGAGTGTCGATCCTTTTCTCGCGGGTCTTTTCCAAGATTTTGCGTATGGTGATAAGGCCCAATCAGTTCATTGACGGTGGGCTTCAGTCTTTCACACAATACGCTCGATAAGACCTTGTAACCTATGCTTAGAAGGCTGATCCCGTGGTAGTTGGCACCTTTCTTGTGGATTGGGCAGAGCACACGTAAATTCCAGTCGTCGGGCATGCGTTCATCTGACTATATTCTGCACAAGAGTTGATGCATGCACCTTATCAACTCCTCGCCGCCGTACTTGACTAGCTCAGCTGGCAGGCTGTCAGCTCCAGCGGCGTTGTTGTTTTTCCGCCGCGTTATTGCTAGACGTACCTCGTCATAGTCAGGCGGTGGAACGTCGACTCCGTCATCATCGACTACGGGCTCGGGTTCTTCTTCTCCACAACTTTTCGTGCTGCTACAATTTATTAGGGCGGAAAAGTGTTCCCTCCATAATTTAAGTATACTCTGGACATCAGTTACTAGGTCGCCATTATTGTTGTTACAGGAGTACGCCTTCCTGTCGGCCAGCATTTCAATCTCTTCGCACTCACGTACTTCGGCCTCTCCCTTCTTATTGCGGAAAATACGTCACGCTTCGCTCTTCTGATCCCTATAGCGGTCCCACATAGCGCGCGTTGCGCCCGATCGCAGCGTGTCCCTTTAGGTGGCATCTTTTTTCTCTGCAGCTTCCTGACACTCCTCATCGTATCAGTTGTTCTTTCGGGCTCGCTGAAATCCGACTATTTCTTCGGCGGCGGTACTTAATGAGCGGGAAATGTGGTTCCACTGCTCGCATATGTCGGCAAGAATGATAGAATACAAGACTGCGCCCATCAGAGAGGACTTTTGAGAATAACCGGGGTGAACGACAGTACACGGCGACGGAGTCTCTCTCCCACCACAAATCCTATTATCCAAATTTTCGCTCCTTTACATGGCAGCTGTAGTAGACGTCGCAAGGCCCCAGACATTGCTTGCCTTGCTCCGTCCAATGCATTTCTTGGATGGCGTTGATATCAGCCTTTGTCCTTACGAGGACATCAACCAGCCGGGCATAGGCCCCCATTAAGGCTCCGGACATTCCAGGTGCATGCGCTCAAATCGTAGTCCTTTAAACGTTTGCCGTGGTCGTCATCATAAGGGGGTCTCATCTGAGGCTTTGCCTTGCTTCTTCTCTGGAAGTGGTTTTTACGTGGTGGGTCCCAAACCCAGCGCAAAACCCATTGCTGGGACGGGAGTGGTTCCGCGACCAAATACACGTTTATATAGTGAGTCGCACCTACCCTACTGGTGAACAGACGCTGCAGACTTCAGTGAGCCCTTAAACCGAATAAGTCGGAGCGGCCCCACCGAAGCTCCCTCTCTTTCTGCCGTGACCCAAAGCTCCACTCGGATTGGTTACCGCATCTTGCACATGGGTTGCTCACGTTGCCCAGAGTGCGTGAAAGAGGACGCAAGAGTCGGGATTGAGTATAGCCATGCAACTGTAACTGCATACCCAGTGCAACGACTATACACCATTGCACTCCATGAAAATTACAGTATCAAACTAAAGAGGTTTAAAAAAGATAACTGTCGGAAATATTTTTGAGGAGGGTTGCCACCTATTTTAAAGTTTTAACTCAGTTAAACTGATAAAGTAAATGAAATATTGCAATGTGGGCAGGGCTATAGCCACGATTTTTTTCGAGGGGGGTTCTGACAAAAATTTAAAAAGCAACAAAGTCTAAGCGGTAGACGTTATAGCAGCTATTTCGGAGAAAACCACATCTCCTCATCAGACTTCTTTTTTCTAGACTTCAGCAGGGATCGAACCTGCGTAATCGATGTTTAAAGTTTTCCTAATAAACAATTGTTTTAACTTTTATTTCAAACACAAACAGGGTTGAAGTTTAGAAATTCCTGCCAGTCTTTTGTTTTTAAGTCATAAATTAGTGCCATTGTGCTACTATGCTTCGTTACGTAACTGGCTGTCGGGGGACGGCTCGGTGGCATGGAGGCATGGTGGCAAGCCCAGGCTAAACTCGTCGGAAGGGGGGGGGGGGGGGGGGGGGCCTATTTCCACTGGCCATACCCTAAGCTACGTTAACACTTATTTAGTTCATGCCTCTGTGTATGAAGAAACACATTAATGCATGAAGTTTACAATGGACGGAAAGATAGAGAGAAGATATGCCTGTCCCGTCAGGTGGAGTCAACCCTCCCCTTCTACACGTCGTAGCCTTGGACCTTGCTGTGACTCCCACCGATCGCAAAGTCCCTTGATCCTGACAAGAGTCCGTATGTTTTTTTAAGCGGTCATGTCCCTGTCATTGGCTTCATAAATCAGCAGCATCCATTTGCCCTCTATTGCTCTAATGTAGGGATGCACAGCAGAGGTGCACGCAGTCGACGTCGCGGGCAAACTGCGAGCACGCGAGCGTGCATGGCGAGGTGAAGTGAGCTGTACGGAGATGGCAACGTATACATATGGTCTGATTATGCATACTTCGCAAGACTTCGCACAACTTCGCATAAACTTCAAACTGTAATTTCGTATGTACTTTGTATGTTTTCCATTACCCAGAAATTAGCAGAACTTATAAGAACTTAGCGATCTGTTAAGTTCAGATTTTGCCTCACATTTTCTTAAGTTACATTTTAATTGCACTGGTACAAATGGTTGTGCGAAGTTATGCGAAGTATGCATAATCAGACCCATATTAACCACTACACACTTATTTTCAAGTAAAAATGCGTGTATGTATGTGTAGTTTTGCGACAACTGAGCCAGCGTGGCATCAGGCCACCAGAAAAAGCCAATTTTTCCAAAACAAAAGCGCCAAGTCTTTATTATCATGTTTAATAATTTTTTGATTCAGTAAAAGTGTATATACATATCCATTTCCTCTCGTTTTTATTAATAAATTAATTTCAATACATTTATAATAACGGAAAACATATTTAATTTACCTATTCCTCTCATTTAATTCAGTAAATGAATTCCATCTTAATGTAGAATATTACTGTATAGTGTATACATACATACATATGTACTAGGGCGGGTCGATTTAAAAATTGCTCATTGCTCTGTGAAAATCGTATTCTAGGGATCAAAATAAGAAACTTTGCCGAAGGAACCATACCTCTAAAACGAATTCTGATGTCCCCCAATTTGGGTCGAACTTTTGGGTAGGGGCAAATTTTTAAAAATCCCACTTTGACCCATTTAGAGTGCTCCAATCGAGTCCAAATGTATGACCGACCCCCACTAACTTTGGACGGCCGATCCACCCATGCCAGTGGCACAACCCCTGGAACTCCCCTGGGGGGTTCCCCATACAATCATTTCAAAAAATCACCATTTTTGGCCTTTACATGAAAAAATCAGCTAAATGGCTATGTTTTTTCTTTATTTTTATTTATTTATTTATAATAATATTTATTATTTATTTATAATAATATCTATTTTTTCTCTTAAGAAATTTATTTAGTCAGAACATATGCAAATGAAAAAATTAATTTAAGTGAGTTATAGAAAAGAAACTAAAAAAATTATTGTTTGAAGTCTTTTTTACTTTCAAGTCTGGGCAATTTCGCACGGCTCTCTAATGTCGTCGCCATAACAGCCTCTACATTTTCCGGTATAACCCGTTTGGAAACGCTAGCTAGCAATTGAACATGTCGTTCCGTTCCTTGTATGTGTGATGGAATTTTTGGATCATTAAACGGTGGATCATCTTGATTTAAATATTCTTTCAATGTATCGTACGGAATACTTCGAGGGAATGGTGGTTCAAATACGATATTTATATCATTCAAATTCATAATTTCCGTATAACTTGTGCAATTAAAGTTTATATCTGGTTTTTTATAAACTCTAAGTTCCATTGGCTCGTCAACATCGGTTCGATAGCGTAGAATTTTCTTGATGGCACAGTCGCGCTTTTCTTTGCTATCATCAAACAACATTGATAACAAGATATTTTCCGAATGCGCATAATATGAATTATCTTTAATTACTTGATTGACAATTTTGCGTTAACGAGGTTCTAGAAATCGTGACCAACCAATGAACTTGAAAAATAATGCACTGCCGTACACGACAGAACTGTAATACTTGATATTGAAGTACATTGGCACATAACATTTAATTATAAATTCAACCAGAATTCTTAAATTTGCATCTGGATTTTCCGTTGTCACATATAATCGCAATAATCTAGCGGCCTTGGTGAGCCACCGAGAATGTACAATTTTCCCTGGTTTGATGTTAGCCAGATCCACCGGAACCACGCCGCTAGAAATTGCATGGGACATGTCGTATAAGTACTTCGAATCGGTGGAAAATTCAATTTTTTCTGGAGCAGGGGGCATATTTTGCAACTCAGTTTTCTGGAAGCCGTCCACCACCTGAAAATATATAATAATAAAATAATTAAAAATGGTTGACAATTATAATAAATGAGTGATAGCAATAACTTACCGGAAGAGTTTCGATTTGACGGCTCAGTTTTCCGGTTGCCGATCTTGGTCCAGTGCTGGTTGATTTATCCAAAGCTTCAAACAAATGCCGAAACGGAAGTTCGTTGAAGTGTAGAAGGCAAACGAACCAATGCAATGGTCTTTTTAACAGCAATTCGAATCGTCGTATAATTCCACCGTGTGGGCCAGTGTTTGTTGGCTCACCGTCAGTGCATATTCCAATTAATGCATCCAGTGATATATTTTTATCGTTGAAAAAACCATTTAATTTGGTTGTTTTGTATTCAGCGGTTTCATGTTGCAGTCTTACGTAACCAATCAATTCAGAATTGGGTTCTCTCAAAATAACAAGATGAGGTTCTTTTACCATCCTAGTATGATACTTCTCATCAATTTTATCTATCGTTAAAGTATCATCTTTTCTGCCATCGAATGAAAACGCTAACAAATTGGTATTATCTAACCGTTTGCGAAGCACTTCTTGTCTGCATTTCTCTTTTTCTCTGCGAACTTTCGATTTATCCATGATGAGAGGTTTCCCATGCTTATCTTTAATTTTAAAATCTTGCAAAAGAGCGGTTCCCAATGCTGATGCTACTCTGTCAGGCACACCAAATCTGTCACATACCAAGGCAAAGTTAAAACAATCGTATCTCTCTGTGTATTGTGAACTTGTGCTTCTATCCATATCTTCTTGAACCGGTGGCGGTGCGTATGTTGAATCATCGGGATCTTCGTATGTTGGCATTGATGACATAGACGTTGCTCCTTGCTCTTCAGTTTCCATCACAAATGCATCCATTGTTAGTCTACTCTCATTATGTTGATCGTGCATGAACTCTTTGAGGCGTTCGGGAACCCAGCCGCATGCACATGGAGCTGCCTTCAAATCGCATTTACATGTTCCAATGTAAAAAATTGTTTCCAGAGATTTTACATACTCTGTAAATTGTTGGGTGTTGTTTCTTCTCTTGATTTGGTCTTGATACTTGTCAAGCAATTTATTCAATTTATTAAATACACTTTTTTCAGCATTATTTCCATACCAAGTTTTTCCCAAATTCCAATCAATTTATCTTGTACTTGAATAGTGAATGATTTATGGGAAAACTTTTTTTGTTCTGTTTTAGCACGTTCGCTTAAGTAAAAATAATATCTCAAGATATCCAGATGGGTTGGTAAATTAAGATCAGTTAAATCAGTAGACACGCCAAAAACAGTAACATTATGCTTGGGTATATGACTCATTGGGTTTTCGATAGTTGTTGATGTAGTTGCTTCATCTTGCGGTGTAGAGGATGGTGGATTCATTGTAAACTTTTTGATTTGGAATGGTCACTTCACTTATTATTTTTTTTTGAAATATTTTTTTATCTGAAATTAACACTTCACACTTTGAGTTCTTCACAACGACTTAATGCATTCACAAAAACTGTTGCGTTATATATGGTCTATGAGACGAGGTAATAAGAATGAAATGGTAATTTCAATTCTACCTGCTGTGTCTTGTGGTGGCTTAAAAAAAACAACACAAGCAATTTTACGATCTGCAATTGTGTTACAGTGATACCTTCATTGTTTAAAAGGGTTGCGGTGCATTCCAGTGATACCTTAATTGTTAAAATGGTTGCAAAAAACGCGCATTTCTTAAGAAGGTGCCTTAAAATACCCACAAAAAGGGTTGTAAAAACAACATTCATTTCTTAAGTAGGTGCTATAAAAAACCTACACAAGTAAGTTTACGACATGCAGCTGTGTCTTAAAAAACGCACACAAGCAATTTTCCGATTTGCAATTGTGTCACAGTGCTACCTTCATTTTTTAAAACGGTTGAATAAAAAACCCACACAACTATGTTTACGACATGCAAATGCATCACAGTGATGCCTTGGTTTTAAAAGGGTTGTAAAAACGCTAATTTCTAATAATTTTTTTTAATTTCTTTTCTATTACTAAGTTAAATTCATTTTTTCATTTACATATGTTCTGACTAAATAAATTTCTAAAGAGAAAAATAAAATCCAAAAAGAAAAAACATAGGCATTTCGCTGATATTTTCATGTAAAGTGCAAAACCGGCGATTTTTTGAAATGTTTGTATGGTGAACCCCCAGGGGGTTCCAGGGGGTGTGCCACTGGCATCGGTGGGTCGGGCCTCCAAAGTTAGTGGGGGTCGGTCATACATTTGGACTCGATTGGAGCACTCTAAATGGGTCAAAGTGGGATTTTTCAAAATTTGCCCCTACCCAAAAGTTCGACCCAAATTGGGGGACATCAGAATTCGTTTTAGAGGTATGGTTCCTTCGGCAAAGTTTCTTATTTTGATCCCTAGAATATGATTTTCACAGAGCAATGGGCGATTTTTTTGCCTCCCCACAAATCGACCCGGCCTAATATGTACCTATGCATTCGGTGTGCTTAAATTAAAAAAGCATCACTAAATAACGCACCAAGCATTGAATTCCAATTATTTTGGCTTTTTGGTTTCCCAAAAGCACTAAATTTAGTGCAAAATGCACTTCCTTGGCAACAGTGAGCTGAGCACATAAATGCTCAAACAGTGATGCCAGACCAAGTATTGAGTAAATGCGCTATGTATATTTTTCTTTTAAAGCAAAAGTTCTAATTGGCGAGGGGATTTTCATTTCATGGGTTCATACATAGAACACTGATAAGATTCACAAACTTATCTTGTAGACGAATATATTAGTGTTCGTATGAAATAGTAGCTTATGTCGGGAGGCTGGCTTTCGTAAAATGTGCCATGTCCTATATTCTTTAAACCACAAGGATTTTTTTTATGAGACTTTATACGAATATTGACTTGCTAGCATCGCAACTGCCTCCTTTACGTTTATTTTCCAAGAGTTCTTCAACGACTCGGCGCCAGTGAGTCTTTCGCAATCGTATGCTGCGAATGGTTCATTATACTAAAGCCAGTCTTCCGACATAAGCTACTATTCTATACGAACACAAATATGTATACTTCCTAATAGGTTTGTAAAATGCCCAATACCCAAATCCCTCGCATGAGTTATTATCGGTAAAAATTGGGTACGCTCAAATCTGGCATCGCTGCAGCAAGTACTTTGTCACGCCATCAACAGTGTTGATATTTTAAGTACAATTCTAGTTTTTTAGTACAATTAATTTCAAAAAGTACAAAAGTACAATTTGCCGATTTTAAGTACAATTTCAACATCAAAAATACTTTTTGTACCAAACGCTTACCGCTGATTTTTGGTAATTTATTATTATTATTTTTTGTTGACGATATGCGTAATTTTTTCCATACGAAGTGTGTTCGACGTTTTTTTACATGGAGAAAATGAGCAACTGCTTCATCAAAAAAAATCTTAAAAGACTTTGTCATATTAAAACTGAATGGGCTACAAAACTGCATACTCAAAATATTTCTAGGAAATCTAATTAAAAAGCTCGAAATTTTTACGAAAGTGTGTTGATTTTTTTTAATGTTGCAAAAAGATTGAAACTTGGATTTGTACGTTTTTTTTTAAGTATAAACTGTATTTTTATAAAAAAAAACATATTAGGATAAATGGTCAAATCTTGTCAATATGTGAGTGTCGTAAAGTTTTGATAAGCACTTGAAATGCTATTATAATGTCAAAACTTATTACGGAATCCAAAAAAAGATGTCTCTTTTATCCATTAATAATAACTTTGGTGTTAATGAGAGAAAATGCTTGTTGACGGCAATAAAATCAATAAAAGCGCGATCACATCCTCACCGCATGAGTATTCGACACCAACTGACGGTATGCAGTTTTATAGTCGATGCAATTTTAGTATTATAAAGTGAAAGTACAGCTAAGAATTCATGTTGATTTTTAATATTTTTTTTTGCATTTTCTTTATACAAATTGGATGTACAAAAATTTCAGTATAGAAGAAAATGTGCAACACCTTCAACGAAAAAAGTTCTCAAAAATCTACTCGAATTGAATCTACTATCTCGATCATTTAAACATCTCGGACTCGCCCACCACTAAAAATGATTATTTAACTCTAAAGTATATATTAAATGATATTTAATATTTGCTTTAAAGATGAAATTTCGACAAATTTGTTTAAACAAAAATGTTAAGCGCATATCGTTGTTTAAAGTACAAAACCGCGTAACTGGCATTGGCTGCCAAAAATTGGATTTGCTCACACAAGCTCTTGGCTCAATCATTACACATTCGTCCTGAAATATGCTAGCCAGAAATGCGATTGCTTTATAAAAAAGAGAACCATTTTGAAAAAATGAGTGTTTTTACCCTCTAGAAAATAATTTCTACAACTTCACATACGCGGTTTTGCATTTTGCTGATACGCGGTTTTGCATTTTGTTGATACGCGGTTTTGCACTTTAAACGGCGATATGCAGAATGTGGAAGCGAGATTCTTCTGCTTGCGTTTCTATGTTTATATCATTTATCAGTTTAAGCACATACGATTAAATTAAAAAAAAAATATTTAAAATTTCGGATCCGAAAGAAATATTTATTAGTTGCATTGAGTTACGCAAAAATAGTGCCGAAAATCAATCGATTGTGCTGAAGCTGCCGGCTGCTTCCGAAAGGGCAAAATGGCACAATGCACACTCATTTTTCATCACTGTCACACATACAATCTCACTATTATGTTGACTTCGTTTTCCCATTCCGATAACTTTTTGCTTCCGCGCTTTCCCAGCACCACCGTGCAAAGCTTTGCACGCGCAGTCGCCCCGACACACATGTGCTGATTTGGGCATCCCTACTCTAGTGCAACACCCACACCAACCCAATTAATTTAAGCACACATCCGACATGAGCATAATTCTTCTTTATTTTGCTAGCCAAACAAAAAAACTTAACAATATTTATTCCAAATTCATTAATTATACTACTAATACAATACTCATAAATCCTTAATATTACTAAATTCAAGTGCCTCGTAAGTTATTCAATGAGCCTTTTTCCTACCTAAGTACACCTGTCCCTATATTCGTACTGACTTCGACGGCGAAAGTAACAAACATTTTAGTTATATATATACAGGGTGTCCCAGAAGTAACGTGCCAAACTTTAGGGCAAGGTAGGTGGGGGGGTGAGCTCACTGATAAACAAAAAATTTTCAGGTAAAAGTGTCACCGTTTTTGAAATATTTACATTTTTTCGAATTAAAAAAAAATCGTGCCTTTTCATATGTTTTCTTTAACTGCAACTACAAACCGGGCAATACTTAGTAAATTTTTTATGTAAAATACTTCCAGATAGTTGCCTCTCCATACTCAAATGCAATGTAGTTAAAATATATTAAGGAACCATCATAAAATGAGGACTATTTCTGGATTTTTAACTTTTTGATATTTTCTTCCCCAACTTTGACTATCTCGGGTGAAAAAAAAATGTACTGAGCTATAACTTTACATTACATAAAAAAACTGCTCATTTAATAAAGATTTCAGAAAGTTATAGCCGCTATTGTGGGTAAAGGACTGAGACACGCTAGAATGTATTTAATAGATTTAAATTGAATTTGCTCTTGTTACCGTCAAATGACATGCTAAATAGTACAAAGGTACAT
>NW_023458555.1:57775129-57775415 GCF_013731165.1 Rhagoletis pomonella | reverse complement strand
TCATCTTCATCTTCATCTTCATCTTCATCTTCATCTTCATCTTCGTCTTCATCTTCATCTTCATCTTCATCTTCATCTTCATCTTCATCATCTTCATCTTCATCTTCATCTTCATCTTCATCTTCATCATCTTCATCTTCATCTTCATCTTCATCTTCACCTTCATCTACATCTTCATCTTCATCTTCATCTTCATCTTCATCTTCATCTTCATCTTCTTATTCATCTTCATCTTCATATTCATCTTCATCTTCATCTTCATCTTCATCTTCATCTTCATCTTCAT
>NW_023458555.1:57774491-57775029 GCF_013731165.1 Rhagoletis pomonella | reverse complement strand
ATTTTCATCTTCATCTTCATCTTCATCTTCATCTTCATCTTCATCTTATCTTTATATTATTATTGCATTAGTATTTTCCCGCCCAATTGGCGTTTAACGCAGCTATTCGTTTTCTATACCCGTCATATGCTACCTGTACCGTGGCGTTAAATATTTATCGCAAACATAACGGAGCTATAATAATAAGATTTTCTTCAATAATTTGAGTTTAACTTTTTACACTGGTGGCCACCCTCTTCAGGCACCTCAAAAATATAATAATTTAACTAAATTTAACTTTTGAAACAGATGGCAACCCTCCTTCATTTAGCTAGAAAATACAACTTATTCAAAACCATTTCTTTTGATACCCATATTGGGATAATTCGTTTAACTTAATAAATAAATTGAATTTGATTTTCGTATATATGGCAACCCTTTAAAAGACTAAAACCATACTGCACATCTGCAGGTCAAGCCCTTTCATGTGACACCTCATTTTTGAAAATCGTACGAACGATACAGATTTTATGACGTGGTGTTAAATATTTAACGCAAC
>NW_023458555.1:57771446-57774481 GCF_013731165.1 Rhagoletis pomonella | reverse complement strand
AACCCTCTGCGGCAGAGAAATTTTGAATTCGATTTTCTAACATGTGGCAACTCCTTTCATGGAACTAAGGCTATGGTGTACACCCGAAGGACAAGGCCTTTCATGTGACACCTCATTTTTTAAAATCGAACGAACGATACAGAGTTTATGGCTTGGTGTTAAATATTTAACGCAACCATCCCCGAACTCGATTAAGAAGTTTCACTTCAAAAATGTTTGGCTATCAGAGAACTTAGATTGATAGAGAAGGTGCAAATTGAAAGTGGAAACTATTCTCGGACGAAAAATTAACAGCTTTAAGCTTAGTATCCAGCTCTTATGAAAACGGTCAAGAAAAAATTGCCATTATTTCGCGTGTGTGTCCAAGAATTTTGACATTTTTTATACCTCACAGCCTGTTGCCTCACTCTTTCCTCAAGAAATAATGGAACGGGCATATATTTCTGTTGCAAGCCTGGGTTGCCTTGTGCTCTTTTTTCACAAAAAACTTTAGAAAACCGTAGTAGAAAGCGTACTAAATTTCTGAAGAACTGCGTACTGCCTTAAGGAAATTTGACTCAAGAAAATTTCTTAGCCATTTCTTGTACGTCATTTTATATGGAGTTTTTGCTTTTCTTAAGAGCTGGATACTAAGCTTTAGAAAAGTAAATCATGGAATGTAGAAACGCTTGTTAACAGACAGAAATTCTGTTGAATTTAATGTTGATAACATAAAATGTTGAGCAACATAAAATCAGCTGCTTCGCGTTGCGAGCACATAAACGAAAATAAAATCTAATTTTTATTAATTTGTAATTTTTGTTAAATTTTTTAACTTGTTCTCTTTTTGTGAAGATGCAAATACAATTTAATAAAATTATAGTTTTGCATAAAATTTACACACATACATATGTACATGTATGTACACTGGCAATCAAAAGTGAGTGCATGGTGTTTTTTGTTTAATATTTGCAATGTTTTTCAAGTTAAAATACTTTTGTTATTTTTTTATAAAAATGTGATTCATGCTTTAATTAAAACTACATAAGTCAAACTTTCAAACTTTACACAGAACATAGAAAAATTCAACCAACTCTCGTCTAAATTTTGACCTGTTTAATCTGAGTTTTTAGAAAAATTTTGAGTACTCAGATAGATCGGTTTTTTAATTCTAGAGGAACAGGATCAAGTTTTAAGCGGCTAAAAAATCGGGTTGAGTTTTAATGCTTTTTTATTGCTGACGGCTTTTTGCACTTTTTACCAAATAAAAGGGAATTTCTTGTAGAATAAAATGCATGACCGTTTGCAAACAAATAAAAAAAATTAGCGCTGTATTTTACAAATTGCACATGTTATATGCATAAAACCGCAAAATATTAAACCAAAAACAGGATGCCCTCACTTTTGATTGCCAGTGTACATACATATTTGTGTTTAAAATTAACTACTTATGAAATAATTTTTGTGGCACGAACATATACATACTTGCGCTTTCTAAAAATGGGAATAAAAATTGGATACGCATAAAATTTTAATTCCAATAACTAATATTTTAGTGAAAACATTTACAATAAAGCTTTCAGTAACTTTTGGCAAATTTCAGCGATTATGTGAAATTATACATGCGTTTGTACCTACATATCCATTTACATATATTATTTTGAACAAAGCTAATATGTAGTAAAATTTAAAATGGAATATGGATATGACAATTAAAAAAAAAACAAAAAAAAATTATTACTTGGTCCGTCCGGGATTTGAAACCAAGACAAACGGCGAGACGCCAAAAAGTTGCATCGCCTCTAGCATACGCGCCACAGTACATTATTCAAATTGCAATCTCTAAATCACTACATATATGAAATTCTTCATTCATCCAAAAAGACAAACGCATAAATATGTATGCATTAATAAATGTAAAGATGTGCATACATATGTACGATTGATCAGCTTTCGTCTTCCCCTCGCTGTCCTCCATCAACAGACAAATTATTAAATTTCTGCGAATTGCCACGACGCCATCAATATCAACCCTAGGTTACGAAATATTTAGGTTTTCGCATAAGTTAACATTTAATAAAGCCATACTCGTACATTTTATATAGAGAATAATAATATTTCGTTTAAAATTCTGCATGTAAACATGTTCTCGACGATACGTGTAGCTTTCATGAAAATTAACTAAAAAATTTATGTTATATTAACAGCTGGAATGGAAAAAACTATGTCCGCTAAAATGGGTTAAAATCAAAATTGAGTTGACATATTTACACGCATACATGCAGGCATACATATGGACATATACAGTGGACAAGCACTAGCTTGGACATAGCATATCTTGTACTTTGATGTGGTTGAATCTTTTTATGGTACTTAAGATTTGCTTACGGGTGAAAAAAATTAAAAATCAACCGTGGAAATATGTAAATATATTTTAATAAACGCTTTGAAGTTTAGAAATTTTTAATATTCAAAAATAAATAGAATAATTTTTTTGCAATTATACAAATGGTGTTCAAGGCACATTGACCCACCTGTACAAAAATCGTGGCGCGTCATGGACAAAAATTTTACAATTTCGGGCCGAAAAATGCGCAAACGAGCAAAGTTGCCACGTTACATTTGTGAACTTCCGATAAAACCACATATGTTTGTGAATTGAGTAGTTTTGATTTTATTAAAAAAAAAAATTATGTTATTTCCCGCAGAAAACGTTCACTTTATTTAATGTTAATTAAAATTACACCTTAAATACTAGTTAATGACTGAAATATTGTTGTGGAACAGAGAAATAGATTGTTTTGCCAAAAATTACCAAAATTCGAGATAACTAGTTTTACTGGATATTGAGAAATAGTTGCCACTTTTCACTTGGCTGGCCGAGATTTCTTAAATTTTAGATTTTAGAATTTTTGAGTCGGACTGAAAAAGTTGCGCTTGTGGGTGATGAATTTGAGAATACGCGCATGCGTTTATGAATGAAATAGTTTTTGTTGTACTTGAATATGTGCGTGATTATGTATGTATGCTGAGTTGTACATACGTATGCATGTGCG
>NW_023458555.1:57755020-57771346 GCF_013731165.1 Rhagoletis pomonella | reverse complement strand
TTGTAATAAAAGCGTGTTTTTAGTTTTTTTTAACTATAATTTTATTTTCTACTTTTTAGTCTTTTGAAATCTTGCAGTTAATATTATACTACATTTGACCTTAATAAACAAACTTTTCAATATATTTCAATTTAAATAGATAATACACCTATTCTGAATATAAACCAAATTTGAGCACAGATGCCGAATTTTTAATTATATAGACTCACGCGCCACATAACTGCCAAAATTTTTTGTGTAGTTATTTCTTTTCATGTAAGCAATATGCATTCTAAATGTGAACTTAATCGGATCATAAATACGGTTTTTCCAAATATCTCGACTCCTGCGCCACCTGTCGGCAAGATTTTTTGTGGATTTATTTATTTTCATATAAGTCATATATGTTCTAAATATGAACCACATCAGACTATAAATGCGGGTTTTACAGATATCTCAACTCCTGCGCCACCTATCGGCAAAATTTTTTTCGGATTTATTTCTTTTCATATACGTAATAAATGTTCTAAATACGAACCAAATCAGACCATAAATGTGGGTTTTACAAATATCTCGACTCCTGCGCCACCTAGCGGATTAAAACATCTTTTAAATTGTATTGTCCTCGAGTTCTGAGCTAAGTTTGAAGTTTCAAGTCTGTAGCTCATCGGGAAGTTTGTTAAATATTGACTGCAAAGTTCCAGGACATACATACATACATACAAGTGAAGTTAAATAAAAGCTTGTAAAAAATAGGCTACTTTTTTAAGAGTTACCACCTGCTAAAAAGTTTAATTAAATTAATACGCGGAAAAGCCTGAACGGATTTGCATGAAATTTTGCAAGCAGATAGCTTATGACCTACAGTGGAAAATAGGCTAATTTTTTTGGAAAAGTTGCCACCTGTTAAAAAAGTTTTAATTAAATTAATACGCGGAAACGCCTGAACAGATTTGCATGACATTTCGCACAGAGATAGCTTATGACCTATGTTGGAAAATACGCTACTATTTTAAGAGTTATCACGTATTAGGAAAGTTTAATTAAATTAATACGTGGAAATGACAACTGATTTGCATGAAAGTTTGCACATAGATAGCTTATGACCTAGACTGGAAAATAGGCTATTTTTTTAAGAATTGCCACCTGCTTAAAAATGAAATTTTGCTCAAAGATGGTTTATGACCTGGATTGAAAAATATGCTACTTCCTTAACCGGTTTTCCGATCAGAGCGAAACTCAGTACACTTACTACGGATTTCGGAAGGATGGTCTTAGACTGAAAGTAAGTCCGATAACTCAAGGCCCCTCCCATACAAGTTGTAATTTTCATCTTATAAATATTATAAATGTGAAAGTTTGTATGTTTGGATGTTTGAGAAATCATCACGCGGAAACGACTGCACGGATTTGCATGAAATTTTGCACACAGATAGCTTATGACCTGTGTTGGAAAATATGCTACTATTTTAAGAGTTATCACGTATTAGGAAAGATTAATTAAATTAATATGAACTGATTTGCATGTAAGTTTGCACACAGATAGCTTATGACCTAGACTGGAAAATAGGCTACTTTTTTAATAATTGCCACCTGTTTGAAAATGAAATTTTGCTCAAAGAGGGTTTATGACCTGGATTGAAAAATAGGCAACTTCCTTAACCGGTTTTCCGATCAGAACGGAATTTAGTACACTTACTACGGATTCCGGAAGGATGGTCTTAGACTGAAAGTAATTCCGATAACTCAAGGTCCCTCCCATAAAAAATTGGAATTTTCATATTACATACATATCTCTGGAAGTATTTGTGGGAGAGAACTGAAACTTGGTATAGTGATATGTATGTGAAATCAATGTTGACATTAATCGATTGATGTTTTAATTAGTTAGTTAATTCGATTAAATTCAATCTGATTACAGTTAATCATGATGAATTTTAATCCGACTAAACAGTTAATGGTAACCGCGATTAAAAAATTATTTTTTAATCATTAACTCTTAATTTGATCAAGTAAGTTTGGTGATTAATTAAGTTATGCTGGAATTAGTTTTAAAATAATTAAACGTTATCGCAGCCAGCGATTAACGATTAAAAAAATGTTTTCATTAATCGTACAATTGATTACGACTAATTAATTTTAATCGACAAACGCGTTTAACATTTTAATCGTTAATCAGATTAACAGTTTGCCAACACTGTGTGAAATCATGTTCATATGCACGGAGAAAAATGGACGTTTTTGGAAAAGAGGCGTAGCACCTCCCATACTGACTGAAAGTTTCATATTGCATATCTCTTCAAATCTTTGGGGTAAAGCACGCAAGGTTGGTATGGAAATACATATGTATGCATGTATGTATGTGAAACTAATACCATACTCATGGAGAAAATTGAGAGTTATTGGAAAAGGTGGTGTGGCAACTCCCATGCAAATTGATTTTTCTATGCTGCATATCTCTGGAGGTGTTTATTGCAGAGGACTGGAACTTGGCACCGAGATGTGTATACAAAATTAATTCCATACTCAAAGAGAAGAATTTGCGTTATTCGAAAAGGGGACATTGTTCCTGCCGTACAAATTTACTGTTTTATACTGCTTATCTCTAGAGGTGTTCATGGTAGAGTACTGGGACTTGGTACTGGGGTATGTAAAATCAATTCTAAATTCATGGAAGAAGATTAGTTTTATAAGAAAAAGGGGCGTGGCACTTCCAGTACAAATTTACTTTTTCTTGCCACATATCCCTGGAAGTGTTTGTGGAAGACAGAATAAATTTCATTAAATGGAAAAGGGAGATGTTCACGCGTCCTATACCTGGGAACATTTTAAGGTAAACTTGCCTAGCGCGCAGACGAGATTTTATAATTTCATAGTTTTGAACGGCCTAAATACCTTAACTCGCTTAAAAAATAACGAGCTATAACGAAATGGGCACAGAAATCAAATTTGTATAAAAGCGCGGGGTGAAATCCGCGGGTATAAGCTAGTAGAATATATAAAAATATATAAACTCGATAACATCATCGAATTCTGTCCTTCTAACTATATCCATGATACAAAAAAGAAGGTAGTTCCATTGTCACTTTTTCGTCGCCATTTTAACAACCTGACAATTAAGTAGATTGTGACATTTCGTGCTACCATACCCAATATCTAAAACCCTTCGAATTTTGTTATTAATTTTTTCAACATTCTGCCCTTCTAACTATATCCATGATACAAAAAAGAAGGTAGCTCCATTGTCACTTTTTCGTCGCCATTTTAACAACCTGACAATTAAGTAGATTGTGACATTTCGTGCTACCATACCCAATATCTAAAACCCTCCGAATTTTGTTATTAATTTTTTCAACATCAGGGTAGGCATAGAAGTCCATTTTATCCCAACATTTGAATAATTCCGTATTCATGCCAACACCTCCGATAACGAAGAAAGGCTGATCAACTTCACCGCGGCATGGAACATGGTAGTTAGTTGTACAATAATTTTGGGTTTATGTATCTAAATGCTTAACCCAAAGCAACAAATTGTGACACACACGTGTGGTCAAACAATTACACGTTAGTTTACAATAAAGATTTCTAACTTTCAGACATAATTTTATGAATAAATTCGGTTTGAAATATGGACCTTTTTTTTAAAAATACTGAGGTCTGCGTAGCCGGAGTTGGACTTACATTTTCTCCGTCAAAATTCAAATTTTACAAAATTTTTTAATGAGTCCGTCTCCGCTTGCCACCCCAAAACCATTGAACAAATGACCGAACATTTCCCCTTTTGTTTTTGAAAGAGAAGAGGTGCAATGCTCAATAAGTTGATAATTGTGTTCCTAGTTTTCATACTAACAATAAATCATCAATTTTGTTTCACACCCCCTCCAATATTGGACAGTAAAATATATTTGTTTTTACCCACAGAAACAACGATATTGTCGAAATATTCTAGAATTAGATAATAGTCATTTCTCTGAAAGTCATGAGGCCCATGGGCCCAAAGTAAATTCCATTTTCAAGTTACTTGAAAGACATGGACAAAGTCTATATCGAAATTGTATTTTCAGTGTCTGAAATATATCAGAAATAAACGCATCCGATACAGAAGACTGTAATAGTACTGGCTAGCTACATTGTGAAATAATCAGATGACATAATGACACTAAAAAATTTTAAAATATGTTCACTAAAATTTTATTAATGTAAAAATAGAGATTTTGGCAAGCATTTATCGAATATAATGTAAAATTTAAACGTTTTTAAGAAAATATATTAATTATTATTAAAAGGCAAATGTTAATACAACTATTTTATTTATACTTCCAAATTTAGGATATAAAATCCCCTCTACCAAAAAACTTAAATTGGGTAACGCCTCTTCGAATTTTTTACAATTGAACAATTGTCAAAAATCTCCTTTTTATTAATAAAGTTGTTTATTGAAACTACCCTCCTTTTTGTATCATGACTATATCAGCGTAAAAATTACCTAATTATCCTTGTGAATCCAAAAAACTTCAATTTTTTTAATTCTAAAGAAATTTCTTTTCGATTTAAGTTGTTGAAAAGTAATGAATATCTAAATCCGAGTGTACAATGATGTGTACACTCATGTTAACTTTTATTTTTTATGAACTATATTTTATTTATATACCAAAATATTCTTAAAACATGTTCTCTGGCGTTTTAAGGTAATATCTGTTACTTACATTCATAATTTACTGATTTTTTTAGCATACAAAAATCTAACGTACTGATTTTGCGCACAAAAAATCTGGCAACCCTATTCTTTCGGTTCTCTCAAATCCGACTACTTCTTTGCATGAACCAAAAATACAAGATCAGCTAATCAAAGAAGCAAGTAAAAGTATATTTCTGAGCGTTTTTGACATCTGACTAAGAATGAAAACAAACTAAGAAAACGAAAAAGGCGCAGTGCTTGAGTGATTATATTGCAGGGTTCGGAAATTCTCATTTATGATTATTCGTTTTCATTCATTTATGAGATTTATCGCGATCGTTAATATTCCGAATAAACTTTTGCATTCTTTTATCGCGAGTGAAAAATGCAAACAACTTTATCATCTCTCACATTCGGAATGCGATCGACAAAAAAGTTTTCCCTGCTTTTCATTCGCGATCGAAAAAAGCAAATAAATTTCCTCTGACTCGAATATGAGAAGTCCGAGCATTGCCGATGTCGGCGTCTCATAAATAAATGAGAAAAACGATGCATATAATCCATTCGCGATCACTCACAACAGCTTATCGCGATAAACTTATCGCGAAAAATTTTCAACGACGTTGTATGGGAGATATTTTTCGCGTTTGTTTTGGGTATGCATTGTTATGCATACAGCATACATACATATGTACATTAGGGTGGCCCTTAAAAATTAAATTTTAAGTCTCACCCCCTCAGTCGCTAATGCAACGGTCAAAGATATCACATATAAATTTTAGTCCCGATTGGAGACGGTTAAGGCGTGTCGCACATGGGTCAAAGTTCAGATTCCTCTATGGAGACTCAAAAAATGTAAATTCAATTTTTTTTCATCTAATACCCAAAATCGTTACTACTGTAGGCGCAGATATCACGTATAAATTTTGGTCCCGATTGGAGTCGGTTAAGGCGTGTTGCACAGGGGTCAAAGTTCAGATACCCCTATGGAGACTCAAAAAATTTAAATTAATTTTTTTTTTTCATCTAATACCCAAAATCGATACTGCTGTAGGCGCAGATATCACGTATAAATTTTGGTTATATTTTTTATGAAGTGCTACATCGGACTGAGTAGGCAATTGAGAAGTAAAGTCCTCTCTCGTCGTACAGAAATGACACTCTATAATATATATAATTAATTTTCTTTTTTTAATTTTAATTTTTTTGAGCCTCGACACAGGAATCTGAACTTTGACCCCTGTGCGACACGCCTTAATCAACTCCAATGGGTCCAAAATTTTTATGTGATATCTTTGTCATTAGTAGCATCGATTTTGGGTATTAGAAGAAAAAAAATTATATAATTTCAATTTTTTGAGTCTCCATAGAGGATTCTGAACTTTGACCCCTGTGCGACATGCCTTACCCGACTCCAATCGGGACCAAAATTCATATGTCAAATACATCATAAAAACTGACCAAATGTAGATATCGCAGTGCATGTCAATCGCTGTCGTCAAATTTTTTGTGGCAGGTAATTGACATTCCATTTTCCAAGTGTGAAGTGAAATTTTTGGCATGAGTCAAAATTACCGGCCGTTTAGCTATGGACAAACCAAAAATGTGGCTGGGTAGAACTCTTCATGCCCTATTATCTATTTTGTTAATTGTTTACTTAAAGATCTCGCTTTAAAAAGCAAAATCATACGTTGTCTTAAATGTAAGACTTTTTAATAAACACACGTATGATTGCATATGTATGTAACGTCAAGTATACAAAAATTTCTTTTGTTTTTTTTTAAAGCAAGAAAAATAAATGAAACCATGTTATACGCCCCAAAAAATTAGTTTCAATATGCTACATTTGCCAAATTTTTGGATTTTTTTAGATATTTTTTTGAAAAAGAAAATTATTTGTATTTATTTTTGGTTGTAAAGCAAAAAAGAGCGATATGGATAGTTAATCATATTAATATAAGTTCATCTGAATCTCTTTTATGATTTGAGTTGTCATTCTTACAAACAAGCTTTTAAAGTTTCAGAAATTCTTTTTTTGAAAATTCGAGCTAAATCGAATTTGCACCACCAAATTTCGAATCGAATAATCGAATGGTTGGGCAATGTTCGAAATTCGGAAAAAATCGAATTTCAACCCCCCACTACCCATCCCTAGTAGTAATATGCACAAATATATGAATGATGGTGGTAACATATATGTATGTATGTACATATAAATTACATACATACATACGTGTAGTTAAAGTATACTTTCGGTGACCATATTAACCAACGTAAAATAAAGGACATTTTTTTCAAAATGATTTGGAAATACATACATACAGCTTGTATGATAAAAGCACCTTACCCACATCATCATTTAAATCAAATATTTAACCAGTTAATTAAAGGATTCCGAAAAATGAAGCCAAATCTTTTTCAAGGACTTCGCAATCCTTTGCAGCCAAAATGCGTTTACCATAATTCATACCGGAATATAATATTCACAATTCACAGGAGCTTTCATTTTTCAACAAATTTTTACTAAAAATCAAAAAAAAATATTTTGGTGAACATTTTTTATAACATTTCAAACACACTTTTTTAATTTTTTCGTTTTAAAAGAACCATACAACTGTTTTCAACTAGTTTTTATGTAACGATTATTAACTGGAACAGGAGAATACATTTTCTTCCAATTTTTGCATTTTGCATTAAAAAATTTATTATAATAAAAAAAAAATTCACAAATTAGGCCCAAATGATATCTTGTAAATATGTATTGTAAGTTTTCGTAAAAAAAATAAAAGTTAATCAAATTAAGTGAAAAATGAAGGCTCCAGTGAATTACTAAGACTAAATGCCAGTTTTGAACCACTGTGCAACAGGGTGTTTATTGTTCACTTTCAGTGGAACTGGAACTCAGCATGCAACACGATCCTGGACACAACTTTCCCTGCGCTTTGTGGATTGTACAAAGATTACCGATTAAATAGAAACCCTTAAGTGGGGTGTGAAACAAACTGGCGAAGGTTTTCATTATATTTTATAAGGGACATTATTATATTTCATATTCGGTGTTTAAAAATTTGCCTCCGAAAAATGCAGAGCTTTTAAAGGACCGTTTAAGAAATAAAGGACAAAAGGCGTCCTTTATTTTGAAAAAAATTATAAAGGACAGGGGGTTAAAATAAAGGACTGTCCTTTAAAATAAAGGACGGATGGTCACCGTAAGTATACTCCAAGCGTACACTTTTCAGTATAACTTTTCATATATCTAATAAATAGAACTTAGTGGGGATAAGATTGAATAATGAGAAAAGTGGGCGGCTGGTGAAGACTGAGAGTAAAGAAGAGCCGAAAAAACAATATTTACATATAAATTTTTTTTCTTTTAAATGTTTTGCTTCGCCATTATAAGGATATTAATAAGAAACCAAAAATATATACACGTAAATAGAAAAATAATATGTATGGATGTATGTATTACTTAGAAGAAAACTCAATAAAACGAAGGTCAGCATTTCCCCTGAAGGAAAGATTGGTCCAATTGCTCGAAAAATATAGTCGTAGATATAGTAGCTTTGTATCTAGACCAAAGATAGTCCAAAAATATAAAGCAATGTAATGTAAAACAGGTGAATTGTACTAAAGGTGGCCCGAATGTAATGAATACGGTATGAGTTTTGATCTAAAACTGGTTACAATGTCATGCAGTAGCGGACAACGGGTACAATTAACGACTTGCTGATATGTAGGCACTTAGTCAACAAATTTCAATGTGCGACATTGGCATGCAGAAAGAGTATCCGCTTAGAATATCTGAGAACCCCGGTTCGAGTCGCAGCTGGCGCAAGTTTTATTTTTTTTTTCTCCGAAAACTGGTTACAATGTAATGCAGAAGCGGACAATTGGTCCGAGCCCAGGGCATTCAATGTTAAATGTAAGTAGAATTTTACATGTTGTTGGACCAAACTTTGGACTAGTTACAATCACTTGTAGTCTAGTTTGTAGTGTGCTCTAAGTATATTCCGAGATCCTACAGGGTATTCATTAGGGATGTCAATCCCGGGATCCCGGGATGTCGGGATCCCGGTCTTTTTAAGTCCCGAATATCCCGGGATTAGTCGATTTGAATCCCGGGATTGCTGGAAGCAATTTTTTTGTTAGCCAATTAAATTTTTATCACAAATATCCCCTCTAGGCAGTTACTGCTGTACCAAATACAGTCACTTACAAAAATATTTTGCATCGATTTTTTTCGCAATATTCAAAATATTTTTCATGGTATTTTTTTGTTAATTAAAAAAAATATATAGCTCATTTTACAACAAAAATCATGTAAATCAAAATTTCACACTTTAGAGAAAGTTGGTTTAAGTTCACCAAATTATAATAAAAATATCAAACTTTTTAACCATAATTTAAAAAAAAAAATCTATTATGCAGTTTTATAGCCCATTCAATTTAATAAAACAAAGTGCAATTTTAAAGTTGCTAAAAACTCCCTTGATTTTTGAATTTTTTTTACTGACGATGTTGGGCATTTTCTTCCTTATAACGAATTTTTTTGTGGCAAAAAAAAAAATATATGAAATGTCAACGGGATGGTTTAGCAACTTCAAAATTGCACATACGTATATATTTTTTTAAATTAACAAAAAAAAATACCATGAAAAATATTCTGAATATTGCAAAAAAATCTATGCAAAATATTTCTCGGAGTGACCGTATATGCATTTGTACTTGTAGTACAAAAACTATGTTATAAATTAATGAGGATATGTTCATACATACATATATGTTTGTCAAATTTTATGTTTGTTTTTTATTGATTGAAAATACTGATTTATCGCCTTAATAAATATGTAAATGAATTACAATAAATTGTACTTTTTTTGTTATATCAATCTGATTTAAAATACTATAATAGGATGATCACAGATGTGTTGCACTTTTACCTGAAATTCGGGACAATCGCGGGATCCCGGGACTGTATTTTCAGATCCCGAAAATCCCGGTATCGACAAAACCCCGAAAATTGACATCCCTAGTATTCATGTACTTATATAAGTGCATAGTTATTTCTGAACAGTAGCGCAGAATGAGCAAACATTTCGGAATCCGTCACTTTAGATATACATAGATTTCTAGTGAAAAAACTGAAAAGAAAGTTTTTTAAAAGTGCCACTTTTTGCCGATTTTGGACTGGTGAGGATCTAGTTACTAGCGGACTATTTGGTTTTTTGCGATAAAGACCTAGTACAGAACTAGAAATTTGATTCACTAGTCCGCGGTTTCCCTGCAGGGTGGGAAGACTTTTCTATTACTTCTACTACTGACGACAATGCATATGTATAAGTATACGTGCAATTATAGCGTAATTTCTTAGAAAAGCGAAAAAACATCTTCCATATAACGCCCTAAAAAGTTTTCAGGATTAGCTGTTGTGAGTGATCGCGAATTGTTTATCTCATTTATGTACATAGGTGCACACCCAAAACTCTTACAAAATAAAATTTTATGAAAAACGTATGTATTTACGAAATTTCTGGTATTCTGGCAAATCCCAACTAAACCACACAACTCCGCACTTAACGAAATGCAGTTTGGATAAAAATTCACTACCTGCTACAACTCTAAAATGAACGAAATCATGTGCTCTATTTTCGTAATTACACAGGCCGACAAAATTTTTACCTAGAAACCAGACTACACTTTTCCGAAGTTTTTCAGTGCGCTGAATTCAAATCTGGCCACAGAATTGCTCTATCACATCACGATTTTGAGATATTCTAACCTATTAGGGCAAAAAATGCCGTTTTTGCCCATTTTTGAAGTTTTGTATGCAAGCCAGAGTAATTTTTCTCAAAAAAATACAAAAAAGGTGTTAAAGTACAAGTCTTTCTCTTTGAAACCGCGTTTAGTTTGCTAAAAATATCTTTTTGCTTCGCTGAGATATTACAATTTTAAGTTTACGGATTTTCCAAATTTTTCTATATCTTGATAATCATGTAAGTAACATAGCGGCCATGGGTACTATCCGCAGCTCTTTTTATCCACGGATTAGAATTGTAATATCTCAGCGAAGCAAAAAGATATTTGAGCAAACTCAACGCCATCTCAAAGAGAAAGGCTTGTACTGTAACACCTTTTTTTGCACTTATAGGCTAGAATATCTCAAAATACTGATGCGATAGAGCAATTCTGTGGCCAGATTTGAGTTCAGCGGCCCGAAAACCTTCGGGAAAGTATAGTCTGGTTTCTGGGTAAGGAGATCGGTCTTATTTTGTCGGCCTGTGTTATTAATGGAAAATAAACAAAAGGTAGGTAGAAAGCTGCTGCAATATTGTATCTACATACATACAGACTTCAGGCTAAAAGGCTCACAAGTAATTTTTTCGTCTTTCCAAGGTCGTAGCAAAACCAACTCTTAGCTATTATTTGATTATTGCTGCAAAATTTTTGCTCATTCTACGCCACTGTTCAGTAAGTAACTATGCACATGTATACCGACACATGTATGTGTACACCCACAGCGACCACCAAGCCATCATCATTGAGACAAAATCCCCGGTAACAACCCCTGTATCGGCGTTTTCACGGACTAGGCGTCAAGGATGGAACGCATCTACATTAGATGAGAATCTTTTCAGATTAGTATTCAAGGAGTTTGCCGGGATTAGTAGAGAGAGCTGTTCGGCTAAAGACGCAGCTGAAAATCTTGTGGCCACAGCCTGCAAAGGCTGCGACGCGTCCATGTCTAGAAAAGGAACCGCTACGAGGCGAAAACCAGTCTACTGGTGGAATGACAAAGTTAAGGAGTTGAGAGCTAACTGTCTGCGTGCTAGAAGACGATCTCAAAGAGTGAGAATTAGTGAGGGTTTTGAAGAACGCCAGAAGCAGTATAAAGACTTAAGGAAAAAGCTTAAGAACGAAATAAAAAGAAGCAAAGTTGACGCCTTCAAAGAGCTTTGCGATGATGCAGACACAAATCCCTGGGGCACCGCATACAGGGTCGTCATTTCTAAAATTTCCAAGCCTCTGCAGCCAAAATGCCCCATATTGCTTAGGGAAATTACTCGGACCCTGTTTCCTCAACGCAAAACAGTATGTTTGCCGCGAATGCCGTGCAACGTTAGCGAGATAGATGAGGTAACACCGGGAGAAATCATTGCAGCCTCGAATATGATTGGAAATCGAAAGGCCTCCGGTCCCGATGGAATCCCAAACGTGGTTATAAAGCTGGCAATTGATGAAGACGCAGGACTGTTTGCACGAGTAATGCAGTTGTGCTTAGAACAGGGCTGCTTCCCTGACATGTGGAAAGTGCAGAACCGAGTGCTGCTACCGAAACCGGGAAAACCACCAGGCTTGCCTGGATCATATCGGCCAATATGCCTCTTGGACACCATGGGAAAGATTCTATAGAGAATTATCCTCAATCGCCTTCTTAAGTTCACTGAAAGCAACAACGGGTTATCGCAACGGCAGTACGGTTTCCGTAAAAAGCAGTCAACCACAGCAGCAATAAAAAAGGCTGTGGAAACTGCAAAAGATGCAATCTCTGGCAAGCGCTGGAAAGGAGGTAGTAAGAAATACTGCGCCATAGTCCCACTTGATGTCAAAAGGCATTCAACACCGCGGACTGGGAACATATTCTGAGATCACTCATGAAGCTAACCGTCCCGTCATACATATTTAACGTCATTCATAGCTACCTCAGTGAAAGGTTTCTTTTGTATGAAACGGAGGAAGGGAGAAAAGCGTATGAAGCAACAGCAGGAGTGCCTCAAAGCTCGGTACTTGGTCCGACGCTATGGAATATTGTGTACGACGGAGTCCTTCGCCTCCAGTTCCCCACTGGCGTCGGTATAATAGGCTTTGCTGATGACATAGCGCTGGTGATCGTAGCGAAACACATCACACAGGTAGAAAGCAAAGCGAACGTTGCAATTAACGCTATAATAGATTGGCTGAAAGGGATGCACCTTTCTCAAGCCGAGGAGAAAACGGAGGCAGTTCTGATAAGCAGCCGCAAAAAGCCAGAATCAGCAACTTTTTCAGTGGGAAGGCACGAAATCACATCATCACGTCGGATACGCTACCTGGGTGTGATAATTGATGACAGGCTTAACTTTGGAGCGCATGCTGAATACATAACAAAAAAAGGCTTCCAAAATGCATGCTGCGCTTTGATAGGTGCTACCTAACGTTGGTGGGCCAAGAAGCAGTAGGAGACTTGTGCTTGCAAGGGTGATAAATTCTACGCTCCTGTACTCAGCTCCAGTCTGGAATGATTTATTAAAAGTCAAGGCGAACCGAAAACTGTACAGCTCCTTGCAACGATTGTCCGCGCTTAGAGTTGCGTATGCGTATAAGATGACATCGGAAGAAGCTGCATTGGAGGTTGCAAACATGGTACCCTTCGAAATCCAAGCTGAAACATCATCGCGTATATCCAAACGAAAAGAAAGTCATCCATTCGCGCTGGCCGACATTATTAAAGAAGAAAAGGCCACATCCCTTTCGAGGTGGCAAGAAAGGTGGGACAACAGCCCTCCAGGAAGATGGACGTACACCCTCATCCCTGATTTAGGAAAATGGGTTCGGCGCACACACGGTGAAGTCAATTTCCATGTGACGCAGTTCTTGACAGGGCACGGTGTGTATCGGAGCTACTTTGAGCGGTTCGGACACGACATCTCGCATCGGTGCCCAGTCTGCAACGTTAACGGAGACGCCTGCCATGTGTTCTTCAGCTGCCCGCGCTTCAACGCTGAAAGAATGAGGCTAGCCGAGAAAACTGGCAAAAACCCAAGCCCGCAAAATATCGTTGACATCATGCTCGTATCTGAGCGAAATTGGAATATAATTGCAAACCTGATTTCCCACATAAACAGGCGAGTTAGACATAGTAGATGGTGGGTCAAGTAGATGCAACTTCACTTACTGCATCAGGACTGAACGACTTTGAGTTTAGTGCCCACACCGCTTCCCGACGCAATACTTTACGGTAGTACCGGGGGGAAAAAACGGAACAGGACGGTAGGAGGATTAGTTCGGGTTAAAGTACCTCACTGACGGGGCTTTCGATGCTTCCTCCTCGTAAATAAAAAAATAATAAAAAAAAAAATGTGTGTGTGTGGATATGAAATGCACACTTTCGTGTTATTGAGTTTTCTTCTACGTAATACATACATCCATACATATTCTTATTCTATTTACGTGTGTATATTTTTGTTTCTTATTAATATCCTTATAATAGCGAATCGAAACATTTAAAAGAAATATAAAGTGTATATGTATTTTTTTTCTGCTTTTCTTTACTCTCAGTCTTCACCAGACGCCCACTTTTCTCATTAGTCAATCTTATCCCCACTAAGTTCCATTTATTAGATATAATAAATAAACGCAATCATTATAATAAAATAACATGCAGATACACCGCTATACTGAAAAGTGTACTCTTGGAATATACTTTAACTACACGTATGCATGTATGTAATTTATATGTACTTGCATACATATATATTACCGCCATAATTCATATATTTGTGCATATTCCTACATTCCTTCCAACCGAAAAGCATTTGCTTGCATTACTTACATATACATATGCATGTACATATGTACCCTGCAGTAAATCGCGCTAGTTCAAGACTAGCGCAGAACTAGCCCTTTAAGAGGCGGTACTGGTTATCGATCTATCCCAACGCAATGCTTTCAACTGTCTCTTTTTACATGGCGATGTCCTACGAAGTGGAAATTGCCCCCCTCTGCAGAACTTTTGAACTAGTTCTGCACTGGTTCCATTTTGGACACATCTGCGACAATAAGTTTTTTATTTAAAAAAATTCTGATTATTAGATTTTTTTATATTTTTTCATTTTTTCTGTTCTTTTAGAGATTGCATTCTATTAGATTTTTATTTATTTTTTTTTATTTTGTTTATATTAAATTTGATCACTTTCTCTTAAATTTTTAAGCGGCACTCATTAATTTAAATTCCTTAAATCTGAAAATCACAACTGCCTCCACCGCGATTTGAACTCGTGACCAACGATGTTAGAGTCTGAAGTCTTTCCGCTGACCTATTTTCGTATTGTACGAGAAGTGAGAATTTGTGCATTTACTTCTCAACAGAGCGCATCTAACACACCGGAAGTTTTAACTGTCCCTCTCTGCAGCCGTTTTGCACTAGATCAGAGATGGTTCTGAAATGTGTAGGGCGGAACTAGCGCTTTAAGAGACTGTCTCTAAATTTTACTGCAGGGTATGTATGCTGTATGCATAACAAAATACATACCCAAAACAAGCGCGAAAAATATCACCCATACAACGTCGTTGAAAATTTTTCGCGATAAGTTTATCGCGATTAGCTGTTGTGAGTGATCGTGAGTGGATTATTTGCATCGTTTTTATAAGCTTTTATTTAACTTGGTCATCCCGCGCAAATCGTGGAAATTTCCAATCGATTTTAAACTAACTTCCCGACAAGTTAGAGACTTGAAATTTTCAGCATTGTTCCAATCACGATGACAATGCAATTTAAAATATAAATGAATTCCCTATATGGTCCAGGGGTCTTGATTCAAAGTCGGTCAAAAATTAGTAAAATTTATGGCTAACAGAGCGTAATTTGCCAAAGAACGTAAAACCAGAGCAAAGCTATTTATGGCAAATTCTAGATATCAACCTAGTCTCGATATGAACCTCGTTGTAGGCATCATATCAGGGAGATACAATTAGAAGACTCGAGAAGTTTCCCAGCCAGAAGAACTTTAATATTGCGCCTAAATATATGCCATGCTACAGCGGAAGTGGACGACACGCCATTTCTTTAAATGAAATTAACTGCTGCTATATGTATGTATGTACATATCGTCGCCTCAGAAAACGGATGACGAATGTGCAAAATCACGATTTTGGGATTTTGATGCAGATTTACTAAGTTGGACATGCTCTTTCGATTTCTGCAATCCATTTTTTTATATCTCCATTAGTTTTTGAGATATTTCGTGCGCATTTTGTCGTATGTTACATAATATTAATGATTGGGTATGCCTTTTGTTGTATGTGCTGAAAATGCGTCACATACAACAAATTCCCATACAAACGTACCTTTTTTTTAATCATAAAACGTTTGTCGTATGTAGCACATACGACAAATTCCCATACAAATGTAATCCTTTTTTAATCATAAAACATTTGTCGTATGTATCGCAAAACTTTGAACTTACGACAATTGGATGGTCCTCTATTATAACGATACAATTAAAATTAAAAATTAAACTAAGTAACTAATTTTAAAATTTTAAATTTTTAAATTTTAGCTTGCACTGAGTCTCCAATGAAATGAAAGAGATAAAAATGTACAAAAGACTGAATTTAAGTATTGTTTTTTGTTTTTATATAAAGAAAACGTATGTTCGTAACATATTTACAGCATAAGAGATGTACAGATTTTTTTTATTAAATACATGATTATGTTTTTGTTATGTTTTTTCTAATAAGTAATCATTATTTAATAAATATGTCTGTTTTTTTCATCAAATTATACCATCGTCGTTGAAATAGATACTTTACTATTGTCGTAGGTTCTGTGGACAAAACAAAGTGGTGAGTAAACGCCAAACGTACATGCATAATTGGTTAGGTATGTATGTATTTATATGTATGTATGCAGA
>NW_023458555.1:57740940-57755010 GCF_013731165.1 Rhagoletis pomonella | reverse complement strand
TTTTATTAAGGTAGATATAACTTCTTGAGCGGTCAGACGTAAAGCTCGGGGTTTTCAGACATTTATTTGTAGGTTCAGGAATAAAATAACAGGTATTAAACAAATGTGCCAGTTACCAAATGCTGCTTACAACTTTAACTGAATTTCGCGTATTTTATAAAAAATGTGAATTGTCTTGTGGTAGTCGTTGAGCGGTACTATTTTACCTTTATGGGTATAAAATATACATACTTCTTCAATTCTTCAGAAGAAGAATCCTAGGTGAAAGGACAATTGTCTTAGAAAACGCGTGATCAGTGCGTAATTTTTTACCTAACATTGGTTTTTCGTTGAGCACAACCACTCAAGAGCAAAAAAATTCATAAGCCCTGGTGTAACATTTTGTCTTTGTATATTTGGGTTTTTGTAAAAAATGCTCACCTCTAAAAATTATTTTAATAGTCAGTACTGGATAATGTTTATTGATATAAATGCGAAAGGTTTGTTTGTTACGCTTTCACACTTCACTTACTCAACCGATCGTAATGAAATTTCGCATACTGGTGTGATTTAGCCCAAGTTAAGAGATAGGGTAGCTTTTATCCCGATTAGACAAAGGGGCGTGACACCTACCATACAAACGGAATATTTCATACCTCTGGAAGTATTTGTGGCAGAGTACTGGAACTTGGTATGGAGTTATATGAAATCAATATAGTATACTCATGGAAAAAATGTGGGTTCTTGGAAAAGGGCCCGTGGCATCCGCCATACAGACTGAGTTTTTTATACTGCCACCTGTTAAAAAATTAACGTTAATTCAAAGTATGTATTTTATAAGATAAATGAATTATTACAATATGGATGTCGATCGAGATGTTATATCCCAGAAATGGTAACTCCTAGGAAAAAAAGAGTCATAACGGGTTTTAGAGATATTTGCATGTCTTTAGAGATATTTGCATGTCTTCTTCTCTTCTTTGTGCACGAAACAGCCCGGACTTTTTTTCCGGGCACAAATGTGCAAAAGGTTATTTTTACAAATGTTTTTCTGTGTATTGGTGTATATTTTAGTGTATTAGTGAAGAGGTCAGAAAAAAAGTCCTTTTCTTGTAGGGTACATAATATTAAAAATCACTTTTGAGATATCCCTATTTGAAAAATAAAAGAGCCATTTAAATTGACTAAATTGACTATCTTTTATTCAAATTAGATATGTATAAGTCAAACAATTTTGTGGATTACGCTTGTATGTAGTATTGAAAGACAAACACTAACAGTAAACAAGATTTTGCACAAAGAATACTTCCAAGGACTCACCGAGGGATGCATAGTCAAATCTTGATAATTATATGAAGAGATGAAATTATATACATGAAATCAGCAACGATAATACAAAAACTCAACACGTGATATTAATAGTTATAAGGTTTAAATAAATAAATTTAAATAGGTATATATGGGAGGTTTATAAAGATTAATAGATTATACCTTTACCCTTTCAAGCGCTTATTAAAATTATTTATACGGAAATGCATCCTGCGCTTAAAAAATAGCTTTTTCACATTTATTGGAAGGTCCATTTCATGACTGTGGGATAATATCTTTTCGGAGAAGTTGGTGGTGCAAGAAATTACTTCGCCATTAAATATTTGAAATATCCAACTTATTCAGCCTAACCTGTTCCTCTGGTGAATGGAACAAACGGACGCCTTCGTAAGTCCACGTTTTTCTGCAAATTACACAGCTTGGCTTAAGCATTATTAATTTTTAATCACAAATAAATTATATAGTATTTTTCCACAAAAATTCAAACGGAAAGTTTTAGAAAAAAACAAATTTTCCACAAAAATTCAAACGGAAAGTTTTAGAAAAAAAAAAATGTTGCAAGCGAATAATAAAAGGCCAAATTGCCCCCAAAATATATGTACTTCCAAAGGAGCAACACATAAAACGTACAACGAATAAAGGCAACATTGTGAAATATAAGGCAGCCGAATGTCAGAAAATGAACAGAGAATGCTGCGTTATTACTTCACCTGTTTATTGCGCCATGCAGTATTACCATGCACATATTTTACGACAGAGAATATCAGTGTTGCCATAATTTTACCAAAGTAATTATAATACTGTGTTTACACACGATTTTGTTTATTAGGAAAAAATTAAAAGGCAACAAGGTCTAAGCAATAGAAGTTAAGCAGTTTTTTCGGAGATCACCACATCCTCATCAGACTTCTTTCTTCTAAACTTCAGCAGGGATCGAATCCGCATCATCGATGTGCAAAGTCAGAAGCGTTAACCACTGAGCTATGCCCACATATACATAATACTGTGTTTACACACTTCATATTAGTCTACTACAGTACCACGATTTTGTTTATTAAGGCAAAATTAAAAAGCAATCGGCCTAGCAACGTCAGATCTGGGTTTCCTTAGTAGGTTGTGTGTTCTCTCAGGGCTATACGCAGGCCACAATAGTTTGGATATACGGCAGCCTGCCACGGTGCGCCATCTTTGATCCGATTTCCGGAGATTGTGGAGAAATATGTCTTTATATAAGGTTCCAATTGGGGGTGAGATCCGGTCCTCGATCGACGCCCTCTCTGGCTAACTCGTCTGCAGCCTCGTTTCCGGGAATGTTGCTATGACCAGGGACCTAAACTAAATATAGATCGAGTCGACGACTTACTGTATTTAACAGCGTCCTACACTCCTTGATTAGTTTCGACCTTGTTGTAACAGACGCTAAGGCCTTAATGGCCGCCTGATTAAAAAAAAAATGTAATTATTTTTAGTTTCGTCTTTGTTTCAACTATGAATGTGCTCAATTACGTTTAAATGTTTTAAACGTAATATTGTATTGAAAAGTGTGGCACTTATTCCTCACAGTCAGAATCTGTGTCCCACCCAAGCTCAGTTATACTAATACAATTTGCTTCAGGTTCCACTAACTCCATTGCTTCAGGCAAATAAGATCTCCGGTTTGTTACCACTGGCAACAAGCGCGAGCAAGTAATCAGAGGATCCGATGAACAATCTATTAAAAACGTCTTCTAAATTGTCAGCACGACTCGTTTTCCTGCTATAGTTCTCCCTGAAGTTTTTAAAGTCCTTGTCAGAACATTCTAAGGCTTCTTCACCTAACTGCCCAATGGGAAGCAAAGCTTCCTTAACTATTTTCCCACCGTGAATCAAAATCTTATGCAGTGTGGTTGACATGGGATACCACGGGTACAATTTTGTGTACATATGTCCTGTCTCTAAACAAAAAGCATTAAATTTGTCCACGCTAATTTCAAATCCGGAACTAATAGTTTGTAATAGTATATACAGTCTATTTATTAAATTTTTGTCCACACCAATTAGTTCCGAACTTTTCTCATAGTTTTGAAAGAAAATTCGGGCCACATTGCCATTGTTAGTGTCCGGGTTTGGGCTTGTCAACAATTAAGGACATTTTATTATAAAAATCAGATTGAATTCTTTGCTTATTTGCTTCAACTACATATGTGTTTGTTCTCCTTATTTACTCTCCACGACTTTACTGGAAGTTTGTAACCAATGTGCAACAAGCACTCAAAACGCCTTATCCATGAATATAAGACAGATAAGCCAAAAGAAAGGTATTCATCGTTGATAGGTCTCGATATTACATTATTGATATCGTCGAATTCCGTGCTTCTGGCTCCGCATAAATAGCATACTAATGCTGATTTGGTTTCGGAGAGAGAATTACAAATTTTACCGTCTACCATTGTGAACATTAGTTTGTGGTCAATAGTGTAAATATATTCATTAAGAACAACACTGCTTGGTTGTAAACTATTAATTTGAAAATCAATATAATTTTTTTCATGCTTTACTAGTTCTTCTGATTCTTTTTTGTACTGCAGCTTAATAGGTCTACAAAACCTCGTGGAAGAAGGTCGAGGGTTTTGCCATACAACACTTTGGTTATTATTATCAACTAAACGCAATGGAACTATAGATGTTAAAAATTTGTATTTGTCATCAGCTTTGTCATCCACAAATTTTTGCATGTACTGCGTGTGACCACTGCTACCGTCGAAACCCCATTTCGAATATAAAACTAAAGCAGATGTCGAAATATTATTTAACACATCTTGCTGAACTTCAAGTAAACGTGAGGAGGTGTGGTCGAACAAATCTTGTAAAGGTACGTCAGCTTCTCTTTCAGAAACTTTTACATTTAGTGGGTAACATTTTTTCTTTTCTTTTTGAATGCTTTGTATGAAGGAAACACTTCCGTAGCATATCTTCTAATATTATTGTATTGCTTTCTGGAGAGCTGTGACTCAATAATTAAGGACAAAGCATCAAATGCAGTTAATTTTTTTACACAAACGTTATTGTTTTCCTCATCCGAAACGTTGGAATCAGCTATTTTTTTTATCATATCTGCCGGCCCTGGCTTTCTAGAAGCCCTCAGATTCATTTGGGCAGCATACGCGAGTTCATGTGATGAATACTTTGATCGCAACTAAAAAGTTTATATTATACGTATAGGCATATTTATAACGCACAAAAATGTACTTTATACATATGTACCTCTGACGTCTTCCTTCGTTTAGATTGATGGCTACTCTCAGCAAAATTCGTTTTTGGTCTACCAACATTTAAAGTAGTTCTAAGTGTATCGAACGCGTAGTCGCCATTTAACCAAATATGTTCTTGTATGGTAAATCTTTCTTTTATGGTAAATCTTACATGATTCCCACTTTTTGGTAAATTGTATTTAAAAATTTTTTAGAGCAAGGTTCAACTTTTGTTTATCTGCAGATGTGTTCGTGAATAAAAACTCAAGTAAATCTTCAAACTTACCAGAAAGCTTGGATTTATTGCTTTGAAAAATCACATGACATATATCTCGTCTCTTTAAAGTAATTTTTTGCTCGGAGCCTTATTCGCCGGAAAATATTGTACAAAAAGTGTTGCAAATAACCGGAGAAGGTTACTAATATTGGATTCTTAGTGTACTTACCAAATTCAATTTTTATTGCTTTATTGCTGAACGACGGTTTTGAATTATTTGCTTCCATAGCTTGATGTGCCTTATGTTAAATAAAACTTAGAACTAAATACGAAATATTCACTAAAAATATTTATATTTTTCAGCTAAAAATATCAATTAACGCATTTTTAAATCACAATACGTTACTTTTCTCATTGCTTTTTTAATTAGGCATGTGCGTAGCAGGTATCTAAGTTTAAAACAAAGTTTTACGCGTGTGTACTGTCACTATTTGAGGTATTATAAAAGGGTGCATAGTTCAAAAATTATAAAAATAAGTGGTTTACTGAACAACTAACTAACTTTTATTCACTGAGCAACCTTAAAATAATAAACAATTTAAGTTCGAAATGAAACAGAATCAAACTTAACCAGAAGTGTATGTTTTTGTGTTTAATTAAAATCAAAGTGAAATTTTTAAAACCAATTTATTTAAAAATGCGCAAAGTGCTTTTGGTTTTGAACTCGGATTCTTAATAAGCAAGATACTTTATTGCAGTAGTGTCAAATTTAAAAGCGCTTTGCGCATTTATAAAAAAAAATGATTTTGAAAATTACACTTGCAAAAAATAGAGGTTAGTTTAGTTTTTTTTTAAACATAATTTTTTTTACACACTTAATTCCAAAAAGAATATCCCAAAAAAATAAAGAGGCTTCATTTTAAGTAATGGTAAAAGCAAAATAACGACATCTAATACCGCTTTCTTACAATAACAATTTGAATTTCATATTCGAATTTCTCAGTTTTGAAAAAAAAAAAATATTGTTCAAATTTGTGAAGTTTGAACACGCATATCTCTCAGGCGAAAAATGGTGGAGAGCTGAAAAATCACCCCCCAATGTGGATTTTATGGGGAATATAACTGCGTTTTTATTTTCCCAAAAAACAATGAATTTTGAGCACGCTTGGCCCCAGTGTGATCTAATCCACAATTATTAGAAATAAAACAAAGTCAAGTTCATTTTCCTGTGTATTTGTTTTTGTTATTATTTTAAACACTTAATAAAAAGCAAACACTTTTTTTGCTAATTTTTACATTCGTAAGTTATTTTATTCTGGGGTCCCACAGACGTATACAAGTAGTAGGAGGCTGTGTGAAAATTACGTTAGCATTCCCAAGCAGGGCTGCCAACTTGGCTCAAACCGTGCCATTTTTGGCCCTGTTTTTCTTCAAATGGCACTTAATTTTTCAATTAGGCACAAATTGCCAAAATGGCACTTTCGAAAAACAGTAATATTTCAATACATTTTTGTGAAATCCTTTGCGTGTACTTCTTTTTCTCAACTAAAAATTTCTAATTGATATAGTGTATACAACTGGTTTATCTTACTTTGGCATTGGACTTTTGTTTTATAAATGTGATTCTAATTTGAATACTAAATGGGAAGAATTATAAAGAACGGCACCTTTTTTCTCATTTTTATTTTTCTATTTGGCACATTTTGGCATTTTTTTATCCTCAATATGGCACTTCATATCTAAGTATAGTTGGAAGTCCTGTTCCTAAGTGGTGGTCAAATCCCAGGAAGCGTTTGCTCCCGCGCATCGCAGTGTCTTCTACACAGGGTTAAAGTCCCCCTTTTTCGTAAAAAATACTATTAGTTTCGATTACATTCAGTTCTCCTTAAAAAAATTTGGCGCTTAATATTTTAGTGGACATTTTAACCACCTATAAGCCATTTTTTTAAACAGTGGGTCAGAAAGGCCCGTTCTGGTGGAAGTTGACCAAACCTGGTTTTCAATATATAACCCGCAAAAAATCATAACTACTCCGTAATTTAACATAACGGATGATAAGATTATTGCAAACTTTTTAATTTTTTTTATTTCTTTAAATTTAAGTATACATATACGGATTTATAGAGAACATAGAGATGTATTTATATACGTCAGACTTTTTCGCCATCCATCAGCGGCAGACACTCAACATTTTAATTCAAGTAGAAAGTAACGTAATTTTAATTTAAAACTAATTCAATGAATTAGTTAAATACAATTAAAATCTGATTTGGCATGTCCAATGCCTAACGCTGACAAGATGACATGATAAGATTAGTAGCTTCATGTCTCTTTGGAATCTACCTTATGGTAGCGCAGTGGCGCCAGCGTTTCCAGACGCGCCGGCTTCTCCGCTGCCGCCGATTCTTTTGCAAGTTGACCACGCCGCCGCCGCAAAGCCTATCGGCGTAAACCTCTAGTTCGAAGGGTACAATTTCACAAAATCCACTTTCACTAATTCCGGTAAGTAACATAAAATAATGGCAGGAGCAGATAGTAAAGTACCTTTGTACTATATTACTACTTTGTGCAAATCTTTGCGATTGTCAAAATTTTCTATGCATTTGTCAAAAATTTCACTAGCCTCATGAGCTTCTGAAATTTTATTCACCTCATAGTTGTCAAAAATTTAGTAGCCACGAACTTTGGTACTGATTCACACACGCTCTAAATGAGCAATTTTTTTATGTAATGTAAAGTTGTAGCTCAGTTATTCACCAGAGATAGTCAAAGTTGGGGAAGAAAGTATCAAAAATTAAAAATCCCAAAATAGTCCTAATTTTATGATGGTTCCTTAATATATTTTAACTTCATTGCATTTAAGTATGGAGAAGCAACTATCTGGAAGTATTTTACATAAAAAATTTACTAAGTATAGCCTGGTTGGTAGATGCAGTTAAAGAAAATACATGAAAAGGCACGATTTTTTTTAAATTAAAAAAAATGTTAATATTTCAAAAACGGTGACACTTTTACCTGAAAATTTTTTGTTTATCAGGGAGGTCACCCAACACATATTTCTTGGCTGGACATTATTCTCCATTGTGTTGATTTTTATTTTATTTTATTCTTTTTATATACACGTACGCAAATTGAGATCGGAACATTACCCGCAATTGGAGAAAAATTGGCTTTCTGACTTTATCGCCTAGATACGAGTTTTCGTTTCCTCATGCATTAATTTCTCGAATCGATAAATTGTTGCTCACCCCATGTAGCCTTTAAAAATTTGTAAGCAACTTTAAATTTCGGTTCGGTTTTGGTTCGTGGCATATATTAGATATTTCAACTAAGGTTTTGGGTTTAGCTAACAGTGGCTCTTTATTTGCATATTTATTTTTACCGGTAAGATAAGAAAACGAAAATACTTATAACGCACTTTAAAGTGAGGAACAATTTATCTTCCCTGTTAGTAAAGGCAACATTACTGCTTACATTAGAAAACTGCCCTTAATGTTCTTTACCGATATGATTACGGTGACCATCCATCCTCTTTTTTCGTCTTTGGTCCTGGTTATCTATTTATTTCATACGGGACACCAAATGTTCTGTATTCCTTCTAATGTCCGGTATTTTTCCCGTATTCGGTATCTTAGCGCCTTTGCGTTAAAATGACATGTCTATGCGTTAAAGATGACATGTATATGAACGAGTTTTTATTTTTAAGTCTGGACACTTGAGTTTCGAATCAAAGAGCACATACATATGTAGATGGTTTCTGAAGTTGGGTGAAAATTTCTCAACTGGAGCTCGAATTTCAGTCAAGTTCGAATTTTGGCGTAAAAATTTGTGGGTAAAACCTCTTATAGATGTGAAAGGGATTCTGAGAAGTATTTAGAAAAATTTTAATTTTTAAATTTTTTATAAGCAAATCTATTTTTAGGCAATATTTTATTAAAAACTCACTTACTCTTAAAGTATTTGACGAAATTTTATGAATTTTTTTTGTGGGCGTAGTGACATTGGAGCTTTAAAACAATATTTTTATAATTTAGATTTTTTTTAATTTCAACATTATAAATATTCAATGTTCCGTGTGCAACATTTATGGAGACCAATACAAAAAAAAAAAAATTTGGCGAAATCGATACCTCCCACATAACCCTAACCTCAAAAACGTCTTAAAAATGCAACAAAAAGGGCACCGTTGCATATATAACTCATGCCCATATGTTTGTAATAATCAGGGAACGGATTTTATGGAAATTGCCGTTTTTCTGCTTAAGAGATAGAGAATATTCGATTAAGAATGACCACGATTTAGCTTTCCCTGATTTCATATATACGCATCTGAAGTTGCCTTTGTTTTGCCTTTTTTAAGATATTCGCCTTTACTGTCTTTAATTGTAAAGGGCAAGCCCTTATTCCTGATAATACGAAAGTTTTAAACGTTTCATATTTAAATTGGGCGCCACTTGTATCAACTCACGTCGAGCGCACGTTTAGAACATTTAAGGCTTTTCTTCGCGACCATCTAATAAAAATGCTGCCAGAATACTTCAAATTGCATCTTGTGGTACAATGTTATTAAAGTTTTGCGAGTTAAAAACTCAAATGGGGAAAATAGTCAAAGATTCAAAGTACAAATTTTTTATATTTATAATAAATGTATGTAGTTCATAGTTTTTTCTCTTTTTGCTTGTAAAATAAATATTTCTAAAACAAATATATTTTTGATTATTTTTCGGTTTTTGCCTTTATTTAGTACCTTTTTTTGCTTTCTATTGCTTTTCCTGCCTATTTTCCCTTTTTTGTAGGTTTTCAGGTCCTAACAATCCATTCCCTGGTTATAATGTTGTGTGTGAATGGAATTAATGGGATTATTTTAACACATACCTCCGACACAAAACTTAACATAAATAAATTTAAAAAACAACTTTTTAATGTACCACGCTTTTATAAATGAACTAAAATTAAAAAATTATATATCTTAGTCCCATAGAATTTGTTTTGATAACTTTTGATTTTGAAATTTTAGCAAAAATCATTATAAACAATTTATGAGATGACGTGGAGCGCATGCAGTACAAAGCATTCGATTTCATTGACAATAGTCAAACTACATAACATTCTACAGCGAAAGTACAAATTTGAGATCGATTTTAAGCGGTCGTTATTCATATGCCACCATATGTACATACATATGTTACTTTTCATATCAATTCAAGTGCATTACATGCGCCCCACGCTTTTCATTTTCAATGTCATTAATTGTTTATAATGACTTTTGCTAAAATTTCAAAATCAAAAGTTCTCAAAACAAATTCTGTGGGACTGAGAAGTATTATTTTCTACTTTTTGCAGAAGCGTTGTATATTAAATAGTTTTTTTTATTTTATTTTATTTATTTTCTACTTTTTAGTCTTGTCTGTACAAAATTTTGCAATAGATATTAAAATAATTCAACTTGCAGTGAAAGAGAACAGAAGGCTATGCAAGCACAATGTTGTTTGCTCACAGTTAGTATAAACATACATATGTACATACATACTAGGCCGGGTCGATTTGTGGGGAGGCAAAAAAATTGCCCATTGCTCTGTGAAAATCATATTCTAGGGATCAAAATAAGAAACTTTGCCGAAGAAACCATACCTCTAAAACGAATTCTGATGTCCCCCAATTTGGGTCGAACTTTTGGGTAGGGGCAAATTTTGAAAAATCCCACTTTGACCCATTTAGAGTGCTCCAATCGAGTCCAAATGTATGACCGACCCCCACTAACTTTGGAGGCCCGACCCACCGATGCCAGTGGCAAACCCCCTGGAACCCCCCTGGGGGTTCACCATACAAACATTTCAAAAAATCGCCGGTTTTGCACTTTACATGAAAAAAATTAGCGAAATGCCTATGTTTTTTCTTTTTGGAGTTTATTTTTCTCTTTAGAAATTTATTTAGTCGGAACATATGTAAATGAAAAAATGAATTTGACTTAGTAATAGAAAAGAAATTAAAAAAAATTATTAGAAATTAGCGTTTTTACAACCCTTTTAAAACCAAGGCATCACTGTGTTTTTTATTCAACCGTTTTAAAAAATGAAGGTATCATTGCGACACAATTGCAAATCGGAAAATTGCTTGTGTGCGTTTTTTAAGACACAGCTGCATGTCGTAAACTTACTTGTGTAGTTTTTTTATAGCACCTACTTAAGAAATGAAGGTTGTTTTTACAACCCTTTTTGTGGGTATTTTAAGGCACCTTCTTAAGAAATGCGCGTTTTTTGCAACCATTTTAACAATTAAGGTATCACTGGAATGCACCGCAACCCTTTTAAACAATGAAGGTATCACTGTGACACAATTGCAGATCGTAAAATTGCTTGTGTTGGTTTTTTTTTAAGCCACCACAAGACACAGCAGGTAGAATTGAAATTACCATTTCATTCTTATTACCTCGTCTCGTAGACCATATATAACGCAACAGTTTTTGTGAATGCATTAAGTCGTTGTGAAGAACTCAAAGTGTGAAGTGCTAATTTCAGATAAAAAAATATTTCAAAAAAAATAATAAGTGAAGTGACCATTCCAAATCAAAAAGTTTACAATGAATCCACCATCCTCTACACCGCAAGATGAAGCAACTACATCAACAACTATCGAAAACCCAACGAGTTATATACCCAAGCATGATGTTACTGTTTTTGGTGTGTCTACTGATTTAACTGATCTTAATTTACCAACCCATCTGGATATCTTGAGATATTATTTTTACTTAAGCGAACGTGCTAAAACAGAACAAAAAAAGTTTTCCCATAAATCATTCACTATTCAAGTACAAGATAAGTTGATTGGAATTTGGGAAAAACTTGGTATGGAAATAATGCTGAAAAAAAGTGTATTTAATAAATTGAATAAATTGCTTGACAAGTATCAAGAGCAAATCAAGAGAAGAAACAACACCCAACAATTTACAGAGTATGTAAAATCTCTGGAAACAATTTTTTACATTGGAACATGTAAATGCGATTTGAAGGCAGCTCCATGTGCATGCGGCTGGGTTCCCGAACGCCTCAAAGAGTTCATGCACGATCAACATAATGAGAGAAGACTAACAATGGATGCATTTGTGATGGAAACTGAAGAGCAAGGAGCAACGTCTATGTCATCAATGCCAACATACGAAGATCCCGATGATTCAACATACGCACCGCCACCGGTTCAAGAAGATATGGATAGAAGCACAAGTTCACAATACACAGAGAGATACGATTGTTTTAACTTTGCCTTGGTATGTGACAGATTTGGTGTGCCTGACAGAGTAGCATCAGCATTGGGAACCGCTCTTTTGCAAGATTTTAAAATTAAAGATAAGCATGGGAAACCTCTCATCATGGATAAATCGAAAGTTCGCAGAGAAAAAGAGAAATGCAGACAAGAAGTGCTTCGCAAACGGTTAGATGATACCAATTTGTTAGCGTTTTCATTCGATGGCAGAAAAGATGATACTTTAACGATAGATAAAATTGATGAGAAGTATCATACTAGGATGGTAAAAGAACCTCATCTTGTTATTTTGAGAGAACCCAATTCTGAATTGATTGGTTACGTAAGACTGGAACATGAAACCGCTGAATACAAAACAACCAAATTAAATGGTTTTTTCAACGATAAAAATATATCACTGGATGCATTAATTGGAATATGCACTGACGGTGAGCCAACAAACACTGGCCCACACGGTGGAATTATAAGACGATTCGAATTGCTGTTAAAAAGACCATTGCATTGGTTCGTTTGCCTTCTACACTTCAACGAACTTCACTTTCGGCATTTGTTTGAAGCTTTGGATAAATTAACCAGCACTGGACCAAGATCGGCAACCGGAAAGCTGAGCCATCAAATCGAAACTTGTGAAACTCTTCCGGTAAGTTATTGCTATCACTCATTTATTATAATTGTCAACCATTTTTAATTATTTTATTATTATATATTTTCAGGTGGTGGACGGCTTCCAGAAAATTGAGTTGCAAAATATGCCCCCTGCTCCAGGAAAAATTGAATTTTCCACCGATTCGAAGTACTTATACGACATGGCCCATGCAATTTCTAGCGGCGTGGTTCCGGTGGATCTGGCTAACATCAAACCAGGGAAAATTGTACATTCTCGGTGGCTCACCAAGGCCGCTAGATTATTGCGATTATATGTGACAACGGAAAATCCAGATGCAAATTTAAGAATTCTGGTTGAATTTATAATTAAATGTTATGTGCCAATGTACTTCAATATCAAGTATTACAGCTCTGTCGTGTACGGCAGTGCATTATTTTTCAAGTTCATTGGTTGGTCACGATTTCTAGAACCTCGTTTACGCAAAATTGTCAATCAAGTAATTAAAGATAATTCATATTATGCGCATTCGGAAAATATCTTGTTATCAATGTTGTTTGATGATAGCAAAGAAAAGCGCGACTGTGCCATCAAGAAAATTCTACGCTATCGAACCGATGTTGACGAGCCAATGGAACTTAGAGTTTATAAAAAACCAGATATAAACTTTAATTGCACAAGTTATACGGAAATTATCAATTTGAATGATATAAATATCGTATTTGAACCACCATTCACTCGAAGCATTCCGTACGATACATTGAAAGAATATTTAAATCAAGATGATCCACCGTTTAATGATCCAAAAATTCCATCACACATACAAGGAACGGAACGACATGTTCAATTGCTAGCTAGCGTTTCCAAACGGGTTATACCGGAAAATGTAGAGGCTGTTATGGCGACGACATTAGAGAGCCGTGCGAAATTGCCCAGACTTGAAAGTAAAAAAGACTTCAAACAATAATTTTTTTTTGTTTCTTTTCTATAACTCACTTAAATTAATTTTTTCATTTACATATGTTCTGACTAAATAAATTTCTTAAGAGAAAAAATAGATATTATTAGAAATAAATAATAAATACTATTATAAATAAATAAATAAAAATAAAGAAAAAACAGCCATTTAGCTGATTTTTTCATGTAAAGGCCAAAACTGGTGATTTTTTGAAATGATTGTATGGGGAACCCCCCAGGGTAGTTCCAGGGGGTGTGCCACTGCCATGGGTGGATCGGCCGTCCAAAGTTAGTGGGGGTCGGTCATACATTTGGACTCGATTGGAGCACTCTAAATGGGTCAAAGTGGGATTTTTCAAAATTTGCCCCTACCCAAAAGTTCGACCCAAATTGGGGGACATCAGAATTCGTTTTAGAGGTATGGTTCCTTCGGCAAAGTTTCTTATTTTGATCCCTAGAATACGATTTTCACAGAGCAATGAGCGATTTTTAAA
>NW_023458555.1:57700270-57730940 GCF_013731165.1 Rhagoletis pomonella | reverse complement strand
ACCCGCCCTAATACATACATATAGCAGCAGTTTATTTCATTTAAAGAAATAGCGTGTCGTCCATTTCCGCTGTGACGGATATAAATAGTGCATATATTTAGGCGCAATATTTAACTTCTTCTGGCGGGGCGACATCTAGAGTCTTCTAATTGTGTCTCCTTGATATGATACCTACAACGAGGTTGATATCTAGACTAGGTTGATATCTAGAATTTTCCATAAATAGCTTTGCTACATTTATAGTAGGTGCATTCTTTTGCAACCTAGCTACAAAAGAACATTCGCTTAAATTACGAAATACACGCAAAGCGACAACACATACTCGGCTATTTACCCGAGCTCAGCTAGGTCGGTTAAAAAATACGCGACCTGAAGGCTAGTGTTGGTAAGTGAAAAAACTGCTCTATTGTGAATTGTTAATGGGAAAGTGGAGAGGGGAATTTTTGCTTCCTTTTATACGTGACTTATATTTTAAAAGAGGATATATATTACCCAAAAACCTCGCATAATTACTCATTTAAATTGGTTTTTGTATCTAAATCCCGTTTAACTAATCACATTTTCTTGCCAGCTACCAACAGGGTCGCTTAAGTAGCTAAAAGGAAATTTTACCCGAGTTGAGCGTTCTTTTGGCGCTCGCTTACAAAAAAATGCAGCTAATATAAATGGTGGTCTGGACATACAACATTCAAAGCGGTCTGGACATACAACATTGCAAGTTGATAAAAGCGTTGTAAAATAATATATCTCAGTCCCATAAAATTTGTTTTGATAACTTTTGTTTTTGAAATTTTAGCAAAAGTCATTATAAACAATTTATGAGAGTGAAAACGAAAAACGAGGAGCGCATGCAATGCAAAGCATTAGATTTAATTGACAATATTAAAACTACATACATAACATGGAGCTAAAATTTCTACTCGCTGTACAAATTTGGGATCGATTTTAAGCGGTCGTTATTAATATACCCACATAGATACATATATTACTCGTCAATTTCAAAACAGGCCCCATTACATTACATGCGCCCCACGCCAGAGAACTTAGATAGGTAGAGAAGGTGCAAATTTTTGGAACGTAAAATTGTTTGGCTTAAAACTAAATCCATGGAATATCACCACATTGCGATTAACATTTGAACACGAGTTAACAGCAAAAAACGTTAATATTCTGTTATGATAATGTTATGTTATGTTGCAAGTGCCTGGCTGTGTTGCCAGGTTCCTGGTGAATGCAGAAACATATTCATGTATATTTTTTTATAATATTAAATAAATTAAAAGTTAAATTATATGAATTGTACTTTTATATCAGTTAGCATTTCGGATCTTCATATATGCATGCCCATTTGTTAAATATAATTTATTGAGTAGTTAATATTGCTTTAACGGCATAAAAAATCCAAAAACTCAAAAAGCATGTGTTCAAGTTCGCTTCTTGTACGAGTATATAATATATGTATATATAAATGTATATAATATATGTATATAGTAGGTAGTAAAAATGCATGTTAGTGGAAAAGATTTCTAAAATTGGTAAAAAATTCATATGTTCAAAATACATATGTTTGTGCCAGTGTATGCTCTCACTGCAAACCTTATGAAAATTATGTACACATGCAATTGGCAAACTCTTTGGTGATTTGTCGTCGGCATTTCAAAGGGGCTTTTGGTCGGAAAAATCTATTTTTTTTTTCTTATGGTAGCTGTTATGCTATTTACATATAATGCAATAAACCACAATTTTCTAGCTGCTTTAGTTTTTTAACAATTTCACTTTAAACATGGACACATTGACAAAAAAAAACGTACAAATGCAATGCACTTGTTAACTTCAAGGTGTTTTCTTGAAAAGTTATTTTTGAGTTTTATGAACATTTATTTTGAGCAAATGTGTTGCATGATCATTTTCCACTGCAATACTCGTATTATATGTAATTAATGGGGCATATTCATAGTCAAAATAAAGTCGACACTAAAGTTAGTTACAGATTTTTGACTTAATTTTCAATAGAATATCTGTAAAAAGTTGCAATTATGTAAGTTTAGAGTCGACTTTATTTCTCACGCATGCGCATACGGATGTATGTATGTACTTACAAATGCGGTACATATTTATGTAAAAATGCACATACTGAAAAATCATATATGCATTGATAACGTTCCCCTCTATGTACTTATTTGTACATATGTACATACCTAAACAACCTCGAAAATCATTTATTGATAACGTTCTTAAACATGCACATACTATATATACATATAATAACTTCCTTCTTATTTGAGGTTCACAAACTTTAACTTCAGAGTCGTCTTTATTTCGTCGACGAATATGCCCCAATAGTTTTGCAGTGAAATGAAAATGCATTTCCCACGCATATGTATGTAAATACATACTCCATTAATTGATAACATAAATACATACATACATGCATATATAGATAAGAACAAGGAATGAAACCGAAACCCAAACCGAAACCGTAACCGTTTAAAACCGTTTCGTTTTTCAAAACCGAAACCGAAACCGTAACCGTTATCTTGACCTGAAAAGGAACGATACCGAAACCATTTCAATCACAGGTTTCAATCGGTTTCCAAAAATTTACAAAAATAATAAATAAAAATTTCTTTGAAATAAATGATTTATTTAACCAAAATCAGCAACATTTTGCTAAAATTCTTATTAAGTAGTAAATAAGTATGGCAAGGTAACTTTTCGCAAAAATCTGCTGATGACTTTGTTGTTGTGAATCGATAATCGATTAATTATTAGTCTGTTCCAATAGCAGTCCGGTTTACAGGATTTAGTCAGAACTTACAGGAAGTCGTTCCTATTGACATAAAACCTGTAAGTGGGAACACATTTGAGAGAGTAACTGAGCAACTGTTCCTAGTCAGAAGTTACAGGATTTAGTCCGGAGTTTCTTTTCCTGTAAGTTCATGAAAAGTGTCAAACGATCAGCTGATTTGCATGTGCAAGCAAAAACTAACAGCGGTGAAAGCAAAGTACCTTATATTTGTACAAAAATGGAAGTAAACAACGAAATGTTTGAATATGTATAGATTTTAATAATTATTTAGTGATATTTCAGCTAAATCAGTGTTGTACAAATGACATGTAAACAAACCGGATGACGTTTTTACAGGAAATAGTGCTTTTTGCGTTCCTATGCACTTCTGCATCTGTTCTCCTTTTACTCTCATTTGAGAGCGTAAAATTGTAGTTTGACAGTTCCACAGATTTTAGTCCGAAGTTCAAAGGAACAGACTATATATTTAAGTAGTTTCCTTCCCGTACGCAATGCGAGATCCCGCGTGTGCCCAAAATAGCCCAGAAATCATGCCTGTACTCAACAAAATGGGTAATAGAGAGCGAAAATTCGAGCGTATTCGATCGTAAGTGTATTCTTTTTCCTGCCCGAAATAGCCCGAAATTTTCTCCGAGTAAAAATGGATAAAGTGTCAAAGTGCATATCAGCTGTATTGTGTTTACATGTTGCCTGCATTTACTTGGTGCTTTTAAGGAAAAGTGAATGGCCTGTTGATGTATTTTCAATCTATGTACTTAAAATCAAATTTGTGAAACCAAAATTCAATTTCCAAGTGTTTGCATTTAATACCATGTTCTGACCGACAACCAAATCATTTTTCCTTCATTTTCTTTTCATTTACAACCTTTAACTTTCGTTCTTATTTTGCTTTGGCCAGGCAATTAACAATAAATCCGATATGGCGTATTAAAGATGATAAAATATGACTTCCACTTCGATAAATAATCGAAAAAAAAACTAGTGAAGACACCGATTGGAATGAGTGGAAAGTGAGTTTTCAAGTAGTTTTCAGCGAAAACTGGTTTTCGTTTAATAGATTTTATATGGACGAAAACACAAGTTTTAGGTCGAAAACCAGTTTTAGCAACGAAAACATGTTTCCGATGTCGGTCAGAACATGGTATAAGTGACAAAAACAAGAACAACGTGAATCAGCTGTTTCTCGACTTGTGGGCACGAAATGTGGGTTTTTGCGTTTCCGTGCTTCTGAACTTTGTTCCATTTTTGAAAGAAAATGTTTCTCTTATTCTCTAATTACCAAATCCGGTCCGGATTGTTAGGGAAAGAACCTAGTGTTGATATTATCAGTGAACTGTAATTTTCGACTTTCTTTCCTCAACGTTTAAGACATTGTGATTTAAATAATATCAACAAAATTTCTGTGAAAAACCGAAACCGGAACGAAACCGAAACCAAAACCGAAACACTTGGCAAAACCGAAACCCAAACCGGAACGTTATTTTGAATCGGTTTCATTCCTTGGATAAGAATGTACATACATACATACGTATGTGCATATTTCTGCCAAATACTACGCACATGCATACGTATGTACAACTCAGCATACATACATAATCACGCACATATTCAAGTACAACAAAAACTATTTCATTCATAAACGCATGCGCGTATTTCTCAATGCCAAATAAATTCATTCATAACAACCGCAGCACATCTCGCCGCAAATTCATCACCCACAAGCGCAACTTTTTCAGTCCGACTCAAAAATTCTAAAATCTAAAAGTTAAGAAATCTCGGCCAGCCAAGTGAAAAGTGGCAACCATTTCTCTACATATATCCAGTAAAATTAGTTATCTCGAATTTTGGTAATTTTTGGCAAAACAATCTATTTCTCTGTTCCACAACAATATTTCAGTCATTAACTAGTATTTTAAGGTGTAATTTTAATTAACATTAAATAAATAAAATAATAAAATCAAAACTCCTAAATTCACAAACATATGCGGTTTTATCGGAAGTTCACAAATGTAACGTGGCAACTTTGCTCGTTTGCGCAGCGAGGCCGCCAAAGAGCACCTCACGCTGGCGGTGTTGGACAAGGGCCATCCGGACGGCCACATCAGCACGGACAATTGGAAGTCCGTACTGATGGGTCTATGCAGGGTGTATAAGGGGATACTCCAGAAGTATCCCGGCCCTGCACCAGTCGTTCGTGATGCTGGGTGGCATCAGGGGCGGGTAAAGCTGGTGGCGTGTGCAGATGAACGCGCGGTCCGGCTTTACAAGGAAGCGATCTCCACGGTTGGACAGCTGTGGCCCGGGGCAGACTTAGTTGCTGTTCACAGGGATGAAATCCCTAACAGGCCGCGAGCCTGGGCCTGGGTCCCAGCTGAACCATCAAAGCCAGAGGAGATTCTTGAGTTTATCCGACTGGGCAACGAAGGACTGCCCACAAGTGATTGGAGGATAGTCCGAGTTGGCGAGACCAAGGGGAAGCAGCGTTTTGTTGGCTTTGTCATCAACGATGCTTCCGTCCCAGTTCTCGAGGGTTGTGGTGGGGTAATAAGCTACGGCTTTTACTCCATCACGATGAAAATTTACCGGAAAACGGACCAACAATGGGAGGAGGCGGGCAACGCCTCGAGCGGACCCACTCCTCCCGATAACTCTACCGACGAAGGGGCCAACAACACAGGCAACGCCTCGAGCGGACCTGGCGCCTCCGAGTCGGCATCGGTGGCAGACAGCGCGGGGTCCACAGGAAACACCACGAGTGGACCTGGGGACCTACCAACGGGTGTACCCGAAACCGCGTCAGATACTAAGAGCGACACGAGCTCAGTATCTGCCTACGTAGGATCGGTATACAGCCGGTGGGCAATGCTGAACGAGGACCAGCTTCTGGACTCCGAACCGGAGGAGGAGGTTAATGACATCACAGTCATTGCCGCCGCCGAACGGGAGGAGCTAGAAGCGATGGACATCACCGACTCTGAGGATGGTGCAGATCCTACAAATTAATCTGCACCATTCCAAGGCAGCCTCGGCGGCCCTTCTTCTTCGCCTCAGCAATAAAGCTGAGGACTTGATTCTAGTCCAAGAGCCTTGGATCGTTAGAAACAAGGTTTGCGGACTGAACTCTGATGCCTACCAGGTTGTAACAGCTCCAGTAGCAGGTAGAATCAGAGCTTGTATTCTGATTAAAAAAGTATATTCTTATTTTTTACTCTCCCAATACAGCGACGAGGACACTGTCTGCATTAGCGTCCAGCTGAAGGAGAGCGTGATCTGCTGGCAACATCCTACATGGCCCACGACAGCCATGTTTTTCCACCCTACAGACTGGAAGAAGCTGTGAAGGAAGCAAATCGCAGGAAACTCCCGGTCATAATAGGGGCAGACTCTAACTCGCATAACACGATCTGGGGCTCAAGCGACACCAACTCTCGAGGTGAGTGTTTACTTGACTTTGTTCTTTTATATAATCTTACTGTATGTAACCGCGGGCGCGACCCCACTTTTGTGACCTCTGTTAGAAGCGAAGTGCTGGACATCACCCTTGTTTCGAGCGGTTTATCTGATCAGATAAGGGACTGGCAGGTGTCCAAAGAACACTCTTTCTCTGACCATCTCTACATTAGCTTTAAGCTCAATTTTGATCCTGCTCCTTTAACAGCATACAGGAACAAGAAGCGAACCGACTGGGCAAAGTATAAAAATACGCTGTCGGTCTCTCTACATAGATACGCTTCTCACGATAAGTCCTGCTTATCGTTAAGATCTGATGAAGCGAGTCTCTCGAATACGAAGGTTGTTTCTCTCGGTGAGCTGGACTCATCGTCAAAAATTGATGAAGCAGTGAACTTTGTGACAAATTCCTGTAATGCTGCTTTCAAAGCCTCCTGCCCAATCACCCTCCCGAAGGGCAAAAAGAAACCCCAGTGGTGGAATCCTGAGATTTCAGCACTGAGGAAGAACAGCAGGAGGCTTTTCAATCAAGCTAAACGAACAGGTCTTTGGCAACCATACAAAGACGCACTCAAAGTTTTCAAGAAGGCCATAAAGAGGGCGAAACGCGAATCTTGGCAAAACTTCTGCGACAACATAGAAGAGAACTCTGAAGCCAACAGGCTGAGGAAAGTTCTCTCAAAATCTTCTTCAAGTATGAACTCTATCCAGAAGCCTAACGGTGACTGGACGACATCATGTAGCAAAATGCTGGAGGTCCTTATAAGCACTCACTTCCCGGGCTGCTCAGATGACACCCCCGACTTTTCGCCCGGCCCTAGGACCTACTTGTCTCTGGGTGATACCGTTGGGGACATCGTAAGTGAGGAGAGGGTGGAATGGGCTTTAATGTCCTTTCAGCCCTACAAATCTCCTGGCCTTGACGGAATCTTTCCCGCTCAACTACAGGAAGCTAAAGACATACTGTGTCCCATGCTTTCTCAGATTTTTACAGCCTGCCTAACTCTGACTCACATACCACACGAGTGGACAAAGGCAAAGGTTGTATTCATACCAAAAGGAGGCAAGGCCGCTCATGTGAAACCGAAGGATTTCAGGCCTATAAGCCTCACCTCGTTCTTCCTCAAAACTCTAGAGGGGCTCATCGACGAATATATTCGACGGAATATTAAAGCTGACAACCTCTCCTCGAATCAGCATGCATATTCCAAGGGGAAATCCGTGGAGACCGCACTCCATGAAATCGTAGCTACGATCGAAAAAGGATTGGCCTTAAAGGAATACACGCTCGGAGTTTTTCTCGATATCGAGGGTGCTTTCAACAACGTCTACCCGAAGTCTGTTGTTAACTCCCTTCTTAGGGCGGGGGTCCAGCGAGGTCTGGTGGATTTTGTTGAGCTCCTTCTAGGAAAGAGAACTATTCTATCAGAACTAGGGGATGGTTCCATTACAAAGTATGTGACCAGGGGCACCCCCCAAGGGGGCGTTCTCTCCCCTCTACTCTGGAATCTAACAGTGAACACCATACTTCTAAGTCTAAAGAGCACCGGTTGTCAAGTCATAGCGTACGCCGATGACATAGCAATCGTTGCAACGGGCAAACATCTTCAGGTCCTGAGTGAGTTGTTGCAAAACGCACTCGGTCTGGTAAACATCTGGTCCAAGGAATGTGGACTTAGTGTCAATCCTGCCAAGACAGAAATGGTACTTTTCACAAGGAAGTATAAAACTCCCTTATTCAAACCTCCCGCCCTAAACGGGGTGGCACTCACTCTCTCAACCGAGGTGAAATACCTTGGTGTTATTCTGGACAGGAAGCTGAACTGGAAGCGAAACACTGAAGACCGCTCCAGGAAGGCCAATACTGCCCTGTATGCCTGCAAAACGGCTATAGGCAAAAAATGGGGAATAAAACCACATATAGTACACTGGATGTACACAGCTGTGATAAGACCCATCCTTTTCTACGGGGTCACCGTATGGTGGCCTGCTCTAAACAACACCGTATCCAGAGCCAAGGTGGAACGTGTGCAGAGGACGGCTGCCATGCTCGTCACGGGAGCCCTGCCCACTACACCCACCAAATCCCTGGAAATAATCTTAAATCTTCCACCTGTGGATCTCTACGGCAAATTTCAGGCCGGCTGTAGTGCGGCTAGGCTAAATACAATCCAGCCGTGGAGGGACCTCAGATTCGGGCACGCAAAAGTACTTGAAACTCTACCGGATAATCTACGACAGATAGATTATACCACTCCTCTACTCTGTTTAGATAACAAATTCTCCACAAGAATCCCAGAGAGAGGAACGAGTGGGAAAGGGCCACAGACCTGAACCCAGGGTCTACGGCCATATATACAGATGGTTCCAAGCTAAACAAAAGAGTGGGTAGCGGGATCTACTCTGACGAACTCGCGCTAAATCTCAGTTTTCGCTTACCGGACCATTGCAGCGTTTTTCAAGCGGAATTAAACGCCATAATGGAGGCGGCTCGGTGGCTTATAACCTCCGCCCCCCAGGACGGCCTATCTCTATCTATTCTGACAGCCAGGCTGCTATCAAATCTCTCAATTCTAACGAAGCAACGTCCAAAGTAGCCATCGAATGCAGAAATACTCTCAACCTGCTGGCATCAAAATGCTCCTTGACTGTTGTATGGGTCCCTGGACACAGGGACATCCCTGGCAACTGCCTAGCCGACGAGCTGGCAAGGAGGGGGACGCAACTTTCTGTAGTCAATTCTGCTCCGAATGCGGGCATACCTCTAACCTCCTGCAAACACAGACTAAAGGCGAAACTCGTTGAGGAGGTAAATATAAGATGGGCTGTGGAAACCACCTGCCATATTACCAGGCAAATATGGCCAAAGATTGATGTAAAGCGATCCATAGCTCTCACCCGGCTGGACCGCTCCTCTCTCAGATTAGTAGTCGGGGTAATCACCGGACACTGCCTGATGGGCACACACGGAAAAAGGTTGGGATACCTCACCAACGATTTCTGTCGCAGTTGCAGAGACGAGGAGGAGGTGGAGACCATCGAACACTATCTCTGCCACTGTCCCGCCCTGTCCAATATGCGCAACCAATTCTTCAACAAGTACTTTGTAGATTGTTTAGCCGATTTGAACTCGGCGAACGTTCTCGACTTTTTGTGCTATATAAAACGCACTCGGTGGTTCAATTACTAAGGGAGGGAAGGAAACAAATGGCTTCAGCCAGTGGTATCACAACGGGCTTTTCCAGCCCACGTATGTTCCGCGTTCTGCGCGGGGCAGCCACTCTAACCTAACCTAACCTAACCTAAATGTGGGAACTTGATTAGAAATGTGATAGGACCATCTCTGTTAGAAGATTTAGTAGATGACATCAGCAATTCTCCATTCTCACTAATCGTTGATGAGTCGACGGATATTTCAGTTATGAAATATCTTTGCATTTGCGTTAAATATTACAGCGAATCTCGCAAAGAAGTCACTACCTCATTTTTAGCCATAGTCGCTGTCGATAGCTCGACTGCCGAAGAATTGTACGACCATACAACAATTTTCCTTAAAAGCATTAATATGAGATTGACCAACTTAGTCGGTATAGGTTATTATTATTATTATTATGAGCCTTGAGCACTGCGACCTCTAAGGTGGTCTATTGTGCGTGGCCTTTTACCCTATATATGAAGGCTTTTAATATAAGCTAGCACTTCGGTGGGCTTTTTGTTCCATATTTCGAATGGATTAAGTGTTGTACCGCCTAGGTGAGCGAGTCTGCGTCTAGCGAGAGCAACACATTCACAAAGGATGTGTTCTGGCGTTTCTTCGTCCATCTCACAGAAGCGACAGACGCTCGTGTCTGAAAGATTCATTTTACTGAGGTGATAACGCAGGGAACAATGTCCCGTGTAGTACCCAGTGAGAGTTCGAAGGTCCTCCCTGCCTAGATTTATGAGCTTTTTTGAAGCTTCTCGTGATGGACAGATGAACCGCTTAGCTTGTCTTTGCCCCGGACATTCATTCCAGTGCCTTTCGAATTTTTTTGTCGACCCACTTGTTTATGACCTCCCTTAAGTGGGCTTTGGTGAGCCCGCAGAAGGGTTCCGGGCCATAGAATAGTGTGGTAGCTCCGTGTTTTGCTAGGCGGTCCGCCTGTTCATTGCCGTCATGGCCCTCGTGCCCCGGCACCCAGCCCAGTACTACTGTGTTCTTGCTTCCAAGACCGTTTAGGGTGTTGAGGCAGTCGTACACTAGTTTGGATGTTATTATGTGGGACCTCAGTGCTAGCAAGGCAGCCTGACTGTCCGACATAATGCAGATGTTTTTAGAGGATGTGCCTCTTCTGAGGCATTCTCTGCCACAGATATCGATCGCATGAATCTCTGCTTGAAAAATGGTGGGGTAGCTGCCCATTGGTATCGATCTTTTAAAATTCGGCCCCAATATACCAGCTCCAGTTTTTCCATCTTCAAGTTTTGATCCGTCAGTGTACCAAACTTCAGCTCCGGGTTTGGTGTAGGGGTTTCCTGTGCTCCAGGATGCTCGGTCCGCAATAGATACCTTGAAATTCCTAGAAATTACTAGTATCGGAGCTACTGAGTCCCTCATATGCATTATGGGGTCATTTGTGAATTTCATAAGGACCTTCATATGACCTGTCATGTTTCCGGTTTTTAACTCGGAAGTGTTTAGGATTCTCAGTGCCGAGAGACTGGCCTCCCTCTCTATTAGAATTGGGAAGGGCGGTATGCCTACAAGAGCACTAAGTGCATCAGCAGGACAGGTCCGCATAGCCCCTGTTATACCAATGCACACCATTCAGTGTAGTCTGCTTAGTTTTGCGCTAGCAGTTCTTTGTGTCGCTTTTGTCCACCATGCCAAGGATGCATAGGTGACTATCGGCTTCACAACTGTGTTGAATGACCAGTAAGTCATTTTGGGGGAGAGTCCCCATGTCTGCCCGTAAAGTCGCTTGCATGCGAAGAAGGCTCTCATTGCCTTGTTTACGGTTGCATCCAAATGTACATTTCAGGTGAGTGTCTTATCTAGCCACACCCCCAGGTATTTTGCTTCATTTGAGAGCCCTATTCTAGTGCCGCCCAGAGTCAATTCTGTCATGGATAACTTTTTCGGTATAGGTACTGACGGCGCTGCGAATTTGTGCGGTAAACATAACTCGTTATATACAAAGTTGAAAAAAGACTGTCCTACCTTAGTCTTGATTCGATGTGTATGCCATTCACTTGACAATGCAAGTTCAAAATTTGTTAACTTTGTGCTACGTGTTGGCTTAGCATGTACCATGCAGTGAAACGAATCCAAGAGAACTGGTTTGAACTAAAAACATATTTTTCGCTTATTGTAGAAAAAGAGAAGTCTTATGTCGCTCGGTTATTGAAAGAAATGTTCAATGACAATTCAAATTACTTATATTTGACTATTTTAGAACCAGTTCTTCTAGAAATAAAATAAGATTTGGAAAACTTGTTTTTTTTTATTTGCCAAAAAGTAATGACACCTTCGTTTGTCAAAACCAGGGATACAAATATTTTGATGAAAAATGTAGATAATGATTTAGCGTACTGTCTTCCTGAGGAAGCAAATTTTGGCACCCTTTATTATAAAACGAAAAGTTCATCGTTTATGATTTCCAGAGGTGATGCGGCTATCCTTGAAAAGAAAGCTTTCGAATACCTCAAAACTCTCTGTAAAGAAATTGCTAAACGTTTACCACTAAGTTTGAAGAATTTAAGGAAAATTCAAGTTTTTTCGCCAAAAATTTGTTTAAATCAAAATCGCCCTCAGTTCAAAGATTTACCTTTCCTTGAATTAAATATAGGAGATGAAAAAGTTTTGAGTCGAGTTGAAAATCAGTGGAATAAGTTACTCGCTGTAAACTGGACCACTGTTCCGAATGGGATGAACAGTTACCAGAGCAGTTATGATTTTTGGCCGATAGTGCATCAGTATGAAAATGCTGCCGGTCTGCCCGTGTTCAAGGAGTTGTCATCCTATGCTTTGAAAATATTGAGCCTTCCTACAAGCAACGCTCATGTCGAGAGAACATTCTCTGTATTAAATGCCATCACTCAAGCGCGAAATAAATTGCAAATCAAAATGTTAAATTCGTTGCTACGTACGCGCCTTTATTTCTACACGGTTAAAAATTTCGGTTTTAATTTTAAACTTTTTGGACTACATATATGACCAAACTAAATTCAGTTTCAAATACAAACCTTCCAAGTTTAAAAAAAAGAGAGCACATATGTTGGGTTTAGAATTTAAACAATTCGGTTTAAATGTTAAACCCAAACATTTTCATAATTAAGAATACAAAAAAAAAACAATCTTAAATTTCATGCTCCGTCTGGTTGGGATTGAACCCGGACAGCCTCGGTAGCAACCAATTGTATCAAGCATCTTTGCACACTCAACTACAGCCACGCATGTAAATGTGCTTTCATATGTTGAGTTTGAATCAACACCACAATTCGCTGTGCAAACATATTCTATTTCGGTTTAGATTTTAAACCAAATTTTCTATATATGAAACCTAGAAACTAGAATTAAAACATTTTGGTTTGATTTTTAAACCACGAACTTTTTGGGCTAAAACTTAAACCAGAATATATTAAAAATTGCGTAAAACTATTGACTGGTTTAAAAAGTAGACTATAAAAGTTTAAAAAAGGCAGTAGTCCCAGCGCGGTTTAAAAATTAAACCCAAATTGCGATAAATTCCATCCATCGAACAGGATGATTAAGAATTTTAAGTATGACATAATTTATCCTAAGATAAATACAGAGGAAGAAAAATTTAAACAAAGAAAAACGGGCGATGCGTTTGAAACTGTAACTAATACATATTGATTTTCCTTGTATTTGTATAAGTAATTAATACAGAACAGGTAATAATAAGTAACCCGAAGTAGGAAGTTAAAAAAATAATAAAAACGTACATGTTCAAGTTTTTAATAATTTTATTTTATTTTGTTGCGATAATAAATATTTGTGCTATGCGCGAATAAACTTCTACAAAAAAAATCGTTTTTGAATTGCAATTTTATTTGAGTTTTTATGTTTGGTTTTGCTCAGAATTTTGTTGGCGACTAATCCGGCGATAATATAAATAAAATTTGGCGATTTTGGCGACTTTAAATTGAGAAACTGGCGATACCGCTTAAAAAAATACTGGCAACCCTGGAGCCAATTATTAGTTGCTCCTGTGAACACGTTGCGCTCGTAGGCGGTGTGCGCGCCTAATGCTCTGCACACTTAGGCATTGTGGAAGAATACAAGTGAGATATCTTAGGGTTGACAGATAGTTGACAGGGTGTTCAATATGGCGATGACAGTGTGAACAATACGGCAGCCAATATGGCATACAACACCGAATGGCCCGAAGTAGCCAAACTACGACCCGAATGAAACGCTTTGTGAAAATCCAGGGTTGCGAAGTGGTATTTTGTTGGAAAATATAAAAGCCAGTATTTTGTGCAGCGCCGAATTTTAACAAAAGAGGGTTTTGTGTTCTCAAGATGAACAGAAAAGGGTTTCTGTGCTGTTTCGTTTTAAGCTTATTTTAATCTTAAGGTATCTAATTAAATATTAAAAGGAGACAAAAATTAAAGCAAAAATTTAAAATATATGTACATATCTGAAAATTGTAAATAAAATATATATTTTCACGAGAGACAAATTAAATAAAATGGGTTAACTTTAGGGGAAATATACTTATCAGATTGGGTCAGATAGCGCTTTTACGTTATAAATAAAAATAATTCCTACTTAAATTTTATATAATTTTGGTAACGTATTTCTAAGCTGACCCTGAGATCTGTGAAATAATACATATTTATGTGCATATATTGTGTTGATTATGCTCTAAATCGCTAAATAATTCTTGCAGCAATCAGCACCATTGGAAAGTAAAGTGACAATAGGCTGGTTTTCTTTATACAGCCCGTTTTAAATTCGTATTATTGTTATAATAAATTACAATTATTGTTTGTTTCCATTTCGGTCAACCGCGCAAATTATTTATTAAAAAAATGTCGTTTAAAAATAGCAATTTTGTTTACTTTTGAATAAGACTTTATCGAGTGCGCTATAAAGACAGGGGGATAAATGCTGTAAAGAAATATATGTTGGGTCCAATCGGTTTTTTGCTAATCCGGTTTTTGTGTAGGTATAAACAAGGTATATTAAAAAAATAAATCTCCATGAAAAAATATCGTTATTTTCGTATTTAAAATTAATCGGAATTTTATGAGGGGTTATAAAAACTCGTTTTAATTGAAACTTTGTTTTTTTCGGCTATATTTGTTATTATTTATTGGCCCAGATGTAAATATTGAATGAACTAACATATTTTAAATATTTACGGAACTACCATTTGTATGCAACCCTGCCTATCCTGTATTCAAGTAGATGTAATTCGAAAAATTTAAACGGATTTCTTTAAATCAACCTGAGCTGCCGACATATTGCGAATTCATTTTAAAACATTAACCACTACATTATATTAGTATTAAATACTTTCAATTAAGAAACAATTCTTATTAGAAAATAAATATGAATCGGTTTATTTTAAATATTCCAATGTATATATTTTGTTAATGCAGATAGTGCGAATTTAACGTATTTTATAACCGTTACATGGGGAAAATAAATTTTAGGCAGATTGTTATTGACAATTTTTACATAATTTACGATTGCAATCAATTTCTTTCAAAACTATAATCTAATGATTGCAAGTTGTATTTTTTACGATCAAAACAGATTCCAATATTAGGTATATTATGCAAATGCAATCCAATTTGATTTGAGTTATTCAGTTTTAGATACATTTATATTTCTGTGTTCGTATGGAATAGTAGTTTATGTCGGGAAGCTGGCTTTAGTATAATCCGGCATTCCCTTTATTATTTACAACACAAGGAATTTTTTGATGACCCTTAACAAGAACATGGACGTGCTAGTATCGGAAATATTTCTTGCACGTTTATTTATCCAAAATTTCTTCAACGGCTCGGCGCCAGTGAGGATATGCTGCGAATGCCGCATTATACTAAAACCAGCCTTTCGACATAAGCTACTATTCCATACGAGTGGAGCACGTGCGAAATGCGGATTTTCCCAGTTGCAATACAGCAGTAACTCGACACCTTCCTCACCAACCGCTCTGTCCTCTATGAGCTTCTTAATGTAACTGCAAATAAAAGATGCAAATTTGAGAAAAAATACTATCACAGCGTTTCACTTGTAGCGTTTCACTCTTGTAGTATATTGGCTATCAAGCACCAGAAAATTTCCATCACGCATTCCATATGCCACCGATTGTCGTGGATCAATTAAAATACTGTCATCACAGCTTTTTGGTACTCCAGCAACTGGTGTCTATGGCGGACTTATGTGGAGCTGTTGCATGACTAAAATCAATTTGGGCTCTTTGAGAACTGGCTTGTTTGTTGCGCGCTATTGGCATCAAATGTATGCAAATTAGATTTCCAAACGGGCAACTGTTGAATACAGGAAAAAATGTATTTTATATGGTTCCGCTAAAGTGCACTACTACCGTGTATAAATTGGCCGACCTTCTAATAAATCAAGCAATCTTATTGTATCGTCATCGCCGCCAGTCACCAAGAAATTTCCACTTGGGTGAAATGCAACATCATTCTCCGGCGACGAATGCACTGTATTAGCTCGCCTTCAGCTTTGTCAAATATCTTAACGCGGTTACAACTTAATGCTAAAGCCACCAGATTGCCGTCTGGATGCCATGCCAGCTGTCGTCCCATACCTCTTCCCCCGGTGAACGTTCGCATACATTCGCCTGAAAATGTATCGCAAATTCTTAACTTGTCGCCGCACGATGAAATGAACTTACCATTAGGGCTGAATTTTGCTGCGCGCACCCATTTGTGTGTATTTTGAATCAGTAAGCACATTGTTGCATTCTACCGTACATTTTAAAAGCTTTAAAATCTTAAAACATATGTGAAAAACTTTTATAATCTGAATATTTCTAATGTCGCAATCAAAACCAAATTTTATAAATAGCATTTTTAAAAAGCAATCATCTAATATTTTTCAAGCTTTTGGGCATATATGTTACCATTTGAACAACAAATACTACCAAGTTTTAAGAGACTATTTAATGCAACTCAGGTCAAAAAAGCGCACTTTAGACCAAAATAAGCAACTCTAAAAAACAGATGATCGCAGCTGTGGCCCAGGATGACGTCTATTGCTAAGATATCTCACTTGTATTTGTACACAATGCACTTAGGACGCGACTGACGACTGACCACACGACAATAGCGTTTTATCTGCGTTATCTTTGCTCCCGTCGTCGGCTACTTGATTACAATGACTGCGCTAGCTACAACTTCTCCCGCCATATTTTATTTGACATTTGTGTTTTAAACGTATTTGCTGCGATTTCGTGAGAAAAATTTTATATTAATTTCGTTCCAATTTTCGATAAATATCTGGTAAATACGCATAAATCATTAATATTTTTCAAATCTTTCATATATATTATCATTGATTACAGGAATAATGAATAATCCCTTGCGTTTAATACAATTTACGACTGCAATTGCTAAAATTGTACAAATTGTACATTTCGCTTATGAGGCGTACAGTGAGCTTAATAAAAACAGGAGAAGATGGTGGGTGCGTCCTGTGAATTTAACCTCCCTCCATGCAGCTTCCTTCTTTTTGATATTCTTATAATCCTCCAACTCCAAATTATAAATAATTGAACGCTTCCGAACTTCCTCAATTAATAATTAATTCGTCGAAATCCATTTTAATTATCCAATTATTTATAAAAGCAAGGCGAATATTCAACAAGCACGCGCGAAATGTAAAGGAAAATAGAAAAAGCACAATGACAATTGTCCAAAAGAAGAAGAAGACAGCCTTGTGGCTTGTCAAAATAGAATTAGATCTAATACGGCTACAGCTACAATTTTATCTATTTGTCGCGTAGCCCTGTCGTCGCCAAAATAATTATCTACATAAGAATACGTGGAAAAAGAATTTGACAGCTGTGGTCCGTAGCTCGTGGTTTTCATTGTGTTCGGGCTCTAAGCATGCATAGCGTGCATGGTTCACGACGCGTGTGCGCTGTGACACATGTTGCTGTAAGTCAAAAACAGAAAAGATCTTACAAGTATTTTCATCAAAAAAAGCAGTTTTCGGAAATATAAACGAAATGGAAACCACTCATTGAGAACATATTTTTAATGCAACTTGAATATTTATAATGTTTAAATAAAAAAAATTAAAATTCTAAATTATGAGAATATATTTTTTTAAAGCTCTAATGTCACTACGCTTACAAAAAAAATTTCTTCAACTTTCGTCAAATAATTTAAGAGAAAATGAGTTATGAAAAAAAAATTGCTTAAATATATATTTGCTTATAAAATCTTTAAAAACTAAAATTTTTCAAAAAAATTATCGCCCGCATCGCCATCATAATTTTCATAAATTTCAGTTGTAACATCACACATTCGTAGAATATTTTTCCATAACTTTGTACTTTGTGCTCAGGATTTTTACCCCGAAAATTTTTTTCAAAGATTCCTAGGCAGGGAAACATGATGAAAATATGCGACTACTTTTGAAACACGAGTGGTATTCAACGGATTATTGTCAGACTCGGATTTCGACCAAGCGCAATGTAGTGAATATCATTCGGAAGGGGCTGAATGTAAAACGTACCCTTCCATCTTTGAAAACTTCTTTACTTTTACAACATTCTCCTGGCAGTCATCTTATTTTGAGTTTCTCATGTTGAAGATGCCATCCCTCGTACAAACAGCATATTTTTTTTTTGAAGTTTCGCCTAATGAATATCTTCTCTCTTCACAAAATTTGATAACTGCATCCATACTAGTGATGGAGAACTATCCATGGGGCTATTGATAGTATCGATGGTTTCATTTTGCCACCACTATCGAGTTTTTCTAAACACTATCGATAGTTGTATGTTGTTCACATTGTTGAAATTATAAAAGATGTTCTTCATGGTTTTTGTTATGAAATGTGTTACTGAAATACACGATCTAATTTTGTTTTACACAAAACATTTTTGTGTATACAATTATGGTTTTTGTAGTTACGAAATCGGTTATTTAAGAATAAGATTTTTTCATGGCTGTTGTTATCTTATATAGTAAATTAAGAAACAAAGAAATTTACAGGCGTTGGGATCAGTCATATCACTTGCCAAATTTTTCTTGGACCATAAAACATGGAATCAAATTTGCCGATTATTATGCCCAGTATCACCAATCAATTTTAAATTTGTCAGGCCGTTATAATTTAAATTGATAACAATTTTTAGGAGATTTCGCTATTTTAAATTTTCAGTTCGATACATTTTAAAATTGATTGGTAAATTTATATGAGGTGGTGTTACTAGCTCAGCTGATTTTGTGTATGTGTTTCGCCGCACGGCTTCTGATATCAAAATGAAAAATTTTGTTTGAATTTCTACACACACTCTTACAGATTTTGATAGTTTATGCCGCCAAAGCAAAAACAAAATATATGTAAATTTTTGTTTTTGTACTCCTGCTATCACCTTATATTAATTCGCCTTGGGTAAATCCATATAAATACGTAAACAAAGTTTGAAATTTTAAAGTAAAATGTGAGCAAAAGTGACAACTTAAAGACGAAATTCTCGGAAAAGTAAAATCAGCTGCTTTACTGAATATTCAAAGTCAGTGGCGTAGCCAGGATTTGGCGAAGGGGGGGATTAAAAACTCGATAACTTAAAGTTGTGATACGCAATGGCAAGAGGCGTCGCCTGAGGGCATTCTTTCATATATGTATGTATGTGCCATTTTGACCGTTATATATTTTTTGTCTACTCGGTTATTCCATGGGGAATTCATGCTTTGTTTAAATTTAAAAAATTAAATTACTACACCATTTGAATTAATTAGTGTGTAGTCCAGTTTTGTTTTGTAGAAGTTTCGTTAGTATACACTTCAGTTTTTACACATTGAATACATCTGCATATTTATATATTTACGCGTATCTATTTGTATTTATTTATGTACAAGTCTACAAAACCTTATTACTTATAAAGCGATTTTTAATCTTCGTTGGTTAACACACATTTTTTCAATTACTTCTTGTGTTGTAATCGACACATCATTATGTACCGCTAACATCGTTAAACCATTCAGCCGCTCCTTAATTGTATAAAAGGAAGGGGCAAATAAGATAGCATATTCAACAATTGGGTAAGTTCACTTGCAAAGTGCGCTATGTAATTTTTTTTTAGATTTTTAGTTTTTGGTGGGTTTCATGTGGGAATGTTCGGTATTGTATCGATTTTTCTGAATATCGATATTTCACTGCACGATAATTAATTTTTTGAATAGATATTCCAAGGTCGATATGTCGAAGACATCGATACTTTACCCGCAATATCGATATTTAAGTTGAAATTTATTTTTCATCTACAAAGAAGTGTATGGAAAAATACTAAAGTAGGTTTAATCAACAGCTTGTGTGATTTATTTAGCTCTTAAGTTTGACAAACCGCTTAAATCGACCGGCATGCCTTTTTAATCTATATATGTAAAAATAGTGGGAAAAATGTATAGTAATTCATACATTGAGAACGGTTGGGCCGATTTTGCAAATTTTTTTTTTATTAGTTCTTCGTTATTGCCAGAAGGTTTCTACAAAAGAAAATTTTGGGAAAACCTTCCGGGAAAGTCCGGAAATTAGAAAAATTAAAAATTGATTTTTTTGTATGGAACTTTTTGTGCAATTCCTTCGGAATGGCTTTGGAATGGAAAAATAGAAAATTCTAAGTGGAAAACTCGGAAAAATCCGGAAGAACGCGGAAAATTTGAATTTTGTATCGACGAAATTTTACATTTTATCGCATGATTTGATGATTTTGGTTAAGGTGGAAAGTTCATTGTGAAGCTTGGAAAATTTCGGATAATTGTGAAATTCATTGTGAGCATGAATCAATTGGGAACAAATTTCTCCTATGCTTCATTAGCATATAGGATCTATTCTTCTAAGTGGAAAACTCGAAAAAATCCGGAAGAACGCGAAAAATTTGAATTTTTTTCGACGAAGTTTTGCATTTTATCGCATGATTTGATGATTTTGGACGATGTAAAGGTGAAAAATTCGTTGTGAAACTTCAGTTGGGAACAATTTGCTCCCATGTTTCATTAGCATATAGGATCTATTTTTTTCGTTAAATGGGCCAGTGACTGATCTATTCGAAAAAAGTCTTATTTATGGTCTGATTTGCATGAAATTTGGCATAGGTAGCTTATTGCCAGGATTAACATATAGGGTACTTTTTCCGACAGATGGACCAGGGACCGATCTGTTCCAAAAAATCTTATTTATGGTTCGATTTGCTTCAAATTCAATACCCGTATTATAGATATGCGTAGAATAGAATTGAGTCATTATTTTAGCAAAGAAACAAAGGGTGGTAGAACCTCCCGCTGAGGCTTAGATTAAAGCAAAAAATCTCAAATACTATTCCTGCAAGTTCCTGCACCTTTGTGACCATCAACTTATAGTCATTTGTTGAACAGGAAAAACTGATTTTGGAAGTTTGATTACCTAAGGAAATTAAGAAAAAGGTGTTAGAACCTTCCACTTAAGCTTAAATTAAGGCTTGGACTTCTGACTTCAATACCTGAAAATATGATTCCTGTAAAAAGTAAATGAGTATAGGTGACCATCAGGGCAAGGTGCAGAAATAGTATTTGCAGAGATAGTAGTCTGTAGTTCTAGCTTGCATTTAAGCCTAGTTGGAAGGTTCTACCACCTTTTGTTTCCTTTCTAGAACTTCACAAATATTGCAAAAAACGCGATTTTTTGACACTTTCACCATATTTTTCTCAAAATGTGGAGCTCATGGACACTTTTTACTTACGGATTCGTAATCAGCGCAAAAAAACCTATCAAAAACAGCTTTACCATTTGCCGCATTCGCCCTGTGTTACCGACACTAATTATATAAAGAGCAGCTCTTTTTTTGTAAGAGGTGATCTCGCGAACGGCTGTACCGAAATTTGGACACCTACTGCAGGCTTTCGATATATCAAGGGAGAGTGACATCACCCATATATATCGAATTTTGCATACCGTATATCTCTGGAAGTATTTGTGGTAGTAGAAAAGGCGTGGCGCTCTCCAAACATATTGAAACTTTTACCTATCTGTAAATATATACACCCAGAATACAGTGTTTTCTTTCTTTTTATACCCGAGCGCACTTGTGCACAAGGGTATATTAATTTTGTTCACATAACGGTTGTTTGTAACAGCCAAAACGAATCGAGTTAGATATAGACAAATGTATACATAAATAATCAGGATGAAAAAAGAAATCGATTAAGCCATGTCTGTCTGTCCGTCCGTCTGTCCGTCTGTCCGTGTACACGATAACTCGAGCAAAAATTGAGATATCTCAACGAAATTTGGTATGTAGGTTTCCCTTAATCCAAGCTAGGTTGGTGTTGAAAATGGGCGAAATCGGACTTTAACCACGCCCACTTCCCATATAACGGTAATTTCCAGAAATACGAAAACTGCGATATTTTAGTAACTACTGAAGATAATTCACTCAAAATTGATATTTACAATAACTTTTAGACGAAAAATAAGAATATTATAAATTTTTGGAAAATGGGCGTAGCCACGCCCACTTATGGTTACATCTTGGTAACCGCTGCACCAATTTCTTCCAAACTTGGCACAGTTGTTGGCCTTGGTACAGCATAAAAAACCGCCGAAACTCTTTAAAATCGGACAATAACCACGCCCACATCCCATATAACGGTAATTTAGAGAAATACAAAATCTTCGATAAATCATTAAATATTGAAGCTAATTTATTCAAAATTGATGCTTGCAACAATTCTTTACCAAGAAATACGTTTATGGTAAAATTTTGGAAAATGGGCGTGGCACCGCCCACTTATGATCACATATAAGTATATCGGTAACCGTTCTACCAATTTGTACCAAACTCGGTATGGTTATTGTACTTGCCACGTGTAAGCAAAACGTTGAAAATTATTGAAATCAGACTAAAATAACGGCCGATTCTCATATAACGGTAAATTTAAGAAATGCTTGAAACTTCAATATTTCGAAATTGAAGGACGCTAATTTACTCAAAATTGATACACCTCAGCTTACCATCTAGCGGAAGGTTTCGGAAGGGTGAAAAAACATATATTTAATACTTGCGCCGGGTATTTAATGTTCGGCTCGGCCCGAACTTAGACTTTCTTACTTGTTTACAATAAATTTTTTTGCATCAAATGGTCTCAAATGCATCTTATTTTGGGTACGCAGTTTTGTAGTCCACTCAATTTCAGTATCATAAAGTGCCAGTTTTAGATGGCTATAAGTTACAGTTAAGTTCGTTGATTTTTGATAATTTTTTTGCTGATTATGTGCGCATTTTCTCCGTATAACGAATGCGTGATAGTTTTTTTTTTTTGTATTGGCAAAAATGCTTAAGAGTGTCAGTTTGTAAAATACTTATTCTGGTGGGTGGACTCCTCCTAAACGACCGAAAGGATTCTAATGACATTTTTTATGTGTTTGAGTAGGTCCCTGTATAGTTTAAGTTCACAACTTAAAACGCCAGGTGGCGCTGGAGTCGAGTTATTATTCAAAATCGTATTTGTGATCCGATTTAACTCATAATCGAGATATATATGTATTGGTAACGTTAGGGGCAATGCTGTGGCAAAAAAATATGCGCAAGGTGGCGCTGGAGCCGAGCTATGGCACCAGAGATCAAACTCAAATCACCCCCGTTAAACCAACCATCAGAACCATTGCGGTCCTTGCTTTACGTTCACTAAACAGAATGTGGACCATTGATACTCACCAGTTTGGAAATTGCCACCAACTATACTACACAGATTCAAGGACGATTCACCATCGAACCGCAAGGACTTCTTCCCAGTATAACGCGTTCGTCAGGTTATTGAAGACGGCAATGTAGGATATGCCTTCTGTCTACCACAAAACCAAACGTGAACGTGAATTGCTGACGAAAACGTTGGACCAAATGTTTCAATAAAAAAATTTATTTTGGGCGGTACGAAGTTCACCGGGTATGCTAGTCCTTAGTAAATATACAAGATGGAAATAACACAATTAGTTGAGTTGATAAGCAGATCTAATATTCTATTCAATTGGGAGTAGGATTTTCAACATCGATTTTTCCGATATCGATATTGTTCAGCCCGATATATCGCCGTATCGATTTGATATCGATACTTTCTTAAATATCGAACATTCCTAGTTTCATGTCCACTAACAGCAGAGTGAAAAATTTTTCTATATTCTGAAAAAAATAGCAGGAAATATTAACTACTCTTGCAAAAGTCGCTATGATAATATGAACTTAGAAAACTGCAAGAAAACGTGGTAGTTTCGGTGCCTAGTGGAAGAGGTCGCAAAAAAGAAGCAAACCAATCTTCCTAGAGGAGAGAACGCGAAAAGCTAGCTATGTAAAAGTTACTGTTTCAAAACTTGCAATATTAAATTTTTTAATATAAAATTTGCAAATCTACCATACTGCAATTTTATTTTTTTAATGGTATTAGGCTCTTATTTATAAAAATTTTCAGGTAATAAAAAAAGATACAGTTCGGATGTTACTTGTTATCGTAGACGTTTTTTTTAATTCATGGCTTACTTTTATAAAATCACATAACGCCGTTTGCAAGTGTACTACTCACATATTCATTAAAAGATAATTTGTCATCCGTCTGAAATAAAAAAACTTTTTAATCAGAAGGATAAAATAGTATCGTGTTATTAATTCAAAAGTTAATAATTGTAGTTCAATGACGAAGGGGAGAGATCTATCCCCCCCAAATCCCCCCCCTCTGGCTACGCCACTGTTCAACGTGAAAAGCGTTGAAAGAAACCTTTGAAAAGCTAAATACTAGTGAAATTTATTTTAGAAAATTTTAATAATAATCGTTAATGTCTATTTTCGATTCATACTCACAAATACCCAGTTTTTCTGCGCAAAATTATAACTTCAGAAACCATCTACATATGTATGTATAAAGGTTAGATGAGAAAACGACCGTAAAAGCTGATATGCAGCTCTCAAAAAACGGGTTAAGAAAAAAATTGCCATTATTTCGTATGTGTGACCAAGGAATTTTGACAACTGATACTTCACCAGCCTGTTGCCTCGCTCTTTCCTCAAGAAATAATGGAACGGGCATATATTTCTGTTGCAAGCATGGGTTGCCGTGTGCTTTTTTTCACAAGAAACTTTAGAAAACCGTAGTAGAAAGCGTAGAAAATTTCTTAAGAACTGCGTACTCCTCAAGAAAATTCTACACAAGAAAATTTCTTAGCCATTTCTTGTACGTCATTTTATATGGATTTTTTACTTTTCTTGAGAGCTACATACTGGCCTTAAGTCAGAAAGCCAATTTTCATTCTCCAATTGCGGGTAATGTTCCGATCTCAATTGGCCTATGTGTATATAAAAAGATTAAATTAAAAAAAACAACAAAATGGAAAAGAATGTCCAGCCAAGAAATATGTATTTTAAAAAGTAAAAAGAGCCTAAATGTTCTAAGCAAAGAGAAAGTGAGAAGAGCCGCACTTTGCTAAGCAACGAGCCGAGTTTGCCCACCGTTGCAATATATCAACTTGGAACTCAGCCATTCACCAATTTCCAATAGGGACTAAAATTTATATGTGATATCTGTGACCGTGGTATTACCGATTGAGCTGGAGACTGAAAAAATCTTTAATTTAATTTTAAGGACCACCCAAATGTACATATGTATGTATACATATATGCAGATATAGGTACATAGTTGCGACAATCAATGGTCCTACTGTTTTTATGAGGTTATTGTAAAGTTTAAGGAAAATCAATTATCTCCATATCGTCACTAGACACGAATAAAGGCGCGCTAGTGTTTCGACGGCGAAAAAAGATGCGTAAAAACAATTTACGAAAAAAAGTGCTTAAGAAAAACTTCGGCGATGAAAGACGCGTAATCATAGATTTATACTTGGCCAAGGACTGTCACTTCAGCATCACTCTCTCATCTCTTTGGGGAATTTACATACTGTTACGCCCGCAAAAATATTTCACCGCGAATATAAGTTTACGCGTCCTTCTTCGCCGTCAAATATTTCAACGCTCTTTCTTCGCCATCAACTATGTAAACAGTCTTCTTCGCTAGAGTTTTTTTATGCGCCTTTTTCGAGGTCAACTTTTGAGCTCACGATTTTATTCGTGTCTAGTGACGATATATTTTAATCAAATTACTAATATCAACCACCACTTCCCATATAGCGAACGAAAGGAAATAACTTTAATTTTTGATTAAAGAAAATAAAACCAATATCGTTCGCGCAGTTTTCAAGCATTTTCTTAAATGAAAAAGTTGCTTAATTTGTTCAACAAATGTGTCCACACAAAAATGAATTATTTTTTTATATAGTATTCTAATAAGTAATAGCTAGTTAATATTGTGAAAAAAATAAAATATGTATGACGCGCTGTAAGCCAGATTCACCTGAATTCTGACTAGAAACTTTACTATTTTTTCTCGCATTTTTATTTATTAAGGTAAAGATCCTCTATTAAATTATAAATACATTTTATATCCCGTTTCTCAGCTCACAAATGCACCTTCATATATACATAAAAATCAAGTTAAAGGCTTCTTATATAAATAAATATACTTAATCATTTTTAATTTAAATATACTTACAGACTTACTTCTTTGGGTCCGAAAATCCTCTTAAAGGTCTGAGTCTCAATAGAGAAAATGTAACCATTACTCACGGCTATGAAGCTATATTGATGTTCTATGGTTACGATTTGGGAATGGATATGGTATCATCTGCAGTAACAATGCCAATCACTACTACATCAGAGCCCAAAATAACCGAAAACAAATCAGTGGTCGCAACCACAGCAATGCCCGAAGTTATCACAATAAATATTCCAGATTTCAACACAGAAAACAGTACTGAAAGGAATTTGATAAAAGAGAATAATGTCATTACCTCAGATCCAGGTCAAACGGCTTCGCCTAGCATAATGGCGATAACTACAGTAACACCTACTGCTGTTGCTGAAAACAAAATGGGAACTACAACTGAAACCAGTCAAATTACGACATCATCAGAAAATACTACGATAGAAGCAACCACAGAAAACCCTGGGTCATCAACAACTTTTGCAGAAGAGGTAACTAGCGAAACAAATGAGGATACCACAGCAGCGAATCCTACGCCAGGTAATGATGTTGCCGAACTAGTGGGTACATTACCCACCGAAATCAATTCAATGCCCTTTCAGAGGTTACAGAAATCACGTCCTTTCCATCAACCAAGCGTCAAACTGCTAGCTCCTTTATCGTCGATTGCTATACCCAAACACAACTATTTGCCGCAGCATGCGCAATTGCGAAGCGGTCGTCATAAACGACATTTACTTGCCTTAAAGGAGGACAACAGTAATCTTTTCGTAACACTTTTCAGTCCGCAACACCAACTACACCGTGATTTGTATGCGATATCTCATTCAGGTACTGGAACTGCGGAGCGTGGGCAATTCACAAACAAATATGAAGTTGAAACGCTGGACTCGCGACTACTGAATGTGGCAAACACCAAGAGCAATTATGGTTTTAATACAGATGTAATAAGTCACGTATTCTACTTAGGGAACCATCAACTTATTCACACAACATTCAAAGTTTACAATGCGGTTTTGTATTTTAAATATTTTGAAGAATTAAAAATGAGTGCTCTTGAACTCGAACTGGATACACCTGAATATAATTTGATGATTTTACTACCTGATGATCAGATGGATTTGGTAGCGGCGACGGCATCACTTGGATTGGCCCCATCCTTGCGATATATAAGAAAACAACTAAAGCCCAGATGGGTTCAAGCTATTATACCAGACTTCAGACTGAATGGAATAATGTTTCTTACCAATGACCTTCAAAATGTAAGTGATAAAAAATAAGTATGTCGACAGGCTGGCTTTAGTATAATGCAACATACGATTGCGAATGACTCACTGGCGCCGAGCCGATGAAGAACTTTGGCAAGTAAACGTGCAAGAAATAGTTCCGATAATTGCAAGTCAATATTCTTATAAAGTCTCATCAAAAAATTCCTTGTCGTTTAAAGAATAAAGGGAATTCCGCATTATACTAAAGCCAGCCTTTCGACATAAGCTACTATTCCAAACGAACACAGATATATTCTGAACGTACCCAGAAGAAATTTTATGCATACGACATTGCTGTTGGTGGCATGAGCTTGCTGCTGTGTATACATGCCAGTATAAATGAATCTTCATTTCCATTTAACACGCGTGGTTTCTCAGAGCGTATGCGTACTCTAACCATAAACTTGTACTACGGCTGTATGCATATGGCTGTATTAATATTTCAAACATACAAAAATCCATTAATGGAACAGATTAAAGCATTCTTACAAGATATGTGTCCCCATATGAAAATGCTACTTTTCTGATACATTTTAATATATAATATATGCAAAAGAATATCTTAAAAAAACCCGTTTGTGCTGAAAATAGTATCGCATAACACGTCCGTTCACCAAAATTTTTGTACAAATAAAAAAAAATCCCACTTCAAATCAGTTATGGAATATGGTCGCAAGTGCATGGTATCGAACGACAGCCTAATATAGTACTGAATCCAATGAAATAGTATCGAATTTTTTTCTAAGTTCACATTCAAAGAAAAATATGGTTTTATAAATCTTTTTATTAAACAGGACTTCAGAGTTAACAAACACAACAAAAATGCTTTATATTTTTAGTTTAATATACATATGCACATATTTATACATATATAATGTTTCACATTAATATACGAATATATCTTTTACATTTATAATGTAGAAATAAGTAGCTTCAAAGTACTTTATCTATTCTTAGGTAATTCAAAATTATAGCAGCATTTTGGCTTTTAAAAAATCTTTTGTTTGTATTAAAAACGAAACAGTACTGACTTGTAAACGATTTCGCAATTTTGTTTTGACTAGATTTTGGACAGAAAAAACACGTTCAACACTGGCTGAGGGATGTGGAATAGATAAAATTCCTCTAACAATCCTTGAAATGTTTTTGAAAAGAGGCTCGTTGAATTAATTTTTTAAACAGGAAACTTTCCCAAAATTCGGCGATTCCACAATTCTTAAACGATTTTAGTTCTTCAAATTCTGATAGTGACCAATATTCATTGTTAATTTCCTCTAAGTATTTAATCTCTTTGGGAAAGAGTCTAATAATAATTGGTACAATAGTATTTGTTTTACCCTACAAAACATGTTCGGATGTAAATTTAGGCATGAAGTTTAACACTTCATCATTAAAGTTATTTTTTTTTCTTAAAGACTCAACAAATTTGATGTAAAAACTCAAAATGTTCCGTTTAAATTTTAGAACATCTTCATCTGATATAACATCTGACCCAATCAATAAATCTACTCCAACTCCGCAATACACCTCGCTAATAGATAATTGATCTTCAAGTAAATTAATATAGTTTATACCTTTATCATCTATTGCATCTTTCCTTAAAATATTCCTTGCCAAATTGTGAAACAAGAACGTAATTCTTGGAAGAAATATATGAATACGCGCATCCTCCGACTGCATTTCCAAATTAATATCATTAATTATTTTTAAGACGTATGATAGGAAAAGAAAATATAGTTTTATATAAGAACTTTTAATTGACCGTGCAATAAATTCTACATTGCCATCCATTTCAAAGTTTAAAGTTTGTTAGTGTAAAATAACACTGAAGTGGCTGCCACTGTTCTAAAATTCTGTCGATTGCTGCTTGCCTGGAAAGCCACCTAGTATTAACATATTTTAGTATAGTATGTTCTTCCACAAAAAAATATTTTTGAAAAGACAAAAAATCCTCTTTTCGAGACGAACTGTTACAACAGAAATAAAAATTTATGGCCTTAATCAGTTTATCCACGTCATTCGGGATCGCATCTGATGCAGCCGCCGCAGCGAGATTAAAAATATGGCAAATGCAACCATTCACAAAAAACTCAGTGCGTGTAGTCCCTACGCGCGGAAGAAGTGAAACTTAATAGAGGAAATGCCAGAAAGAAAGAAAATGCGATATCTATACACATGTACATATTTTCTGATATACAAAAATCATATTTATTTAAAATTTTTTTCAACGGCCTTTAATTTTTTATTTTTTATAACCAACTGCAAAGTTTAATTATTATTGGTTCCTGTGAAAACATCCATATCTACAATATTAACTAGTAGATTTTGGTAACTAAATTAAGATATGAAATGTTTTATTTCATCTTCATCTCCATCTTCATCTTCATCTTCATCTTCATCTTCATCTTCATCTTCATCTTCATCTTCATCTTCATCTTCATCTTCATCTTCATCTTCATCTCCATCTTCATCTTCATATTCATCTTCATATTCATATTCATCTTCATCTTTATCTTCATCTTCATCTTCATCTTCATCTTCATCTTCATCTTCATCTTCATCTTCATCTTCATCTTCATCTTCATCTTCATCTTCATCTTCATCTTCATCTTCATCTTCATCTTCATCTTCATCTTCATCTTCGTCTTCATCTTCATCTTCATCTTCATCTTCATCTTCATCTTCATCATCTTCATCTTCATCTTCATCTTCATCTTCACCTTCATCTACATCTTCATCTTCATCTTCATCTTCATCTTCATCTTCATCTTCATCTTCATCTTCATCTTCATCTTCATCTTCATCTTCATCTTCATCTTCATCTTCATTTTCATCTTCATCTTCATCTTCATCTTCATCTTCATCTTCATCTTATCTTTATATTATTATTGCATTAGTATTTTCCCGCCCAATTGGCGTTTAACGCAGCTATTCGTTTTCTATACCCGTCATATGCTACCTGTACCGTGGCGTTAAATATTTATCGCAAACATAACGGAGCTATAATAATAAGATTTTCTTCAATAATTTGAGTTTAACTTTTTACACTGGTGGCCACCCTCTTCAGGCACCTCAAAAATATAATAATTTAACTAAATTTAACTTTTGAAACAGATGGCAACCCTCCTTCATTTAGCTAGAAAATACAACTTATTCAAAACCATTTCTTTTGATACCCATATTGGGATAATTCGTTTAACTTAATAACTAAATTGAATTTGATTTTCGTATATATGGCAACCCTTTAAAAGACTAAAACCATACTGCACATCTGCAGGTCAAGCCCTTTCATGTGACACCTCATTTTTGAAAATCGTACGAACGATACAGATTTTATGACGTGGTGTTAAATATTTAACGCAAC
>NW_023458555.1:57700119-57700260 GCF_013731165.1 Rhagoletis pomonella | reverse complement strand
TCTAACATGTGGAAACTCCTTTCATGGAACTAAAGCTACGTTGCACACCCGAAGGACAAGGCCTCTCATGTGACACCTCATTTTTAAAAATCGAACGAACGATACAGATTTTATGACGTGGTGTTAAATATTTAACGCAAC
>NW_023458555.1:57610491-57695119 GCF_013731165.1 Rhagoletis pomonella | reverse complement strand
AATATATAATTACTAATAAGTTGAAGTTTTAATAACAACATATAATTTGCGTAGTATTTGGCAGAAATATGCACATACGTATGTATGTATGTACATTCTTATCTATATATGCATGTATGTATGTATTTATGCTATCAATTAATGGAGTATGTATTTACATACATATGCGTGGGAAATGCATTTTCATTTCACTGCAAAACTATTGGGGCATATTCGTAGACGAAATAAAGACGACTCTGAAGTTAAAGTTTGTGAACCTCAAATAAGAAGGAAGTTATTATATGTATATATGTATAGTATGTGCATGTGTAAGAACATTATCAATAAATGATTTTCGAGGTTGTTTAGGTATGTATGTACACATAAGTACATAGAGGGGAACGTTATCAATGCATATACATATGATTTTGCAGTATGTGCATTTTTACATAAATATGTACATACCGCATTTGTAAGTACACACATACATCCGTATGCGCATGCGTGAGAAATAAAGTCGACTCTAAACTTACATAGTTGCAACGTTTTACAGATATTCTATTGAAAATTAAGTCAAAAATCTGTAACTAACTTTAGTGTCGACTTTATTTTGACTATGAATATGCCCCATTAATTACATATAATACGAGTATTGCATTGGAAAATGATCATGCAACACATTTGCTCAAAATAAATGTTCATAAAACTCAAAAATAACTTTTCAAGAAAACACCTTGAAGTTAACAAGTGCATTGCACTTGTACGTTTTTTTGTCAATGTGTCCATGTTTAAAGTGAATTTGTGAAAAAAACTAAGGCAGCTAGAAAACTGCGATGTATTGCATTGAAAATATCTAGCATAGAAGCTACCATAACAACCGATAAAAAAGAAAAAGCCGATTTTTCAACCAAAAGCCCCTTTGAAATATCGTCGGCAAATCACCAAATAGTTTGCCAATTGCATGTGTACATAATTTTCACAAATGTAGATATGTATTTATTAGCACATACACATACATACATACATATGTATCTTCGAACAATACACAACTAAATAATATAAACAATTTTCTTTTTTTTTGTAATAAATCAAAACTATCAATAGCATGTATTTTTTACCAATTTTACCATTTTCTTAACTAACATGCATTTTTACTATTTACATAATATAATACTCGTACAAGAAGCGAACTTGAACAGATGCTTGCTAAAAGCAACATTAACTACTGAATAAATTATATTTAACAAATGGTCTTGCAGAAACGCAAATCAGCAATTCTAACTAATATAAAAGTACATTTAATACAATTTAACTGCATATATTAATTTATTTAATTTTATAAAAACATATACATGAATATGTTTCTGCATTCACAAGCAACCTAGCAACAGCCAGGCACTTGCAACATAACATAACATTATCATAACAGAAATTTACATTTTTCTCTGTTAACTCTTGTTGAAATGTTAATCGCGCTGTGGTGATATTCCATGGATTTATCAGCCAAACAATTTTATGTTCCAAAAATTTGCACCTTCTCTATCTAAGTTCTCTGATAGTACCACTAATCAATACTTATTTTTGTGATTTAGTTATTTGCAAGTACAAAATTATCTCAGCGTCTATAAGGCAAAGTTTACCATTTTGCAAACTGTTATTTGCAAATAATAGTCCGTATAAACTATAGTAACAGTTTGTAATGTCTTTTTAAACAAGACATAACATTGCGACTCATAGCGCGATAGCAGATCATTGCGCACACCCATCCATGTTTTCTATGCAAAAAAAAATGTATTTCCTATTCCTCCCGAAACATTTTATGTGTGTATTATTCGAATAGTTGCGCTTTTTCTCACTTTTCTCAATTTACCAAGTATTTTTGTACTCGATACTTTTTACTGCGCTCCAAGTAGGTATCGAAAAAAAAGTACTTGTATCGGAAGCTTATTTTTCTTCAGCATCTTCTTTGAAAGGCAACCCATTAGGGGAATTGGAAGATATGCAATACATTTCCGCAGCTATATAAGCAAGCCCGTCTATACAGTGTTGCCGTTGTGCGACTAAAGGGGCAATTTGACGCTTTTTGAGTGTCTGACTTTTTGAACATTTTGATTTTTTGACCTTTTCCAAAATTATGTGCGACCTTTGCCCCTTTTCAGAGACTTTTTTTATGAAATGTTTACAGAACCATGCTATCAAAAAATATTTCCCCCTGTAATCACTTAAAACTTTTAAGGGAATTGTAACTCTTCTCGTTTTATGTGTATGTTTGCAACCTTGTTTTGTGAAAAGCTTGTCCCGCTATTTTCTTTTTTAATTCAACAAATTTATTCTTTTACAAGTAAAGAAAAGCAAAAATAATATGGTGATCCTTTTTTTCGTAAATACACCCCTTTTTCGACTTTCTGAAAATTCTCAACGGCAAAGCTGCGTCAATACATAACGGTTGTTGGGTCATCTGTCCCTTGCGGGAGACTTTTCTCAAAAACAGATACAACTATATTAAAATCTCGAAACCGCCTTTCAGGAAAACACTTGGAAAAGTTGTTGCTTTTGGGAAATATAACAAAAAAGGAGTTATTTTGTTAAACTCATTTTATAAGAAACAACTTTATCTATTAATCTTGTAGAAATGTATTCTACTGTTTTTGAAATCAAATGCTATAGAAAAATAATTGTTGTGTAGTGAATAATTGTAATATGTTTCATATGGTATGAAAACATGGTATTATATCAATGATATATACGTAGGTATGTATGTGAGATGGCAACCATGTATTATATTAATTATGTATAATGTAATATGGCAACTACACAATACATGTAGTGGAAACCAACTTCCGGTTTTGGGTGCTTTCTAAGAAACACCGAACAGTGTACAACGTGCCTTAAATAAAATCCGACAAAATATAGTAAATCGTTATACCTCATTACAGTTGTCTTAATTTTTGTCTTAAAAATTATTAAAAGATAAATAATCTTGTAAAATTGCATATTTTTTGTAAAAAAAAACAATACAATTACTTTGAAAAATATACAAAATCGTACTCTATGTACAAGTACTCGATACCTTTCCGAAACTGAGTACCATACCATGTTCTGACCGACAACGAAAACACCTTGAAAACGAGTTTTGGGATTGTGGGCTGAAGGCTGTTTACACCGACTGTTGGTGTTTTCGTTGACATTTCTTACATCCCTTGTTTACAGTTTTGCTACACAAATACAAAACCTAAACACTTTTCCTTCGAATTCTTCCATGCTTATTTTATTTTGGTCAGCCATTAACAATAAATCCGAAATGGCGTATTAAAGATGATAAAATATGACTTCCACTTCGATAAATAATCGAAAAAAACTAGTGGCCAGATATTATAGTGTCATAATCAGTACAGTTGTGATCAAAAATCAGTACAAAGCCATAAAAATCAGCTAATTTTTAAGCGTATTTTTTATTATTAACAATATAACAACCAAATAACAGCGCATTAATTTAACAAAAATAACTAATAGACTTTTAAACAGGGTTCGTATTTGCACACGCATGCGCAGCACGTCCTAACATTTTACGCTCACACACGTGTGCTGAGCATATAAAAAATTAAAAACTTGCTCACATCACATGTGTGTGCCGTTTGGTAAAAAGCACGGACACATGTGTGTACTTTATTTTTATTAATATAAAGCACATGTACATGTGTGTGCTTTGCGTGGAGAAACTTGTACACAAGGCGAATTAATATAAGGTGATAGCAGGAGTACAAAAACAAAAATTTACATGTATTTTGTTTTTGCTTTGGCGGCATAAACTGTCAAAATCTGTAAGAGTGTGTTTAGAAATTCAAACAAAATTTTTCAATTTGATATCAGAAGCCGAGCGGCGAAACACATACACAAAATCAGCTGAGCTAGTAACACCACCTTATATAAATTCGCCTTGCTTGTACACTTCGAATTCTAACTGAAATCTTAAAATAATTTTTTAATATGTTTTTTGTCATATAAAAAACAAATAACATCTCACTTTTTATTGAATTCTCTTTCAAAAAATTACGTTTAATAAACAAATTCTTTTAAATATATATTATGTGCATGTGCATGGGCTGAAATTTGTACAAAAATCGGCTCACACACATGTGCATGTGCTTAATAACCCTGCAGTACGGGGGAGCGACTACAGGACTGATGAATCGGTAGGTACCTGGTAAACTCCGTCAATTACCGACCGACTACTTTCAGTGTATTTCATCGATTACTTTTACAAGGCAATGTCCTAGGCCAGACATGGGCACTTTTGCCCGTATGGGCAAGCGAGCCCATTTCGCGGGCTGGATCAGGGGAAAATCATGGGCAAACGGGAAGGGGGCAACAAATCTTACTAATACAGTATAGCAATGAGAGCCACTGCACACGCATTCTGGAGTAAAAAGGCTCACCTCCCAAACGTACGCCACATACACTCCTCGTCATTTGAATAGCTCAACTTTTTAATCTTTAGTATTTACGCTTTTAATTTTGTTTATTTAATATTCATTACATCCGATTTTAAAACCGATTTAAAAAAGTGTCTGTAAAATAGCGGTGATTTTTGACAATTTTTTTGGTGATAGTGCTGCGCATTTTCTCTCATACAAAGTATGCTCGACAAAACTTTTATATGGAATAAAATGCGCCGCACTGTCAATAAAAAATAAATGAATTTGAAAAATCGGGGCTGTTTTAGAGTCACTTCAAACTTGCACTTAATTACACTATAATTGAATGGGCTACAAAACTGCATATCAGAAATTTTTCTAAAAATATTATTAACTTATTCACTGCAGGTCATTAGGATGGCACACTCCTATGTTGACCTTTTTTAAGAACTGTTTCCAGCTCTCGAGAAAAACGGAAAAATCATATAAAATGCTGCCCAAGAAATGGAAAATAAACTTTCTTTTAAGTTTTAGTTTGTAAAAAATTACAAATTGCATTTACCCGTAGAATATGCTATATCGTCACTAGGCACGAATAAAGGCGCGAGCTCAAAAGTTGACGGCGAAAAAAGACGCATAAAAAAATTTCAGCGTCTACTTCGCCAAAGTTTTTTATAAGCATCTTTTTTCGCAAAATTTTTTTAAACGCTTTTTTTCACCGTCAAAACACCAGCGCGCCTTTATTCGTATGTAGTGACGATATTTTTACAAAAAATTTATATTAAATAAACAAACGGAAAACTGTTTATACTAAGAATTGAAAGGGTGTGCAATTCAAATGACGAGGAGTGTATATGAGCAGATGTGATCACTACCACAAGTAAACGCGAGCTGAAAGCGTGATTGTGTTAGTGTGCCAATTACGTTCCCTGCAAAAAATTGTGCGACTAATCTCTAAAGAGAGTATTCCGAGATTACTCTCAATCGGGTACAATTAGGCATTAATTAGTCCCAACTAGTCTCATTCGGGTACTAATGGAGGTTAATTAGTCTCGACTCATCCCTTACGGGTATAATTGGAGATCAATTCTTCTTCTTCTTAATTGGCGCTGTAACCGCCTAAGCGATTTTGGCCGAGTCCAAAACAGCACGCCAGTAATTTCTCTTCTGTGCTAACTGACGCCAATTGGAAATGCCAAGTGAAGCCAAGTCCTTCTCCACCTGGTCTTTCCAACGCAGAGGAGGCCTTCCTCTTCCTCTGTTACCAGCATCGCGGCCCGCGTTGAATACTTTCAGAGCAGGAGCGTTTCTGTCCATCCGAACGACATGGCCAAGCCAGCGGAGCCGCTGAATTTTAATTGGCTGCACTATGTCTATATCGTTGTAAAGCTCATACAGCTCATCGTTAAATCGTCTGCGATATTCGCCATCACCTACGCGTAAAGGTCCGTAAATCTTTCGCAGAATCTTTCTCTCGAAAACTCCAAGAGCCGCCTCATCAGATGCTTTCATTGTCCATGCTTCCGCGCCATACACCAGCACAGGCATGATGAGTGACTTATAGAGTGTGATCTTTGTACGACGAGAGAGGACTTTACTTCTCAATTGCCTACTCAGCCCAAAGTAGCACTTGTTGGCAAGAGTGATTCTCCGTTGGATTTCAAGGCTGACATTATTATTGGTGTTAATGCTGGTTCCCAAATAAACGAAGTCGTCTACTTTTTCAAACTTGTAACTGTCAACGTGACGTGGGTGCCAAGACGCGTATGCTCTGACTGTTTGTGTGATGACAGGAGATACTTCGTTTTGTCCTCGTTCACCACCAGACCCATTCGCTTTGCTTCTCTATCCAATCCCGAGAAGGCAGAACAGACGTAGCCCTTGTTTTTACCGATAATATCGATGTCGTCGGCATACGCCAGCAATTGTACGCTCTTATAAAGTATTGTGCCTCAGCGGTTCAGTTCTGCGGCTCTTATTATCTTCTCCAACATCAGATTAAAGAAATCACACGAAAGGGAGTCCCCTTGTCTGAAACCTCGTTTGGTATCAAACGGCTCGGAGAGGTCCTTCCCTATTCTAATGGAGCTGGTGGTATTGCTCAACGTCATTTTACACAGCCGTATTAGTTTCGCGGGGATACCAAATTCAGACATCGCGGCATAAAGGCAACTTCTCTTCGTGCTGTCGAAAGCGGCTTTGAAATCGACAAATAGATGGTGCGTGTCGATCCTATTCTCGCGGGTCTTTTCCAAGAGTTGACGTGTTGTGAATACCTGATCTAAGGTGGATTTTCCAGGCCTAAAGCCACACTGATAAGGCCCAATCAGCTCGTTGACGGTGGGCTTCAGTCTTTCGCACAATACGCTCGATAAGACCTTGTAACCTATGTTTAGAAGGCTGATCCCGCGGTAGTTGGCGCGTATGGCGGGGTCGCCTTTCTTGTGGATTGGGCAGAGCACACTTAAATTCCAGTCGTCGGGCATGCGTTCATCTGACCATATTCTGCATACGAGCTGATGCATGCACCTCATCAGCTCCTCGCCGCCGTACTTGAATAGCTCGGCTGGCAGGCCGTCAGCTCCAGCAGCTTTGTTGTTTTTCAGCCGCGTAATCGCTATTCGTACCTCGTCATAGTCAGGCGGTGGGACAGCTACACCATCATCATCGACTGGGGACTCATCTTCTTCACTACTTTCAGCGCTGCAACCATTCAGTAGGTTATAAAAGTGTTCCCTCCACAATTTAAGTATATTCTGGACATCGGTCACTAGGTCGCCATTGTTGTTCTTACAGGAGTTCGCCCCGGTCTTGAAACCTTCCGTAAGTCGCCTAACCCTCTGGTAGAATTTTCGGGCGTTCTTCCTGTCGGCCAGCATCTCAAGCTCTTCGCACTCACGTATTTCGGCCTCTCTCTTCTTATTGCGGCAAATACGTCTCGCTTCCTTCTTCAGTTCCCTATAACGGTCCCACATGGCTCGCGTTGCGCCCGATCGCAGCGTGGCCCTGTAGGCGGCATCTTTTTTCTCGCGGCTTCTTGACATTCCTCATCGTACCAGTTGTTCTTTCGGGCTCGCTGAAATCCAACTACTTCTTCGGCGGCGGTACTTAATGATCGGGAAATGTGGTTCCACTGCTCGCGTATGTCAGATTGTTGAAAAGTGCTCTCAGAGAGCAGGTGTGTGAGTCTAGTGGCGAATAAATTGGCCGTCTGTTGTGATTGCAGCTTTTCGACGTTAAGCTTTCCTTGCATTGTTGGGCGCACATTTTTTGCTGCACAGAGGCGGGTGCGTATCTTGGCTACAACAAGATAGTGGTCCGAGTCGATGTTTGGCCCTCGGAGTGTACGTACGTCCAAAACGCTTGAAGCATGCCTTCCGTCTATCACAACATGATCGATTTGGTTTCTCAGTTTTTCGATCTGGAGACAGCCATGTAGCTTGGTGGATGTTCTTATGCTGGAACCTAGTACTACATATTACCATATTTCGAGCCCCGGCGAAGTCGATCAGCCTCAGTCCGTTATCGGACGTTTCGTCGTGGAGGCTGAATTTTCCGACAGTGGCGCCAAAGATCCCTTCCTTGCCCACCTTAGCATTAAAATCGCCAAGCACGATTTTGACATCGTGTCGGGGGCAGCGCTCATATGTACGTTCCAAGCGCTCATAGAAGAGATCCTTGGACGCCTCATCCTTCTCTTCCGTCGGGGCATGGGCGCAGATGAGCGAGATGTTGAAGAGTCTAGCTTTGATGAGGATTGTGGCTAGACGTTCGTCCACCGGGGTGAACGCCAGTACTCGGCGACGGAGTCTCTCTCCTACCACGAATCCAACACCGAATTTGCGCTCCTTTACGTGGCAACTGTAGTAGACGTCGCCAGGCTTCACGCTTACTTTTCCTTGCCCCGTCCATCGCATTTCTTGGATGGCGATGATGTCAGCCTTTGTCTTCCCGAGGACATCAACCAGCCGGGCAGAGGCACCTTCCCCATTAAGGGTCCGGATATTCCAGGTGCATACCCTTAAATCATAGTCCTTTATACGTTTGCCGTGGTCATCATCAGAAAAATTGGGTCTCATCCGAGGCTGTTTTTTTCTTTTCATTGGGCGGGGTTTTAACGTGGCGGGACCCAAACCCAGCGCACGCGAAGTTTTACGCCTTCTCACTTTAGCTCGCTCCCAAACGGGTGTTTGGTTGCTACCCAGAGGATACGTGGATATAAATATCCGGACGTTGTGAGCTGCGATTTGAACCGTACGCACAAGAATCGCTTCTGGCCACTCCCTGGTGAATGGCAGTCAAAAGTTTTCCACTTCTGCGCACGGAACCATCCTCCTTGGAGATCAATTAGTCCCCGACTAATCTCTAACGGGTACTATTAACGATTTAATGATATGTACGCACTTAGTAAATTAAATTTCATGTGCGGCGTTGGCACACAGAGAGAGTATTCGCCTAACAAAACTGAGCACCCCGGTTCGAATCTCAGCTGGCGCAAATTTTTATTTTTATTTTTTAAAAGTGAATAGTCGCTTTTTATACCCGTTCGGGTATAAAGGTGAACAATTAGTCTCTTCATAGGACATGCTCGAACAAAAGCGAACAGTTTATTCCATATAAAGAGATCAAATGTGGTATTAGTCGCAGGTTCCTTTGCGATTGCTCCCGGAGTCATGCCGGATTAGTCGCATTTTTTGCAGGGTTTGAATGAATTTGCGTTCACTTTGTTACGCTCTCGCATGTATTTGCATGTGATGCTTACGCTCTTTAAGCAGGCGCTCACTCTCTGTCCATGCTTGTATATGAGCAAATTTGACATCGATATAACTGTTGCCAACTTTGTGCCTTTCGCAAGAAATTAAGTGCGTTTAGGGAATTAAAAGGCAAAAATTGTGTAGTTTAGCGCTTGTTTTGGTCTTTGGTGCCCTTTTCAAGACAATTTTATAATAAAAACGTGATTCTATGGTGACATTTGACTTACACATATGTTAGTGTTTGGCCGAGCTTCTCCTCTGGATAATATGCTCCAAGATAATCCAAACGCAATATTTTCACATAGTCTCTATCACGGAATCCATAGAATATTCTACTAATTAGCTGGGTGTGCGCATTTGTACAAAAGTAAGCAATTGCATGAAAATAAAGCCTCTAGAAAAACCAAGTTTTGGAAATTGCTTTACGAATAAAAAAACATTTAGCAAATTAAATTTATTAAATTGATTAACTGCGCATAGTTGGAAATATTAACAAGTTTCATTGTGTGATTACTTAAAATATTTGAACATACAGCTTTATATGCGAAAATACCATTAAACACAGCAACACAAAATTTGTGTTTTTTTTTTGGGGAAAATTGCGCTATTTTCAGTATTTTGGTGCTTTTTTAAATAAAAAACTTGGCGATCAGGGCTGCCAACTTGGCTCAAACCGTGCCATTTTTGGCACTATTTTACATGAAATGGCACTGAATTTTTCAATTTTGCACAAAGTGCCAAAATGGTACTTTTGAAAAAAAGCCAAATTTAAATACATTTTTATGAAATCCTTTCTCAACTAAAATTTTCTAATTTCCATAGTATATACAACTGGTTTATCTTACTTTGACATTGGGCTTTTGTTTTAATTTGTCTAATTTTAATGCTAATGGGAAGAACTAAAGAGAATGACACCTTTTGTGGCACTTTTAATTTTCTATTTGGCACGTTTTGGCACTTTTTTATCCTCAATATGGCACTTAATAGCTATGTATGGTTGCAGCCCTGTTGGCAAATTTGATCACTAGCTGACCTTCACCGAGCGCTCTTTGCTGGGTTCGGACTACAAAAATGGAAGTAAATATCAAGTATTCGTAGTAGATGTGCATTTCTTATCTTTATAAAAAACAATTCATTTCTCCTCGTATCCCTGTACAAATAAGGAGCTAAAGCGGCCTTATAAGGGTCGATATCTGTAGACTGGAAAATCGACCAGCTAGTGGTTGAGATGTCATTTACACGGGTCGATTTTGGTTGAACAACAAAAATCTACTAGAAAATCGACCCGTGTAAAGGCGCCTTAATCCAGCGAGCAATTATCATTAAAGTTAAAATGCCTTGGTTAAAATTAATAAAAAGTTATTTCATTCTTTCTCTACCGGGACAATTGTTACATCGGTGGGCAACGACGCAATTACAGAACTTTAGACAGAGCAATATTTTTCGATCGGGTTCAAATCGGGCGATTGTGAGGGCCTATTCACGAATTCAAGTGTATTTGCAAAGTTGCTGTAGCTCACCAATGTAACAATCGTGTCCTCCTCCTCCTTTCTATTTGAAGAGTAAATTTTTTGATGCAACAAAACGGAGCAGATTTTCAGTTGAGCGAAGTAGAGGACTAGGTTTCAAATTTTTTCGACAAAACGGAACAAATGTACACCTATCGGAGCGAAGTCCGAACGATGGCCGCAGCCGTACTGCGATGAACATGATGTCGGTGGGATATAAATAATTGTTTCGCAACTTTTCATACCCTTCCTCCCGTAAACTGTTTTTCCCTTTCTCCAGCCCGCGCTTGCACTTTCGCTACTGCGCGGGCAAAAATGTCTGTCCTAGGCGGTAGTCACCATCGGCTCTCTCTGCACTACCGGGTAATCACTTGCGTGATTTTTGAGCGCCCTCTGTCGCTATTCTGCTTCCGACTGGTTCGACTCTGCACTACCATGTGCACTACCACGGGTTAATAGAGTAGCTACTTACCTAGGAGTCGGTGCTGTAGCGGTTCAAAAGTAGCGATTGACTCCAGCAGTACTGGAAGAAAAACAGCACACACTTTTCTGTGAGCCGAGTTTGTTTTCCACATATGCACACACATGTGTATGAGCAGTGGTGCAAGTTGAATGTGTTTCTGGCGTGTGTGTGAGCAGTAGAGGTGTCAAACTATCGATAGTCACACCATCGAGGGTTTTGATAGTTTTCAGAAAAACTATCAATATTCACGATAGTCTCAAAAAAAACAAAACTATCGATAGCACTATCGATAGCGCTAAATCAGTTAGGTTGCTTGTTTTTACAGGATCATAGTGAAATAAATATTATCTTATAAAAGTTATAATCATTTAAAATTAAGTAACTGCTTAGCCAAAATACTTCTCTTTTTAGAAAGTTCAAAAACAAACACAAGTTATACAAACAAAACGGGATTTACGATTAACATATGTATGTATAATTTCAAAAAAATTGGGAGAGATGATCGATAGTCCTACTAAACTATCGATATTTTTGATAGTATAAGAAAAAACTATCAATGAGTATTGATAGTCTAAAAAAATTGAAACTATCGATAGTATCGATAGTGCCATCGATAGTTTGACAACTCTAGTGAGCAGAGCATGTGTGCGCAAATACGAACCCTGCTTTTAAATAGATATAGTATTATCAATATAAAAATTCATTACTTTCAAACAAATCAAAGGTTTTACGTATGTAAGCTGTGCACAGGAAACTAGTAGTAAAATGTATTGACAGGTTTTGAAAATTGTTTCTTTCCTTACTTAATTTAAATTTTTTTATAAAAATATAGTTAATTCTACAACAGAAGACATGTGAGTTGAAGTCTTAAACTTTCTAGAAAATTTATAAAAATTTAGTTTCAGTACAGAGTTCAGTTTCAGTAGAAGACGAGCTCGAGTCAGAATCTGTTTGCATATTTTAAGCTACAAATTTAAAACAGATTTAGTTGGTGTGCTTATTAAATACAACATTCACATTAAAATGTTGACTAAAAGGTATATTACCGAATTATCACTAAACGAATTTTCGAGTACGAATGATATTTAATAGTATGTGCAAGTAAAATTACAGATGGTCGAACATCAAAAATCAAAGTATAAGCTACATATACCATATCCAAGAGTCGGTAGTTTGCACCTTTTCCAAATTTTTAGAACTTACATTGCACCGTAGCAGTAGTCGTCTAACGTTTGAAATACTGACAGCCGATTTCTCAGTGGATGTTTAATTATAATCAAAAGATTGTCTCTTATTGTCATTTTCTCAGTGTACTTAATATATGATTAACTCACCACCACCATTCATAAGATTTATTAATGGCGAAACCAGCTTTTCCTGCAAATCCTGTAAAACTTGCAAATCGTGAAGTTGGGTTGAGATGAATTCAAACAGGTTGTTATTTTGCGAAATCTTATGAAACGAAACAATTGCAAGCTGACACCTATTTAATAATGGTTTTAATTTAAGTAATGCTTTCAATCTGCTCACACGTATGAGTTGTCAAAAACCATTGTTTTGAACCTCAAGTAAATGACAATTACACCAATTTACAAAAGTATTTATTAAATCTAAAGATCAGTACAAAATCAGTACAAACTCAAAAAACCTGCAGATTTTGCGTACTGATTTCGGACTCTTAAAAATCAGCACAATAGAAAAAAATCAGCACATGTACAGATTAAATCAGCGCATCTGGCCAACATATTTTGATTAAAAGAAAAATACTGATAAAAATAAAATTTTTCATAAAAACGGGGTTGAAATCTTGAAATTCCTGCCCGTAGTTTGTTTGTAAGTCAAATATGAGTGGCATTGTGCTACTATGATAGCACGGCCGAGTAATCATAGCCAACTTATGTACAGTAGTCGAAAAAATTATAGCCGCACCAAATTTTGACAAGTTTTAAAATATAATTTTTGTTGTTATTTAATTTCGGCTAGTTTTTTATAGTTCGCTCTTTACCAACATCCGTATAAATACAAGTTTAAAGGCAGTCACACGATTGGGTATTTGCTAAAATTTGGTGTAAATCGTATCCCAATTGTTTGAACACCCAAAATATTTTTCACTATCCCAATCACGAAAATTGATTTATTGAAATTTTTCAATAGAACATCGCTGTATTGTACCAATCTTTTGAATGCAAAAAAAAATTGTCCCACTTTTTTTACCAATAGCCCAATATAAAAATTTGCAAATCTGTACAAATGTACCAATCGAGTGACACTGCCTTAAAAATGTTTGCAATTTAAAAAACAATTCTACAAATTTTCGTTAAAATGTCGAGTTTTTTAATTAAGTTCTGAGTATGCAGTTTTGTAGCCCATTGAATTCTAGTAGAACACACGTTTCAAATGGCAGAAAATGTCGATTGATTTTTTAGAATTTATAAAAGTTCGAAATTTGCACGAAAGTTTTTTGAATTTTTTTAATAAATATTGCACAGATGAGTAGTCCACTTGCAAACAGCGTTATGTGATTTTATAATAGTGAGCCATAATTTTAAAAAACGTCTACAACAACAAGTAACATCCAAATCGTATATTTCTCTTTATTATCTGAAAATTTGGATAAACAAGAGCCTAATAACATTAAAAAACAATATGGCAATGTGGTAGTTTTTGCAAATTTTATATATAAAAATTGAATATAGTTGAATAGTTTTGAAACAGTAACTTTTACATAGCCATCTTTTTTTTGCATTTCGCGTTCGCTCTTCCATGAAGATTGGACTGCTTCTTTTTTACGACGCCTTCCACTAGGCACTGAAACTACCACGTTTTCTTGCAGTTTTCTAAGTTCATCAGAAGATGGAGACTTTTGAAAGTGATAAATAAATATTATAGCGACTTTTGCAATAGTAGTTAACATTTGATGCTATTTTTTCAGAAAATAGAACCCCAACATCCCTCCCTAAATACGGCCTTGAGTCCGAGCATTGGCTGTTGAGCAAAACTTCGCTGCTTCGTACACAAGCGCATTTGTGTGATAGTGTGAGTGCCCACCTCTAACCCTGCAGGAAATGTGTCTAACTATAAGCTAACTTTATGTTGATTAGGAAGGAGCTAAAATTCCCTTATTATCTGTATATTTTCTTCGACGAAAGTTAACTATATTTCTATGGCGATGGCCGTGAAATAGTCAAGGGTGGTTTACCTCTGCATTAGATGTAGTCAGGGGTGGTTACCTCTGCATTTGATGCAACTAACTTGTAACTAACTACTTTTGGACATAAAATATCAATGGGAAAACAAAATATTTTATTTTTATTTTTATTTACTTTGTTTATTTTATAACATTTCACACTTGTTTCTATATTCGGCTGCTTGCGATGTGCGGGATATTTAAAAAGAAACGCGTTTAAAGAAAACAGTCTCGAGCTTTACTCCTGCATTACTTGTCCACTTGTTTCAAGTTAGCTTTTTGGAGCTAACCACAAGTTATATATTTTTTAGAAATCCAGCAAAAAACCTAACTACAAGTAGGTTATTTTTTATCAGTTGATATTTTTTTCTGCAGGGGATTTAGTGGGCTGTTGAAAACCAGATTGACAGTTCCAAAACCCTTTTACTGAGAAGCCTACAAGAAGAGGTTATGCAAATGAGTTTGCAGATCAATAAACGTCAGAACTTAATGACGGAGTTTCTAGTAGACGGATGTTCTAATTTAGTATTTTAACCTTTATATATATATAACAAGTTTATGTTTTGATTTTGTTTTTTTAAGAAAATACAAAATACTTATGAAGTGACGAAGTGAAGGCTTCTAGAGTGAAGTGAAAAACTTCAATTGAAGTGGCAGCGGCCGCACTGGTATGCTGTAGTAGTTAAATGTGAAAAACCTGTTCAAAATTACTTTAAAAAACATCCACGTTTTTCAGTACAATATCTAGAGTGGAACCACTATTTTGGCTGATTAAAGATGAATCCCAAATATCTCGAAAACTTGCCCGCTGGAAAAAAATTTACTCGACGGAATCAGCGAGCTATTCTAAATAGTGGCAGAATAAAAATTTGTGATCCAGTGAAATCATTGATTTATAGATTTTCATCCCTTTAGACCAATTCCTTGTATTTTTATTTAAATTTAAATATATTTCTTGATAAAGTTTTATTTTTTTAAGCAATTTTAAATACGCTTTAAACCAATAAACCAACTTTAACATTTTCAATAAACTATTGAACACGAAACTATGTAACACGAAAATAAATATCTTTTGAGGCAAGGCTAGCTTCATTATTCTACAGGTTATTATTAAAATCTCGTCTGCATGTCGTTCAGACAATTTTTGGAGGAAAAATTCAAATTATCTATATATATAAAATAAAGTCGTGTTAGTTACACCATTTATAACTCAAGAACCGCTGGACCGATTTTTATGATATTGGGTTTTCGAATTTGTCTACCTTCCGAATAGCAGAATAACTATTAAAACAACCGCTAGGTGGCGCTGGAGTCGAGTTATTCGTAAAACCCTTATTTATGGCCCGATTCGCCACATATTTGCGATATGTATTGACAATAGAAAAAAACAATACCATTACAAAAAAAGACCCGCCAGGTGGCGTTGGAGTCGAGTTATTACTAAAAATCGTGTTTATTGTCCGAGTATCCTCAGATTCAAAACATGTATTGATATATATGTATATGTAACCAAAAATCGTTTTTATGCTTGAATTTATTTCATTATCGAAATATATGAATTCACATATCAAAGGTCCTCTGCAATTTAAAAATCAAATCCCTTATTACTGTTAAGAGACTCATGTCTCGAGTCCTTGGCTAACCCATGTCCAATCCTAACTAAAGTAAATTGTAAAGATTAAAAGTGAATAAGACAACAATTAAAGACATGAGCCACTTAACAATAGTACGAGTTTTTATTCTTTGAATTTTGAATTGTGTCAGGAATTATGACAGGAAAAGATACGTATGTATGTATACTTTTGCCAAAAAAACTTAAATTCAGTCGGAAACCGCCGTTTACGAACAGCTGTTCCTTTTCATATATATATATATATAAAAAATGGTGCGAAAAATGTATAGTAATTCATCAATTGAGAACGGTTGGGCCGATTTAGGATAATTGTGAAATTCATTGTAAGCATATTCAATTGGGACCAATTTTGTCCTATGTTTCATGACCGATTCGAATGGTTGCTGTTTGTTTGGAAAGGTGTTTAGAAGGAGGAGTACACAAAGTTTTAATTCTTCCGATAGGTGGTGCAGGGGTCGAGCTACGCTTAAAAAATGCATTTGGTACGTAGGTAGCCTTTTGCCTTGATTAGCGTATAGGATCATTTTTTTCCGTTAAGTGGACCAGGGACTTATCTATTCGAAAAAGTCTTATTTATGGCCCGATTTGCATGAAATTCGGCACGTAGATAGCTTATTACCAGGATTAACATATAAGATATTTTTCGATAGGTGGACCATATACCGATCTATTGGAAAAAATCTTATTCATGCTGCCACTTGCTTGAAATTAGACACCCGTATTATAGATATGCGAAGAATAAAATTGAGTCATTGTTTTGCAGTTCGAAAGGTTTTTGAAAGCGCCGCAAACATGCGGGTATTCGCTATTTAACAATATTTATTACACAGGCCAACAAAAATGGAAACAAAATTTGATGCAACAAATGTTAACGCTGTTTTTGACAGAATTTTTTGTGTTGATGACGAATCCGTAAGCATAAAGTTTCCATCAGCTCCAGATATTAAGAAAAAGGAGGTCAAAGTGTCAGAAAAGCGCGTTTTTTGCAATATTTGAGAAGCTCTAGCAAATAAACAAAGGGTGGTAGAACCTTCCACTTAGAAGCCGATTTTTTGACACTTTCATCACGCTTTTCTCAAAATCTGGAGCCGATGGAAACTTTATAATTACGGATTCATAATCAGCACAAAAATTTTCCGCATCAAAATCGGTATTGCCCAGTGTTACCAACACCAATTATATAAAGAAAAGCTCCTTCTTTTTATAAGAGGTGATCTCGCGAACTGCAGAATTGAACCGCTCAGGAACAATTTTTATTTTATTTTATTTTACTACAAGAGCGTACAATTGCTGGCTTATGCCGATGCAATCGACATCATCGGTAACAAAAACCGCGAAGTCTGTTCTGCCTTTTCCAAGTTGGATAAGGAAGCAAATCGAATGGGTCTGGTGGTAAAGGAGGACAAGACGAAGTATCTCCTCTCAACAAACAAACAGTCAGTACATTCGCGCTTGACACCCACGTCACTGTTGACAATTATAATTTCGAGAAAGTAGAGAATTTCATTTACTTGGGGACCAGCATTAGCACCGATAATAATGGGCCGTATGAATTAAAAAATAAGCAATTGCTTTTTCTTCAACTTTCTTACACTTTACTCGATTTGTTCAAACAAAAAGTATGCAATTTTAAGAAAAAGCAATTGCTTTGTTTTTATTCATTCGGCCCAATGTCAGCATAGAAATCCAACGCAGAATCACTCTTGCCAGCAATTGCTTCTTTGAACTGTTTAGGCAGTTCCTTTCTCGACGTACGAAAACCACACTCTATAAATCACTCATCATGCCTGTGCTGGTATATGGCGCAGAAGCATGGACAATGACAACATCCGATGGGTCGGCTCTTGGAGTATTCGAGAGAAAGATTTTGCGGAAGAATTACAGGCCTTTACGCGTTGGCGACGACGAGTACCGCAGACGATGGAACGATGAGCTGTATGAGCTCATAGTGCAGCGAATTAAAACACAGCGGCTCCGCTGGCTTGGCCATGCCGTTCGAACGGACACCGACGCTCCAGCTCTGAAAGTATTGAACTCGGAACCCGCTGGTGGTAGCAGGCGCTTTCGTCAGGTTATTTAAGACGGCAATGGAGGATATGCCTTCTGTCGACCACAAAAGCAAACGTGAACGTGAATTGCTGGCGAAGACGTTGGACCAAATGTTTCAATAAATAATTTTGGGCGTGACGAAGTTCGCCGGGTCTGCTAGTAATCTTATAAATTTGAAAGACCACAGCCTACACCAAAACCCTATCTTCTCATCGCACATGTGTATGTAGATGTGTGCATATCGCCAATCATAAATCATAATTTCATATTCATCAAAAACAAATTCATTCAATAAGAAATTAGCAGTGTGTATGTAATTTTGCCGCAGATATTGTATATGTATTCAAAAATATTTTAATATTTTTAAGCAGTTTGTCTGAAAGTTGTGAAAAGTAACAATAGCAATAACTTAGCTGCGCTATACGGCTTTCCCCTCCCTGTTGTCCTCTGTGATATGTTGTTGTCTTTCTTATAAAATCGTTGCCCGTTTGTCTCCCTCGCCGCTGTCGACTTGGCTAGGGACACGAATTTCGATACGATGCGATACCATATTTTCTACTCGATAGTTTTAAAACGATATTTTTTGGAATCGAGTACCAGAACCCTAGTATCGTATCGAATGTCATATAGCGTTTTCTTTTCTCAAGAAAAGTTCTGCCCTTTTATGTGGGAACTCTTACTTTGCGTTGCCCTGAAACCTCAGAAAATGTTGCGTTTTTTATATGAGAATGAAACAGAAATTATACTACTTCATCACAATTTATTTATAGAACTTAATAAAGCTGAATTATTCACATGGCCGTAAGTCTTTAGTAATTTTAAAGCAAATACTTATTGCTGATACGGAAAATAATTGTAATTTTACAAGCGTAAATTAAAAATCAACCGTGCAACTCTCACACTCACGTTTATTTGCCGGATCAGAGCGCAACCTGCTGAGAAAAGAACACGACGTCTTGTGAAAGGACTGAGAAAAGAACATGAAAATTTGACAACGCTAACTCACGGCAGAATAAGTGCAGCCTTTTTTCGAGAAAAGAAAACGCTAATAAACTCACATTCCAACACTGAGGGAAAAAAATTTTAGAATTGAAAAAAACGTGCTAAATTAAAAAAAATACGCATATGAAAGAGCACCAACCCAACTCGTTTTAAATTTGAGTATATACGTTATAAAATATGTGGTTGTGAAGTGCGCAGATGTTTTTGCGTAATTAAGAAGAAAAAAGAATTAATTTTATGTTCCGTCTGATGGTAATTGAACCGGGACCCTCTTGGCCGCAACCAATTGTATCAAGCGTCTCTGCACACTCAGCTACAGCCATACATGTAAAGGTGTTTTCAAATGTTGAGTTTGAATCAACATCACAGCGCGCGATTAGTACATTATGTCATACCATATATGTATGTGTTGTCACCGCTGTGCATGCTTTGTATACATATACTTTCTTAATTACATATGAAAAAGCATCCGAGACGTGCAAAACGCCATCCGTGTAGTGAAATATGCTTCATTTTAATACGGGCGTATTTGAATTGAATATTTCCATTATATATACGTAGTGTATGTATAATGGAAAAATCCATTTTGCTAAGACTTTTCACTTGATTTAAATACGAACATTTTTAAACGGTAATCAAATAAAAAATTGTTATTCTTACAACGCGCTTTTTTTCTCAGTGAAGGATAATGGTATTAAAAGCTCAACCTAATATTACCGGCGAGAGTTTTTCTACGCACGCACGCAAGCTTTTCTCATTTGATAAGCCCAAATCAATTTGCGTGCGTGATTTCTGTCAAAAATTACAGAAGTTTGCCGAGAAAAATTTGAATTCATAGTCGCGACAAAATGCCAATTGAGCATAAACATCAAATCGAAATGTCACGCAAGACAAATTTCATTTATTTCAAAAAACATTAGTACAATAAGGCTTAGTCTTTTTTAGTACAACAGGTTCATACAATTTACAAATTATAACAATAGAATATTAAATGTAACAACAAATATCGAAAGTAATCTAGATAAATATTACAAATACAGATTGGTTCATCAATTTGAAGAGAAGTGGGTATACAGAATAGCTTTAAAGTTGCTTTTGTTAAGTTTTCTTCTAACATTAATCGGAATGGAGTTCCAGATTCGTATAGCGTTAATGAAAAACAGTCTTGTGGAATTGTTAAACTTGTATAGAGGTAAGATTAAGTCGTATGATCGCTCCGACTTAGGCAAGATAAGTTTTTCATATAAGTAATAAGGTATCTTCGTATTCATAAGTCGGAAAAGGAAAATGCAGTTTCTGACCTTTATGTAGTCGGAGATTTCACACCCCAGCAAGGAAGACCTCCAGGCAGATATATGGTCAAATTTACGAATACCAAATACGTACCGAGTAACATGATTAAATAAAATGTCAATTTTATGGGCAGAGGCGGAATCAAGTTTGCTGTATACCAACTCTGAGTACGTTATTATAGGTACAATTAACTGACGTGCTAGCATTCGTCTAGTGGCAACTGGAGTGAATGATGCCGAAAGCCTCAGATTTCGAAGTATTCCATATACTTTGCTCACTACAGAGTTAATATGATCACAACAGCTAAGGTTAGAGTTGATAACAAACCCCAAGCTAGTTATTTTGGTAACCAGTTTTAAGGATTGATTATATAAATATAGCGAAGGGATACTGTCGATATTAAATTTCTTCTTGTAGACTGGTAATACATAAGACTTGGAGGGATTGAGACAAAGTCCGTTCTTAGTAGCCCAACGTAAAACAGAATCTAAGTCTTTGTTTAAATTTATGGCAATAACATCCTTATTTTCAAAGCGGCCGGAAAAATAAAGTTGAATGTCATCAGCATACGCATGCATGCTGGCATACCTGCATGTCTGAAAAATATCATTTATAAATACACTAAATAATAAAGGACCCAAAATGGACCCTTGTGGAACGCCCCGCATCAAAGGCTTAGCGTGCGATACTGTCGACCCAACTTTCACTCGCTGATACCGGCCCATTAGGTAGCTCTTCATGAGTGTTAATGCTGATTCCCCAAACCCGAAGTAATATTTGAGTTTTGAGCAAAGCAGTGAATGGTCAACTGAGTCAAATGCCTTAGTAAAGTCAAGCAAGCATAAGAGTGACAATTCACCTTTGTCAAAGTTAATTCTAAGATCATCAAGAATTTTAACCATAGCTGTTGAACATCCATGCCCTGCTCTAAAACCTGACTGAAGTGAAGATAAGAGGTTCTTGTTTGATAGGTGCGAGGAAATTTGCTCAGATATTATCGATTCAAATACTTTGGATAGGGCAGGAAGAACACTTATAGGTCGGAAGTCACGAGGAGACCAAGCATGTTTGCATTTTGCAATGGGACAAACGGAAGCGACTTTCCACGGGCTAGGAAAACAGGATGTAGTAACGCAGTGATTAATTATGAGAGTCAAAGGACCGATAATGTACGACAGGGCCAGTTTAATAAAGCGAAGAGGTATGCCGTCCTCCCCAACTGCGTTAAACTTAATTTGGTAAATACATTTCATAACATCCGACTCAGATACAGTAGAAAAAACAAATGGTACATCTGAATATAGAGATGAACTACAAGGAACAAAGTCTGACGGAGAAACAATGGATGATACACTACTTAGGAAAGCATCGTTGATGCTATTCGCATCTAAAGAGCACTCAGTATTATCCTTAGGGTGTACCCGAAGGGTTTTAATATTGCGCCATAGCTCGCCGGAAGATAGAGAAGGGTCAAGTTTAGATGTGAAATATCGGCGCTTCTCACTTCGAATGGTATGGGTGGCACTATTTCTTGCCGTGCGAAAGACATCCCAATTGTTCTGCGAACTATTTATTTTCCAAACACGATACGCTTTTGTACGGGCTTTAATAGCAGTTTGAACCTTAGAATTAAACCACGGACACGATTTAACTTTTGCATGACGGATAGGAATGTGAGCATTAAAAAGAGTTGATAAGTTAAAGTTAAGGAAGTCAAGTTTTTCATTAGCCGTCACGAGATACCAGCAGGAACGCCAATCAACGTTGCTAAGATCTTCACAAAGTGCATTCATATCACACGAACGAAAGTCCCTAAACGTGTACATCTGCTCTGGGCTGGAGCAGTTGATATCAATATCTACCGCACAAAAGATCATGTCATGGTCAGAGATAAATGATAATTGATCAAATTTTAAAACAGAAGAACAGTCCGAAACGATAAAATAGTCAAGAAGACTGGGATTACAGTTATTACCATATCTAGTCGGTACTGAAGTATTAATAATCGACAGGCCAAGACTCGAAAGATTTTCCAACAGAGCACAACACAAAGAATCACGTACAAGAATATTAATATTGAAATCGCCGCATATTATTATATTGTCGTAGTAAATTATCAAAGGGGATAGACTATCAAAAAATGGAGTAAGGGAAACGGTTTTGCTGGGGTTATAGACACACGAGACAAGAACCTTGCTGACACGGTTAGACAATTCAACGAACAAAAATTCTACACCCCCGTTCTTGGAATGATAGACAGGTCGAATATAAATGTGGCTCTTACAATAAATAGCAACACCACCGCCTTTTTACCCACCCATTGCGTAATAATTTATAACCATTAATATTAAAGTACGAATCGCCCGCACTGTTATTAAACCAAGTTTCTGAAATACATATGACATCCATAGAGGAAGACTCCAAAAAATGACTAACTTAATCCATTTTTAGGCTATTCAGACTTCTTGCGTTAAAATGAACAACCTTAAGGCCTTTCTGTTGATTACACAGAAGGGCTATTCGCGATTCGGTGCATAAGAGGTGACAAATTTATGCAATTGCAGAAATATACCAAGGATTGGGAGCGACGTTTATTAAACTGTCATGGTAAAGCTTTTGCAAAACAATTTTTGTGCATCAGCTTTGGTTTTGTTTATGAAGTTAATCAGCTGATAGGAATGTCAACCAGAGTTGCAATGCATAGCATTTTTATGCTATGGATTTTCGGTATTGCAAATTTGCCAAGCCATGACAAATGCAAATGCGTGTATTTTGTTTGTGTATTGCAAATAATTTGCAATACAAATTTGCAATGCAATGATGCTAGGCCATTTGCACCGGATCGCGAATAGCCCTAGAATGTTTAGCACCGCAAGACTGCCTCACCAACGCTATCACTCTTGCTGGTCAGAGACATAATGCAAAATATACACAAAAGCAACTTTGACACAAATGTACATATAAACGGTAACATAAACAAATAAAGCATGAAACAAAGAGATGAACCAATTTTACATTAGAATTAAAAAAAAAAACATAAGCTAAGAGTAAATGAATAAAACATTAAAATAACATGTATAAGGCAACAGTAATACTGCGTGTTAGCAGAGACCTTTGAGATCATCATGTGTGCTGACTTTGACTGCCGCTGAGTCCCTTGAAGTTTTAATGAAAACGTCACCACGTAAAGTAAACACAGAAGCCAGATTACCAACTCTCTTTATTCGGATGGCTTCTTGTAAAATTTTCCTTTTATCTCTTGGCAAGCTCTCGTAAATAGAGAATTTCCCATCAGGGTCAATAGCATCCAAAGATATTGCGGATTTAGTCCGCTTACGATGCTCACTAAATGCACGGAGCGTCCGATTTCGATCGAGCGGAGAGTGGAACTTGACAATAATTGCACTATTAGGATTGCTGTTGTTGGGTTTAGTGCGAAAAATGTCACGTATTTGTGGGACAATAAAATCAATGGAGAGACAAATACGGTTGAACGCACTCTTTAGGTTTTCCCCTTCAGCATACGGCAAACCAAATATAATAGCGTCAGCAGTCACTTCGGGAGTACGCGAACTTACAGTCTCTATATGTGTAAACAGTTTCTGTACTTCACTTTGGAGCTTTTCTTGTTTCTCTTCTAAGGCAGAGATGCGCTCAGCAGACTCTTTTACTTTCGTGGAGAGTACAGAGATTTCAGCGTCAATCTTTTTACATAGGGCACTCTCAATTCAGGTTGGCCTGTAACAATTCTTCCCGATATAAATTGGGCTTTAAAGTGCAGAAATTTGTACTATGGTTAGGATTGCATGTGGGGGGATTTGAACCCGCGGCCTCGGTGTTTAAGTCAACACCTCAATCTCTACGTGTTGTAATAATAATAAAGTCCGGCGCTTACACAATATGTTAGTGTTTGGCCGAACTTCTTCTCCGATTTGTCGCCTGGGCCTTAATGTTGTGGCACAAAGGGGGTGCTTACAGTTTTATGTCGACTCTGAACGGCGATTGTACTTTATGGGAAGCTGTTTTTCATTTTCAAGGTTTGCGCACTTCTAACCACTACACCCCAGCGGCCTATATGCGAGACCTATATTCAGATAAACTTTTTGGATTTCGGTATCGATATTTGGAATATCGAGTCTTTTTATTCCGATATTAATGGGTACCCGATATTTTTAAAGCGATACTTTAAATGAGTACCATATCGATACTTTCGGTTCGATATCGTGTCCCTAGACTTGGCTATTTGCTCTTCGTTTCAAATTAAAAAATTAAATCTGTATCTGCTGTCGCTTTGTGTTTACCCAGCGCAGTCGCTGTTTGCCGCTAGTAGTGATAGAACTTTTTAGAAAAGTATCGATACTAGTACTCATATAGAATACTCTAAAAAAGAATCGATGCCAGTACTCATACTTGCAAAAAAGTATCGATAATACTCGTACTTGTAAGTATTCTCAAAGCAAACGCAAAAAGGAAAAAAAAATCAGATTGCTTTGCTTTTTCACCTCTTCCTGTTTGTAAATTGAATAGTGACTGCTTTTAATAGTTTTAATCTTATCTAAAGGAGTTTTTGGAATAACCTTCCAATAAAATTGGTTTTACATGCGTAAATTAAATGTGTATAGCAAAAAGCTTATTTCAATTTTTTAAAAGCAAATATTTTATGATTGTTTGACGCGTATATGTATTTACAAATAACTTTACTTTGAAAATGAAATGCAAATGTAGAAGACGAAAAGCAAATGGGGTGAAGCCCATTCTCTATAGGAAAGACAAGCTCTCCTTCGTAAAAATTTTCTTCAAGAATGGGCTAGATTTCGAATTCACAACGAAGGTAGAATACATGGGTTAACGACGCATGCCTTATGCTGCAGAGTGGAGAGTGACTCCCACTTCCACCATTCATTATCAAAGGTGAGGCAAGATATTCGTTTTTCAATTATTTAAATATTTTTAACCGAATTCAATGTTGAAATGACCGCTACATTTTCTTCTAGGTTGTGTAAAAATGTCATAACTGAGTCAATTACCAGTATCACTAGAACAAAATATGTATTAATTATTAGTGTGGAGTACACATATCGTCGCCCGTGTGCCATAAACATGAGTGTTTAGAAATGAAAATTTTGGGCAATCAAGTTTGAAAGTTTTTTTTTACGAGACTTAACTCTACATTTATGCAATTGAAATTGTAAAATAGTATCGACCCCTTTCCACATCGCAATGGGCCTTCGTGACCACTGAGTGAACTCTTCTCAGAGCCGCCCAGTTATCGACCCCTTTGCGCAAAATTATCGTACGTTACATTTTTTACGAAATTGACTTTTTGATGCAACTTTGTTTTACAACCCATAACGCATCACCTGTTCAAATGTTACGGCTTAAATCCCAATAGCTACCCCTAAAATTGACTGTATATTTTATCGTATGTGACGATGATTTTTTTCTTGTGAGCGAAGTTATCATAGTATGTGCTAAGAAATTTGAATATAAAGACCTTTCTACAAAAAAATCTTGCGTTTAGTTATATTTCCCAGCAAATTTAAACTTTGGTATTGATGGTAGTAGAGAAAAATACAAAAAATACTTTCCTGTAAAATTTGGTTTTTGTAACATACGATAATTTTGCGCAAAGGGGTCGATATGTGCTTTCCATGTACGCATGGTATTCTGGGTTTTGGTATAACATAGAACATCCAAAGGTTAAACAAGTCAACCTAATAATTCAACGCTAATAAATTTGCACATTCATGCTTCTGGCATGAGGGTGACGATATGTGAATTTAAAACTTTAAAGGCGTTTTTCTCGGGGCTTAATTTTTTTGAGTTGTGACAGTATTGACGTAAATGAGCTTTATGTTAATTTTCATAACATTCATATTGGATATTGAAGTTAATATTCGAACGTTCGCCTCATTATTTATGGGGTAATTAAAACAAAATTCTCGATACTTTTCGGCATTTGCGATATTTACTCAGTACTTGTCAAAAAGTATCGAGTTCTCGATACTACTCAGTACTCATGAAAAGTATCGATATTCTGTACTCGGTACTCGTATCGTTCTATCACTAGCCGCAAGTCGTTGCTTGCTTGCACGATTAAAAGAAATAGATATTGCGCCAATCGCGGTACCGCTAATCCGCTCTTTGTGATTTTGACAGAATTAGCTGTGTGCGTGACGTCATCCTGGCGCAATTGTTGATTGTGAGCATACGAAAAAACCAAATAATAATTTTAATATTTGTGCGTTAATATTTCTGCGTAGTTTTAAACAATTATTGAGACATTACAAAGCAAAATGAAGTGTGCAGTGGCAAAGTGTAATAGTGAAAACAAAAGGAAACTGTGTTTTTTTCATTTCCTACGGACGCAAACCTGGCGAAAAAGTGGAAGCAGTTCTGCCGGCGAGGAGATGCATTAAACACCAAATCGAGCTTTGTGTGCATGAAGCACTTTACTATTGAAGATATTGAAAATAATATTTTTAGTGCTGGTATGAGGTAATGCACCAATGGATAAGGTCGCCAGGCGCTAACTCAAGCGGCATCTTACCGCGCTGTTACGTACCTAATACAAAACAGTGGCCAAGTTTGGAGTTTATGGTGGTTGGCTACCGTCCACAAATCTAAATATGCACTCTGCATGGCTTTTTACAATGGCGAGTCCAAAAATTCACTTTGCTGCACACCTTCCTTTTGGTCTACATGAAATTGCAAACACTGTTATTACCAGTGTTGCCGTTTAAGCCCTTTGGTGGCTAAATTTGGCTACCACATACTTTTTTGGCCAGATAAATTTAAAATGCCCCTAGCCCTTTTTTTAGCCCTTTTTAGAATTTATTCATACTTGGCATGAAAACGTTGTATATGCTGAAATTGTTTTTTTTTGCAGTCATGTAAGAGATGAATTTTTAAACTAAGAAAAACTGATATATGTATATACATATATGTATCGTATGCTCCTTACGCTTTCATCCATACATACTGTAAAAGTGTGGGGCTGTTAACTTATCTGTTAACGATTTAACTATAGTTTAAAATAGATAAGTTCACGGCCCTTAATATGCCAAATTTGTGGTGTGATTGTACCAGCATACTGGTGTCGTGAGTGGTGAAATTAGCTCAATTTTCTAAGTAAAAAGTATTTTGGCGGAAATTTCTTGCCCTATATGACTTGGAGTGCAATGGGGTATAGTCATTGCGCTGGGTATGCAGTTACAGTTGCATGGCTATACTCAATCCCGACTCTTGCGTCCTCGTTCGCGCACTCTGGGCAACGTGAGCAACCCATGTGCGAGATGCGGTAACCAATCCGAGTGGAGCCTTGGGTCACGGCAGAAAGAGAGGGAGCTTCGGTGGGGCCACTCTGACTTATTCGGTTTAAGGGCTCACTGAAGTCTGCAGCGTCTGTTCACCAGTAGGTGCGGCTGCAAGCGGGTGTCTGCTTGGAGCAAGCGGCTCGCTATATAAACGTGTATTTGGTTGTGAAACCACCCCCGTCCCAGCAATGGGTTGTGCGCTGGGCTTGGGACCCGCCACGTAAAAAGAACTTCCAGTGAAGAAGCAAGGCAAAGCCTCGGATGAGACCCCCCCTTATGATGACGACCACGGCAAATGTTTAAAGGACTACGATTTGAGGGCATGCACCTGGAATGTCCGGACCCTTAATGGGGAAGGTGCCTCTGCCCGGCTGGTTGATGTCCTCGTAAGGACAAAAGCTGACATCACCGCCATCCAAGAAATGCGTTGGACGGGGCAAGGCAAAGAATGTCTGGGGCCTTGCGACGTCTACTACAGCTGCCATGTAAAGGAGCGCAAATTCGGAGTTGGATTTGTGGTGGGAGAGAGACTCCGTCGCCGAGTACTGTCGTTCACCCCGGTGGACGAGCGTCTACCCACAATCCGCATCAAAGCGAGATTCTTCAACATCTCGCTCATCTGCGCCCATGCCCCGACGGAAGAGAAGGATGAGGCATCCAAGGATCTCTTCTATGAGCGCTTGGAGCGCACGTACGAGCGCTGCCCCCGTCATGATATCAAAATCGTGCTTGGCGACTTCAATGCCAGGGTGGGCAAAGAAGGGATCTTTGGAACAACCGTCGGAAAATTCAGCCTCCACGACGAAACGTCCGACAACGGATTGAGGCTGATCGACTTCGCCGGGGCCCGAAACATGGTAGTATGCAGTACTAGGTTCAAGCATAAAAAGATCCATCAAGCTACCTGGCTGTCTCCGGATCGAAAAACGAGAAACCAAATCGATCATGTTGTGATAGACGGAAGGCACGCTTCCAGTGTTTTAGACGTACGCACACTCCGAGGCCCAAACATCGACTCGGACCACTATCTTGTTGCAGCCAAGATACGCACCCGCCTCTGTGCAGCAAAAAATGTGCGCCCAAATATGCAAGGAAAGCTTAACGTCGAAAAGCTGCAATCACAACAGATAGCCAGCGCTTTCGCTACTCGACTCTCACACCTGCTCTCAGAGAGCACTCTTCAACAAACCGACATATGCGAGCAGTGGAACCACATTTCCCGCTCATTAAGTACCGCCGCCGAAGAAGTAGTCGGATTTCAGCGAGCCCGAAAGAACAACTGGTACGATGAGGAGTGTCAGGAAGCTGCAGAGAAAAAAGATGCCGCCTACAGGGCCACGCTGCGATCGGGCGCAACGCGCGCTATGTGGGACCGCTATAGGGATCTGAAGAGGGAAGCGAGACGTATTTGCCGCAACAAGGAGAGAGAGGCAGAAATACGTGAGTGCGAAGAGCTTGAAATGCTGGCCGACAGGAGGAATGCCCGAAAATTTTACCAGAGAGTTAGGCGACTTACGGAAGGTTTAAAGACCGGGGCGCACTCCTGTAAGAACAATAATGGCGACCTAGTAACTGATGTCCAGAGCGTACTTAAATTATTGAGGGAACACTTTTCCGCCCTACTAAATGGCAGCAGCACAGAAAGTTGTGGAGAAGAAGAACCCGAGCCCGCAGTCGATGATGACGAAGTCGACGTTCCACCGCCTGACTATGACGAGGTACGTATAGCAATAACGCGGCTGAAAAACAACAAAGCCGCTGGAGCTGACAGCCTGCCAGCTGAGCTATTCAAGTACGGCGGCGAGGAGTTGATAAGGTGCATGCATCAACTCTTGTGCAGAATATGGTCAGATGAACGCATGCCCGACGACTGGAATTTAAGTGTGCTCTGCCCAATCCACAAGAAAGGTGACCCCGCCATTCGCGCCAACTACCGCGGGATCAGCCTTCTAAGCATACGTTACAAGGTCTTATCGAGCGTATTGTGTGAAAGACTGAAGCCCACCGTCAATGAACTGATTGGGCCTTATCAGTGTGGCTTTAGACCTGGCAAATCCACCATAGACCAGGTATTCACAATACGCCAAATCTTGGAAAAGACCCGCGAGAAAAGGATCGACACTCACCACCTATTTGTCGACTTTAAAGCCGCTTTTGACAGCACTAAAAGGAGTTGCCTATACGCCGCTATGTCTGAATTTGGCATCCCCTCAAAACTCATACGGCTGTGTAAAATGACGTTGAGCAATACCACCAGCTCCGTCAGAATTGGAAAAGACCTCTCCGAGCCGTTCGCCACAAAACGGGGTTTCAGACAGGGCGACTCCCTTTCATGTGACTTCTTTAATCTGATGTTGGACAAGATAATAAGAGCTGCAGAACTGAACCGCTCAGGAACAATTTACTACAAGAGCGTGCAATTGCTGGCTTATGCCGATGACATCGACATCATCGGTAACAAAAACCGCGAAGTCTGTTCTGCCTTTTCCAAGTTGGACAGGGAAGCAAAGCGCATGGGTCTGGTGGTAAACGAGGACAAGACGAAGTATCTCCTGTCATCAAACAAACAGTCAGCACATTCGCGCCTTGACACCCACGTCACTGTTGACAGTTACAATTTCGAGAAAGTAGAGAATTTCGTTTACTTGGGAACCAGCATTAACACCCATAATAATGTCAGCATTGAAATCCAACGTAGAATCACTCTTGCCAACAAGTGCTACTTTGGACTGAGTAGGCAATTCAGGAGTAAAGTCCTCTCTCGACGTACGAAAACCACGCTCTATAAGTCACTCATCATGCCCGTGCTGGTATATGGCGCAGAAGCATGGACAATGACAACATCCGATGAGGCGGCTCTTGGGGTGTTTGAGAGAAGGATTTTGCGGAAGATTTACGGTCCTTTACGCGTTGGCGACGGCGAGTACCGCAGACGATGGAACGATGAGCTGTATGAGCTTTACAACGATATGGACATAGTGCAGCGAATTAAAATACAGCGGCTCCGCTGGCTTGGTCATGTCGTTCGAATGGACACCGACGCTCCAGCTCTGAAAGTATTCAACTCGGAACCCGCTGGTGGTAGCAGAGGAAGAGGGAGGCCCCCACTGCGATGGAAAGATCAGGTGGAGAAGGACTTGGCTTCACTTGGCGTTTCCAATTGGCGTCAGTTGGCACAGAGGAGAAACGACTGGCGTGCTTTGCTGAACTCGGCCAAAATCGCTTAGGCGGTTACAGCGCCAAAAAAGAAGAAGAAGATATGACTCAAAGCCGTGTTTGTGGAAGATTACGTTCACGATATTGCAGTTGCGAATTACAAAAAAAAACAATGCTTAACAAAATGCTGGAAAAATTATGAAATTTCGGCACTAATCATTTCGATCTTTCCTCAACCTAATTTTTAAAGAAATAAATATTGTACCAGCAAGCTGGTAAGTTATATGCTTCGAGCCTGATGGTACAATCACTTGATGGAACCACCAAGCTGGTGTAGTATATTTCCCCTTTTATACAAAAAGGTTTTTGGTTGGATAAAATATTAGCTTTTTTCCAGCGTTCATTGTTTTTATATACCATTACTTATTGAAAATGTTTTCGTATATACTTATATATGTATATGTAAGTAACAAATTTTTGCTACCATTTTTAGCCACAACGATTTTTTTAGCTCTTTTTTAGCCCTTTTTTTAAAGGAATTTGGCTGCCGGTAAAAATTATGCGCGGCAACACTGGTTAGTACATCTATTTTTTCATTTGTTAAAAATCGTACTTACCTAAAGGGCTACGTGTCCAAAATTATTGCTACGTGTTCCTAATTAATCAATCTTTGTATATTTATTGATTCCTACATAATTGGGCCTTGTAATATTAAAATTAACACACTTTTCTGCATTGTTAGAATATTTTTATATGCGTTTTGGCATTTCTCTCTCACAATTGCACCAAGATGACGTCGCGCAAAAATTACGCTCAAAAATCCTCTCATTGGCGCAGTCTTGTATTCTATCATTCTTGGCTTGCTTGTGTGTCGCTTGTATTTCGCCGCCTGTTTGTCTCCCTCGCCAACGTCGACTTGGCTATTTGCTCTTCGTTGCAAATTATTACTGCTGTCGCTTTGTGTTTGCACAACACAGTTGCTGCCTAACTGCACGCCGCACAGTGGCACTTTTGCTTGGTTTAGGAGGGAATAATTGTTTTTTTTAAAGTTGCATTTTTGAAATTTTTTTAAAGTGGCTTATGCACGCAATGCCTACTGTAAATAACGGTAGTTAGCATTTCTATTATTTCTTATTTTTCTGTGCGTAATCAGCTGTCAAACTGTTGGTCTCTGACGATAAGTTAAAAAGTGCCATTAGCAGCAGTAAATTAACGTTAGCTTTGAAGCTAAAAAAAATTGTTCTTTGGAAAAAAACTTTAACTATTTTTGGATTAATTGAAAGTTAAGGGTATGTATGTTTATTTACAAGTGTTTCAAAGATTTTGGATTTAGCTTTTTATATTAAATTGTGAGTCTCTTGATGCGCCCTATGCTTGCCTTGAAATAAATAAAAAATTTGAAAAGAAAAGGTTGCCAATAATTTTGTCCACGCTAATCCAGAACCATTTTCAAATTTTTATAATAATTTGATATTACTGCATACAACCCAAGTGAATTCATCTGCAGCCAGGTGCATCTTTGGATATAAGGGCCATAACAAGGAGGCAGTTGTATGATGTGTGGGTCGCAGAACCGAGACATAACCTCAAATACAAAGCCGTCTTGGACTACATATGTACAGTTTTGGGCTACGAAGAACAAGAGAGTATTAACAAGAAGTGGTATATTGAATTCCGGAGTCAAGTTCGAGTGTTTTTGGTTAGGCTTCGTACGAGATGGAACCAGGTTAAAAGGTCAAAAACGAGGTTTCTTGCCAAGTTTTCTTCATGGCTTCTAGAAGATATGTATTTCTCAGAGCCAACTGCTCAGGAATATCCAGGTAGACCAAAAAAAAACTTTAATGATCTCACATACTCGGCAAAACAAAAGAGAGTTTCATATTTAGTAGACAATTACTCTTATGAAGAGCTTGCGTTTGCCACAAGAATGAGCTTGAATGCGTGTGGACTTCGTGATGTTGCAAATGTGGTTAAAGAAGTAACAGAATGTTCACCTGATAAGGCTAATGAAATTAAAAAAAATATTCAGTATTGTCCTGATCAATGCATTCAATATACAGGTAGTGAAGCGTTATCTCTATATGTTGACACACATTTATCGAAGTATTCATACACGCTAGTGCAGCAAGGTGCCAAAGAAAAGAATGCAAATATTTACCCACCGTATAACTCTCTTATTTTAGTTAAGCAAGAATGCTATCCAGAGGGTATAACGGTTACAAGTACAAAAGCCGAAGTAGATCTCCAATCACTTCTTGACCACACGGTGAATAGAATATTGCAAGCGCAAAGTAGTGCTTTGGGGCAACATATAGAACAGCTAAGACAAGGTCTAACTCTTTTCGTAAAATGGGGTTGTGATGGGTCTTCTGATCACTCTATTTATAATCAACAATTTGACTTGAGTGACAGCAGTATGTACGTTGTTTGCTTGGTTCCGCTGCAGCTAAGTTCAAACGAAGGCAACATAGCTATATGGAAAAATGATGCGCCTTCGTCTACTCGTTTTTGCCGCCCTATAAAGCTGTTATTTGAAAGGGAAACTTCTGAAGTTATCAGACGAGAAATTTCACAAATGCAAGAGAAAATTTCCGCCTTGCATTCTACAGTAATTTCAGTGGGAAACGAAAGCATCCAGATAAGCTACCAAATGCAACTAACTATGATAGATGGAAAGACTTTTAGTGTCGTTAGTGATACATCAGTACAAAAATGTCCAATCTGCAAGGCGACACCTAAGACAATGAATAATTTAAATGAAGTTTTTGAACAACGGAGCGATGAGTCATACTATCAATATGGCTTATCGACTTTGCACGCATACATACGATTTATGGAATGCATCCTACATATAGCTTATCGCCTTAAAATAAAAGTGTGGAGAGTTACTTCTACAGAACATAAGGAAATTTTCGAAAATGAAAAACGCGAGGTTCAAAGAAAAATTAAAGATTTGCTGCATATAAACGTAGACATGCCAAAACACGGCTCTGGCACAACCAACACTGGCAATACTGCTAGTCGTTTCTTTAAAAAATATACCTTAGCTTCTGAAGCAACTGGCATAGATGAAGAGCTGATCCGGCGGTTTGGCACAATATTAAGCTGTATGTCCAGTGGCTTTGATATTTCATATGAAAAATTTAAAAAGTACTGCAAAGATACAGCTCAGCACTATGTCCAGCTTTATGGGTGGTATCCCATGCCATCAAGTGTGCACAGAGTATTAGTTCATGGGCCTGAAATTATAAAATCTTGCTCGTTTCCAATAGGCATGATGTCGGAGGAAGCTTTGGAGGCTCGCAACAAAGACATTCGAAGGTATCGAGAAGTTAGTACCAGAAAATCTTCACGATCAAACACAATGGAAGACCTCATACATGCATTACTATTTACATCCGATCCATTAATTAATTACATTTTTATCTAGAAACCGTAAACAAGCCTTAAAAAGAGACACTGATATAGACGATGAAGTCCGTTCGCTCCTCCAAGAACTTTAAATTGTGTAAAGATTTCGTTTTAAGTACAAAATTGTAACTCACCGTTTTCTTTGCTTTACTATTATTTTTAGACCTAGCGATTGATACTTCGTACACCACTTAACTCTTACGGAAAATTTTTATAATTGTGTTTTAATTGGAATTTTTTCTTACATAAATATCAGGGCGAAAAATTCAGACTCTAACAGCCGCACTCAGAAACGTTCCTTAAATTAGCTCTAACGAGCACTTAACTAATGATCGTTAAATCTGTTAATTAATGTTTCCTCTCAGAGTTAAAAATTATGAAATGAAGAACTTAAGTATGGCCCCAGTTGCGGCCCTTCATTTTTGTGGCATCACTCACTTTTTTCGTTCAGTTTAAAACAAAATATAAAAATAAGTATTTATATCATTTTGCGCGCACCGGCTCAACAGACGCAATGGCTGAGTGAGCAGAGCACTAGCGTGCCATTCGAGAGATCCGAGTTCGAGTCCTAGGGCAGGAAAATTTTCTTTTTCCTTTTTTATTTATTTTTTTTTCTTATTTAGTTTTATAAACTATCTGTATTGAATTTTTTAGCTTTTTGATCTAATTTTCTTTTATTGCTTTAAAAAGAAAACATTTTTTTTTTTTTATTTAATTAAATTGTTGGCTAAAAGGCCAATTCCGGCATCTGTCTTTCAACTCACCTCAGTCTTTCGAGAGACAAAAGTCTTTATATTTCGGCAACTATCTTGAAAGCCCTTTTCTGTATTTCGAATAACTAATTGACAGATGTGCTTATAGTGTTATTATATTTTTTACGATTAGCAACAAGTTTTCTAAAAACAAAACGAAATGACAAACAGGAAAAACTAAAAATTTTAGAAACTGAAAGTGAAAGAAGAAAGATGAATCAAAAAAGTTTCCAAACGTTAAATAAAATAAAAAATATGAATTTTTAAGCAATAAATCTAAAAAAAAATTGTATTGAAAAAAAATTCGTTGCCGAGGATTGAACTCGGATCTCTTGAATGGCACGAAAGTGCTCTGCTCACTTGGCCATTGCCACTGTTCCAGCGACGTTATCGAAATAGAAATTTATTGAAAACAAACAAAAAATTTTAAATCATTCGTTAAAAAGTTAAGTAAAGGTTTTTATTTACTTAACTTCAATGTTCATTAAATGCCGTTAACGAATCATTAACTGACTCTGGGAGGGAATTTTTTCAAATCGTTACTGAGGGACACCTTAAGTAATCACTAAACGACTCTGAGTGCGGCTGTAAGTCTTGTAACCGTTTGCTTTATGACTCTAAAATTTACTGGTCTACAATGCTATATTTTCAGAAATGTATTTAGATACTTGGATCTTCTAGAAAATTTTCCAAAATTTTTCGAAACATTTTTAAATTTAAAAAAAAAATGCACAATATTAAGAAGCTGAATTTATACTCACCTGAACTTAGATTTCTTTAAGAAAACAACTCAAATAAAAATAAAAATATTTAGATGTTTCGTAAGAGCTAGAAAGGGGGTGTACCACGTAATAGTAGGCAGGCATAGTACAATGTACTGCATAGGGGGCGGGGTGGGAGGTAGATCAAAAATATTTTGTGTATATATTACTAGATATCATACAAATATATAAGCAAAGTTTGAATCAAAAATGTTCATCCATCACTGCGTAATTAATTTTTCTCTCCTAAATCACCCAAAAGTGCCACTGTGCGCCGCTACTTAACTACGCGCCAGTGATCGGACTTCTACCACATTGTGGTAGATCTACCACTTTTTTGAGCATCTACCACACAAGGTCTGAAATCTACCACATATTCGCATTTTTGAGTAGTTTTATTTTTGCTCGACATAATTTTTTTAAGTTTAAGAGCAAAAATTGTCCAACACTAAACACTAAGAACAGGCAGAATGGGATTGTAAATTAAACTGTAAAATATGAAATTTTCTCAATATTCAATGTTTCGACAGGAAACGTGGTCTTATTGTGTTAAATTGCAAAATATATGATTTACAAAAATAATTAATTGCGGAAATGTTAAAACATAAAAAACGGCGTTTTTTGTGAAAGTACTAGCAAATTTCAGTGCATCTAAAGTTTCTAAAGCGTTTACTTTTACATGAAAATTGTCAAAATCGACAAATCCCAAGTAGCGGTTTCTGGAACGTGCGACATTTGTTCGCTACATCGTGATGTGATAAAAAGAAAAACTGTTCAAAATATGTTCGAAAAATATCTTGATATGGAGGGACAGCTTTACACGTTCAAGGAAAAAAATGACAAAACTCAACGCAATTTTTAGCAACTTCAATCTTGCACTTTATTATACTAAAATAATTTTTTTTTTCAGATTCTAATTAAAATGTTTGCAATTTACGTGAAGGCTTGCAAAATTTTTTTAATTTTTGTACAAAGTTTGATTAGAAACAGATCTACCGCATTTTTTTCCAGATTCTACCACACAAATTTTTTTTAGTCCGATCACTGCTACGCGCCGCTAGTTAACTGCGCGCCGCTGCTTACTTGTGTGCTGCTGGTCGGTCGCATGATTCAATAATACAAGCAGTGTTGCCGTGCCGTCTCAAGAAAATGTATCCCTGATCAAGCCAAAAATGTATCCAAATGTATCCAATTTTCTTTATTTCACATATACATCTCATAATTTGTAAGAAAACCAAACATTTTCATGAAAAAGACATAATTGAACCCATCCTAAGAACTTGGAATACATGTGCATAAAATCAAACATTTGTAATTTCAATTTATAAAGTACATTTTTTGTGCATAAGTATTTTGCAAAGTAAATATAATAAATAGCAAGTACACTCTAAAAAGAGCATGTAAAACTACTACTGAAAAGTATCTATTTTTCAACAAGAATAAATATACATATAAGATGTTCAGTATTTGATTTTGAACTTGTGATCTTTAAAATATACACATAAATACACATATATAGAATGTTTAAAATTGCAAACATTTTCAAACTACAAATACATTTGAGTAGTCTACTTGCAAAGTGCGCTATGTAAAATTTTTTCGATTCTTAGTTTTTGCGGATTACGTACCAGTATTTAAAGTAGTTTCATGTCCACTAACAACAGAGTGCAAAATCTTTTTATATTCTGAAAAAATAGCATCAAATGCTGTCTTCTTCCAAAAGTCGCTATCATACTTATGTATGAACTTTCAAAAGTATCAATCTTCTGATGAACTTAGAAAGCTGCTTTAGGTCGTATAGACTGTTAATGTTATCTTATGACATGTTATGTTATGTTACAATTTTATAAGGCTCCTATTTATCCAAATTTTCAGGTAATAATAAAAGAGATTCAATTTAAATGTTACTTGTTGTCGTAGTCGCTTTTTAAAATTTATGGCTTTCTATTATAAAATCACATAACGCTGTTTGCATGTGGACTACTCATTTCCTACAAATAATAAACATTACTTTATTTTAAACATGCTATGTGTAATTTTGCTCTTGCGACAAATTTGGTATGTAAGAGTAAACAGGCAATGATTAATTTTATTACACAGCGTGCGAATTTGCACACATTAAAAGAGGAAACTGGTTATAAATAAAAACTGGAAAAATAAACAAACATTTTTTAGAGTGTATTTAAAGTCTTTTCAGTAAAATTCATAAAAGTCTCCTTAAATAAATCAAAGTTAGTTTTTTAAACTACATTGAAATCTTCTTTCTTTTTAAATTAACAAATGAAAATATGTGATATGAAAGAGATTACTACAGAAAGAGTATAATTTACTTTATATACATATGCATATCGTCGTTTAAAGTACAAAACCGCGTATCGTCATTCTGCAAAACCACGTAACTGACATTTGCTGCCAAAAATTGGATTTGCTCACACAAGCTCTTGGCTCAATCCTTATCCATTCGTCCTGAAATATACTAGCCAGAAATGCGATTGCTTTATAAAAAAGAGAACCGTTTTGAAATATAAGTGTTTTTACTCTCTAGAAAATAATTTATGCAACGTCACATACGCGGTTTTGCTTTTTGTTGATACGCGGTTTTGTACTTTAAAGGACGATATATATATTAAGATCTTGCTTAAAGCATCCTTTAAGCTAATTAAAGCAATTGCGCTTATATGTTCATTGCTTCGTTCACAAAAAATAAAATGCTTTAATTTCACGCTTAAGTAGCGATTCTTTATACGTTCAGAAAACGTAATGCTTTCTACCATTTTTAATGAAAATCGATTGTTGAACGAAAAAAACTTTATAGGAAATATAAAATTTTGGCCTATTTAAAAAAGTATCCACATTTATACTGACCGGAAAAAATAAGTATCCCGCAAAAATTCGTCTAAAAATGTATCCAATTGGATCTATTTAGATCCAAACGGCATCCCTGAATACAAGGTTCGATAAACTGACAGTTGTCTCTCTCGCACCGCTCCCTTAGCAGTGGCACTGTGTTGCTTCTTTGCAAATTTACTTGGAAAAAGTGTAGCTTTGCTGTGAAATAGAAGTACATGATGAAAACATAAATTTTTTTTAAATTGGATGTTTATATAAATCTCATAGTTGTTTTATTTTAATTTTGAGTCCTTTTGCAGTTTTTATACAGCTAAATAGCACAAGAATTACGTAATTCACGTAGATATATTAATATTTCGTTCAATATTTCGTTAAAAATGCCAGATTTGCTGCAAATACATTACAATTTACAACAGGAATTTCACTACTAATTTTATACTACCATTTTAGGGATTGCATTCTTCCCCTTTCTCTGTCCTTCGTAAATGCAACCTTTTGTAAGGGAGTGTCAAACCGCGGCTGTCAATAATTATCTAACTTTGATTTATTAAATCATGGTCGCTTGTACTTCAGTACCGCGTATGTATTCTTGGGCATATATTGAGAGGATGCTTCGGTACCCGAACAAAAACGATGTATTATACGCACGCCACACAGTAGGGCAAAAAAGGTAGCTGTGGACAAATCAATTTTGATAGCCCAAATATGAACCGATTTCAAGTTTCTCCCTTTTAAATAAAAGATAATTAAATTTCGCGTCGATCTATCTGTGGCGATTTTTCAAAAAAAGCTCTGGTTTTTACGAGATTTTATTTAATTTATTTATGTTGAAAAATGAAAGAAAAAAATTCACGTTTGCATGCTTCCACTTTCTTTGGAAAATACTTGAAACTAATTTCAAATGACTGCAATTATTTAAAAAACTATTCATAAACATTTTCCATAGGAAACGTTTAATTAAAAAATATTTTTAATTTGCCATCTATACTGATAACCAGGGAACGGATTTTATGGAAATTGCCTTTTTTTCTGCTAAAGAGAAAGAGTATATTCGATTAAGAATGTCCACGATTTAGCTTTCCCTGATTCCATATATACACATTTGCATTTTTTTGCCTTTTTTAAGATATTTGCCTTTTCTACCTTTAAAAAAGTGATTATAGCATTTACAATTTTTTTTAAGAATACAAAATATACACATGCCCATGCGGCTTATAGAAGCGCAGGGACCTCTTGCCAAATTGGTGTTGGAAAAATTCAAAGCCGTTTTCTCAGCTAACGTAGGCTTGGAGACAATAAGGGGTGTGGATAAAATTGCAAAGGGCGAGGAAAACGCCCTTATTCCTGATAATGTGAACGTTTCAAACGTTCCATATTTAAATTGAAAGTGTGTTTGCATTGTTCAACTTTGCGTTCAACTCAGCGCAGGGTTGCACGAAAAAAAAAGTTGAATGGCTAAAAATATCAAAATATGAAAAAATATCAAAATATTCGCCATAAAAAGGTGTTTGCATTGTTCAACTTTGCATTCAACTTTTGCTTGAATGGCCTTTCAACTAATCGCTTTCAACAAAGTTGGTCGCCAGCCAACATTTAGAAATTCAACTTTTTTTTCGTGCAACCCTGCGTTGAGTTGAACGCAATTGTTGAACGCAAAGTTGAATAATGCAAACAGTGCTTGAGCTCCACTTGTATCAACTTGCGTCGAGCGCACATTTAGTACATTCAAAGCTTTCCTTCGCGAAAATCGAATGAAAATGCTGCCAGAAAACTTCAAAATGCATCTTGTGGTTCAATGTTACTACAACTATACAGATTAAAGTTTTATGAGTTAGAAACTCGAAAGGATAAAATAGTCAAAGATTCAAAGTACAAATTTTTCATATAATGAAACTAGTTCATAGTTTTTCTCTTTTTACTTGTAATATACACATTTCTAAAATAAATGTATTTTTTGATTGTTCTTCGTATTTTTTGTCTTTTTTTATTGCCTTTTTCGCTATTTTGTTTTGCCTTTTTTGCAATACCTAGCGCCTTTTCCTGCCTTTTTCGCTATTTTATTTTGCCTTTTCCAGCCTATTTCAATATTTTATTTTGCCTTTTTTATAGGTTTTTAGGTCCTGAAAATCCGTTCCCTGCTGATAACTACATATATCATAATTTGAAAGCCGTTTTTTTTCTAAAGGAAAAAAGGCGTGAGTACTAGGTACTCATGAAATTTGATGTGTAAACATATGCGAACGGCAAAGCATAAAAGTACGTTTACATATAAATATAATCTCAATCAAAGCTCGTTAGCTGTCAGCTGTTGTGCTTGTTATTCACACAACTCGAGGAAAAGTTAAACTTCCTCTCTGTGCCACCGTGGTCCCTTTTTTCTGCAACACATATTATGCCATTTAAGTATATTTTAACTGAATATTTTATTAAAAATACCTTTACAAACCTATTTTCCTTACTAGCGTCAATATTTGTTTAATTTAGGTTAGGTTAGAAATTAAACATTAATTTCACTTAATTTTATTCATTTTGCTGATTTAATTTTTTTTTATTCATTTTCATTTTTAATTTTTTTAATACATGAAATTATCGGTATGATTGATAAAATATACTTGTATATACTTGTTACTCAAGGGCGTTAAAATATCTTGGAAACACCGCATCAGTTGTTGTTTTTGAGCTTATAGTTTGAGCATTTATATTTGTATATATTCCTAATTTTAGTTTTTCTTTTCGGAATATAATCTGTGGTTCATGTAAATGCAGTTCATGTTGCAGGATGTTATCCGATGCTTTTTTGTTCCATACGTTTTGCTGTTACTCACTTTTTACTTTCACTTCAGAGTAGAGATGGGCGCGGGCCTAAATTTTCAGGTCCGGCCCGGCACGTGTGCAAAATCAGCTTTCAAAAACACGCACAAGCCCGCACGTTAAGAATTTTAGTGGGGCCCGGCCCGGCCCGGCCCGGCACGACGGGACACGCCCCAGCCCGGAAATAAAAAGCCAACTTTTATTGTATGTATACATATGTACATATTTTTAATTTTGTGTTTATGTCCATATGTATACTTACTTAAGCGAATCAATACTTTACATCAAAGGTTTTTATAATATATTTTCTGGGAAGTAGAAAAAGTGGAAGGTATTTTATGTAAACAAAACTACTAAGTATCATCTATTTTCTATCGGTTTCCAAATATTTCTTTTTTTGCTTATCTCTTATCAAAAGAGTTTTAAATATGTACTATTTTTTTTTTGTATAAAAACAAAAGCTCATCTAAATTTTTAGTATTAGCAACGGGCTTTTTCGTTCCTTTACGTGCTTTTATGAAATTTTGCTGAACGCCCAGGCCCGCACGAGTTCGTGCTGACAGCAAATATTCCGGCCCGTACCCGCGGGCTTACGCAGGGGCCCGTCGGGCCCCTGCCAAAAGCCCGGCCCGTGTCCATCTCTACTTCAGAGAGTGATTTTGCTGTTTGACCTTCTTCCAGGATTTTACACGAAAAGTATTGGATCACAGCTATTATATCATCTATACAGATGCATATGTACGGTTAAAATGATTTCAGTATTTTTTTTTAAATTTCGCCTTGCTTTTTAGTTGCAACAACATACACATTTATGTACGTACATAGGTACAAAGCCGTATGCATGTGCGGAGTTTAAATAATCGGATGTAATAATCAATTGTAGCGCATTTCCTCTTACTATGCATATTCCTAAATGTATGCAACCATTTGGTAAGCAAACACAGGGTGAAAATAAAAATTTTATGCTGAAACACACATGCGTTACAGCTTCGCAAATTTTACCCCTACCGAAACCAAAGATGTATACACATCAAAAACTCGAGAACAGCTGTACCGATATTTTTGAAATTTTGGACATCGACTCTAGACCCTCAAAGGATGATAATAGAATAAAAATAATTTCGATATATCAAGGGTTCAAGTATTTTCCAAAAAAGTGGTAGCATTCAATCGTGAAAATTTTTTTGGTTTAATTTTTCAACATAAATAAATAAAAAACCCTAGCTTTTTTAAAAAAATCGCCACGGATAGATCGACATTTTTTGCCCCACTGTGCGCCACACGGATTGGACTACAATACAGTATAGTAACGGTTAAATTCCGTTACCCACGCACCAAATGTTTTAATTTATGTATTTTACTAAAACTTTCCCGAAAATTCCGCACTCTGCCAAGCATTTAATGATGAGGAAAATATTTTAAATTGTTTTCCTCAAAAGTTCCGCGATTTGACACAGACTGTACGTTTAAAGACAACACTGCAATTACGCACACGACTATTTTATTTAGAATGTACATGTACGAGTACTTTCGGTTTAAATAGAACATTTGATTATTTTCGTGCACTGCTAGTTCTACTTCACGACACAACTTGTAGGATTTCCTATCGATTCCTCAAGTTAAATTCGCGTTATAGTTTGTATACAATTTTTCTTAATTTTATTAACTTAGAAGTACACTTAACACAAAGTTACAAAATGGTTCTAGGTTAGAGCCTAAGGTGCGTCCGGTGCTCCCGACCGCGTAAATTTGAGTGTCGTTCCCAGTAGAGATGGGCACGGGCCGGGCTTTTGGCAGGGGCCAGACGGGCCCCTGCGTAAGCTCGCGGCTACGGGCCGGAATATTTGCTGTCAGCACGAACTCGTGCGGGCCTGGGCGTTCAGCAAAATTTCATAAAAGCACGTAAAGGCACGAAAAAGCCCGTTGTTAATACTAAAAATTTAGATGAGCTTTTGTTTTTATAAAAAAAAAAGATAGTACATATTCAAAACTCTTTTGATAAGAGATAAGCAAAAAAAGAAGTATTTGGAAACCGATAGAAAATATATGATACTTAGTAGTTTTGTTTACATACATATCTGTACATAAAATACCTTACACTTTTTCTACTTCCCAGAAAATATATCATAAAAACCTTTGATGTAAAGTATTGATTCGCTTAAGTAAGTATACATATGGACATAAACACAAAATTAAAAATATGTACATATGTATACATACAATAAAAGTTGGCTTTTTATTTCCGGGCTGGGGCGTGTCCCGTCGTGCCGGGCCGGGCCCCACTAAAATTCTTAACGTGCGGGCTTGTGCGTGTTTTTAAAGCTGATTTTGCACTCGTGCCGAGCCGGGCCTGAAATTTTAGGCCCGCGCCCATCTCTAGTTCCCAGTGCTGCCGCTGTCACTTCAATTGAAGTTTTTCACTTCACTTTGAATGCCGTCACTACGTCACTTCATTCTACTTCGCTTTACTTCACTTTCCACAGACTAGATTTATCTCCAAAATAAGAAATTTTCTTTAGAATAATTGATTTATTTAACCAAAATTAATCATCTTTTATACAAATTATTGTTAAGGTGGAAGTCTGGTAAGGTAACTTTTCATGAAATATTTCTAAAAAAAAGTGTAATTAATTTCCGATCTGGCATCGGCATTTTCGCAAGATACATATATTTTCACAAGATTGGAACATATTGGAAAGCGCACAAAAATGTCTGGGTAAGTAAATTTTCGTATTTATTTAGCAAATATCTGGGAAAAATAATAATTATATATTAATTTACTTACATACATCTTTCATTTTACAGGAAAAAGCTGTATCGGGTCAGAAAAAAATTTCGAGGTAAGTTGCACCCGATCATCTACATATATGTACGTTTTCTAACCTCAAGTTCCTTTTTAGCTATTTTTTGCAAGACCGCGGCGGGGCCGCCAAAAAACAGCACGAAGGCAGGAAAAGTAAAATGTAAATTTTACGGCTTATTTTGTTATATTCTTTAAAAACGTTTAACCCTAGAACACACACCCGGGTACAAATGTATCCACTTTCAACTTTGAAGTGTTGTAACTTTTGAACCGCTATACCTCTATACCGCTAACTCGGATCTAGGAAGATTATTTAGTTTTGAGTTCAAATTCAAAATTTGAACCAGATCGGACCATTGGTTCAGGAGCTACAGCCTTCCAAACACATTATATACGTAAACACACACCCGGGATACGTTTGTACCCCAATAGTAAAAATCCTCATAATAATAAAAAAAAAACATTTTTTATATTATTTTTTTATTTGAAAAATTAAAAATATTAATTTCACACATTATATTATTGACTTTTATTATAAAAATTATAAAAATGCATCTTATATCTAAGGAAAATCATGGCAAATAGAGCAATTTGTTGATGTGACCGAATGTTCAAGACACATTGGCTTCTTACATTTGTCGCACAGCTTTCTGGCTTTTCTACGGCGTTTTTCCTCTTGTGCGTAACATAAATAGCAAGATCCGGATACAGGTTTTGGCGTGCGCGCTGCGGCAGATGTTGATGCTGCTGTTGACACCATTGATTCCACCGGTCGGTTGAAATATGCTTCAATAGCAATTTTAGTCGAAAAATTTCGCGTCACTTGACGATTTATGGCTCTGGCTTCAATAATGGGCATACACAATGCTTCAGCCAAGCTGCGCAGAATCTGCTTACGCTTGTTGTTTGTTCTCCAAGGCAACATAGGGTTATTCAAATCGTAGACAATGTAGGCTGCAAGAGCTGTAATGTCCAACATGTTGAAGAACATCGCTAGTGGCCATCGTTTTGTTTGTCTTTGTGTTGGATATTCCGCAAACATTTGGTCCATTCGATCAACACCACGTTTGGTACGATTATAATATTCAATTATTTCAGGTTTCCCACTGTCAGCTATTTCAGCATCATTATGCATGGTCGAAAGCAAAATTACTGCTTTATTTTTTTTGTGAACATAAGAGCACATTGTCACATTATTTTTGAAGCCAAATGTCGTTGAACCAATTGTCCTGTTTTTGTTCTGCTTCATTTCTTGAGGAATATATGATTTGTTTTTGCGCAAAGTTTCAACGATCGTGAGTTTCCAGGTGAGAAGCAGTTCTGCAACTGGCAAGGTCGTAAACAAATTGTCCATTGTAATGTTTCGGCCACTTCCTTGGTATTTGGCAGACAAATCCTTCACCACTCGTTCGCCTTGGTTCGTTTCCCTGCCAGTTTCTGCTTGGCCAGTATATATTTGTCCATGCAGTGGATATGCATTTGTGGCATCGCAAATCCACCAAACCTTGATACCATATTTAGCAGGTTTTGACGGTATGTACTGCGTAAACCGTGTGCGTCCACGGTAAGGAAATAATTGTTCATCAATCGTCAAGCATGAGCTGGGCTTGTAATGTGCAGCAAGATTATTGTTCATCATCGTCCGCAACTCACTGATCGGTGCTGCTTTATCAGTTAGTAAGCGTGTCGCACGAGTGTTTTTATCGTCAAATCTTAGGAACCGCAATATCGAACAGAAACGGTTGACTCCCATTGTGGCGCGATATAAAACTCGAACATGTTCTCCATTGCTATGGTTCGCACCAGTCATAATAAGTATGCCAAAAAATGCATACAGCTCTGTTATTGACACAGGCGTCCATGACTTAGGAGTTGTGTTTGGATGCGCATTGTTGTAAGCATTATAAGTTTCTTTTGCTAACTTATTTGTGTGGCGCATAATTATATCAGCCATTTCAACGTTCATGAAACATTTGAATGTTTGCTCTATTGACAACATTTCAGTGCATCTAGCTGGTCCAGAACGTTCTCTTATAATATTTTGTCTGAGTACCTGACGACTTACATTTGGTTCTTTCATCCACTCAGTACCATCACGTGCAACAAATTTTTCGGCACTAGCAGGTAATTCATTATTTTCTTCTTCTTCATCGTCTTCTTCATCATCCTCATAGTCCGCATAATCAGGTAATACTTCTGCGGCACTTTGCGAAACTTCAGCATCGTCATCAGCAATTTCAATGTCATTGATTTGAATTTCTTCTTCATCTTCTGAGTCAAAGTCATAGGGAGCGTCATCGTCACAAATTTCATCAAATAAAGATTGTATATATGATTCTCGCTGTTAGCCTGCATAATAAAAAAAAATAGTATATGTTTACATTGTTGCTTATTTTACATTTTTTACCTTCTATATGCTGCACTTGATAAATATTCGTTTCTTCTTGAAGTCATTTCGTATCCAGTTATTTATAGTTTCAGTTATATTTATTTTCACTTATATTTTCACTTCTTACACTTTTGAGCACCAAAACAATAATGAAAATATCAACAGGCAGCATTTATAACAACACCTCGTGTGAAAACAACCCTTGCAGCTGCATATAAAATACAAAAACCAGTTATACCAGTGTATTTGCTACCTACGTACCCATACCTTGCGCGACCTTTTTGCACATATCTTTTGAACCAGGTAGAATATTTCAATGAAATAAAAACCAAAATGTGTATTCGTTGTTACTCTACAAGTATATTATTATAAATTATATTATTTTGTTTTGCATTTATCAGGACAACAACAAAAACAAAAATCCACTGTTGCATGTCCTGACTTTATTTGCCCATATCGCTGGAACCAGTAGGAATATTCGAATGAAACAAAAGACAAAATACTTGTTATATATTAAAATATACATTTCAAAAAAAAAAAATCCTAGAAATCGGTTGAATAAGCATTAAAAAAACCGCAAAATAAGGTCCCGGGTACAAACGTATCCCGGGTGTGTGTTTACGTGGTATTTTCTGGGTGTGTGTTCTAGGGTTAAATGAGTATTTGATATTTACGGGAAACTTTATATTTGCAGTGCCGAAATCTCGACAAATGAGGATGGGGAATTTTACACGCTTGTGACTGTTTTTTTTTCTGAGGATTGCGGTGTTGGAATAGATGAAGGCGGTGATGTTGCTGCTTTCGAAATAATTTTAAGCTTTTCTGATGAGTTTGTTGTGTCTGGAGATGATTCGTTTACTGTTGGTGGTGGAGGTGATGCTGCTGCGCCTTCTGAATATTCCAAATATTATGGAGATGGTGCATTTGCGATGGAGGTGGTGATTTTTCTGTGAATCCTGAATCTGCTGGCTATTATACAGATGGTGCGTTTGCTGTTGATGGAGGTGGCGGTGATGTTGCTCCGATTCCGGAATCTTCAAGCTAAATATTATGAAGACGGTGTGTATGCTGAATCTTCAAGCTATTATGCAGATGGTACGTTTGCCGTTGGTGGAGGTGACGATGATGTTGTTGCGATTCCTGAATCTTCAAGTTATGAAGATGGTGCGTTTGCTATTGCTGAAAAAGCTACCATTGGGCCTCTAGATGCCTCATCCAATACTGCACTTTCTATTGATTTAAGCGATTGTGCTACGTCAATTAATGCTTCCAATAGTACAAGAAAGAATTTTCAACAAAAGTTTTTGGAGCGGTGGCTGGAAATGTTTACCTGGCTGGAAAGTAGGAGTGGCAAACGTTTTTGTAAGTTTTGTAAAAAATATTTATCGAACAATATTACTGATTTAGAAAGAGACGGTAAAGGGGAAGGCCATACAAAGTGTGAAGCTGCACTTAAAAATCAGCCAAAGCTAGATAATACGAAGCAATTAACGGCATATCAGACAAAAATTAATAATATTAAAACAGCCGAATTAAAAATAATAATTTTTTTGTGTCAACGTAATCAACCTTTTTCAATGGTTCAACCATTAATTGAGCTTATTAAAAATGTAGGAAGAGATACTGACGTGGTTAAAGAGTGGAAGTGTGGCAGGACAAAAGCGAATGAAACAGTAAGAACTTCATTATATGAAAATTGTTTAAACAAATTGAGTGATGTTTTGCGCACACAGAAATTTTCTTTAATCATTGATGAGACCACTGACATAAGCTCGTCAAAATTCTTAGCTCTGGTTGTTCGTTACTTTGGCTATGAAGAGGAACGAATTCGTGATAGATTTTTAAATTTAATTGAGTTAAACAGCAGCGATTCCAATTCGATTTTTAGCGCTATCAAAGATTTCTTTAATAATGCAAATATTCCAAAGGAAAATATTATAGACTAGCTCATACCCGCGGGTTTCACCCCGCGCTTTTATGCAAATATGAAAAATAATTTAATGATGTTAGATTTTATTTCTGTGCCCATTTCGTTATGGCTCGTTATTTTTTAAGCGCGTTAAGGTAATTAGGCCGTTTAAAACTATGAAATTATAAAATCTCGTCTGCGCGCTAGGCATACGAAAGATATCAATCCCTCTAAGTTTACGATAAAATGGTTCCAGGTATACGACGCGTGAACGTGTAACCTTCTTGGAGGTGCCACGGTGGGTTCTAATATTTCCAACGCAAATTTAGTAACCTGGCCTTGATAAAATACCACTTCTCATTACTGTAGCAAATACCTCAAGAGAGCTTCAGATTATAAGGGCGAACCCGGCTCTCCCCTTTCCATTTAATGAAATTTATTCTGTCAGAACGGCACTTATAAAATAAATCTCCATAACAAATTTAAAATACTTCGAGAGATTTTCTATCCTTCCAGAGATATTTATTAAGAAGTTTTTAGTATGTATGGGAGGCGACATGCCTTCTTTTTTAATAACTCACATGAGCAGTTGATACATTTTGTATACACAACTCCATACCAAGTTCCAGTATTCTTCCACAAACACTTCCAGGGATATGTGGCAAGAAAAAGTAAATTTGTACTGGAAGTGCCACGCCCCTTTTTCTTATAAACCTAATCTTCTTCCATGAATTTAGAATTGATTTTACATACCCCAGTACCAAGTCCCAGTACTCCACCATGAACACCTCAAGAGATAAGCAGTATAAAACAGTAAATTTTTACGGGAGGAACCATGTCCCATTTTCGAATAACGCAAATTTTTCTCCATGAGTATGGAATTAATTTTGTATCCGTGAATATGAACATGATTTCACACAGTGTTGGCAAACTGTTAATCTGATTAAAATTAACGATTAAAATGTTAATCGCATTTGACGATTAAAATTAATTAGTCGTAATCAACTGTACGATTAATGATAACAGCTTTTTAATCGTTAATCGCTGGCTGCGATTACTTTTAATTAATTTAAAACATTATTCGTTAATCCAATTAAAAATAAAATCTGATTAAATTGTCTAGTTTGTCCGTGTTTGAAACCAAACACCAGTTGTAGTAATTATTTTGTGTTTTACGCTTATAAAAAGCACATAATATACAAAAATTATAATTATTGTTATTAGTAATACATAAACTGGGAACTTTTACTTTCCTAGTTTGTATAACGTTTGTTGGTTTAATCTTAATGAAAATGCACACCAAATTGCTTAGATTGATGAGGAATTAACTTGCTTTGTGTGCACAGGGAAATTCCAGCATAACTTAATTAATCACCAAACCTACTTGACCAAATTAAGAGTTAATGATTAAAAATTAATTTTTTAATCGCGGTTACGATTAAGTGTTTAGTCAGATTAAAATTAATCATGATTAACTGTAATCAGATTGAATTTAATCGAGTTAGCTAACTGATTAAAACATAAATCGATTAAAGCCAACATTGATTTCACATACATATCACTATACCAAGTTTCAGTTCTCCCCCACAAATACTTCCAGAGATATGTATGTAATATGAAAATTCCAATTTGTATGGGAGGGATCTTGAGTTACCGGACTTACTTTCAGTCTAAGACCATCCTTCCGAAATCCGTAGTAAGTGTACTAAATTTCGTTCTGATCGGAAAACCGGTTAAGGAAGTAGCCTATTTTTCAATCCCGGTCATAAACCATCTTTGAACAAAATTTCATTTTCAAACAGGTGGCAATTCTTAAAAAAGTAGCCTATTTTCCAGCCTAGGTCATAAGCTATCTGTGTGCAAACTTTCATGCAAATCAGTTCAGTAACTTACGCGTATTAATTTAATTAATCTTTTCTAATACCTGATAACTCTTAAAATAGTAGCCTATTTTCCAACATAGGTCATAAGCTATCTCTGTGCGAAATGTCATGCAAATCTGTTCAGTCGTTTCCGCGTATTAATATAATTAAAACTTTTTTAACAGGTTGCAACTCTTCCAAAAAATTTGCCTCTTTTCCACTGTAGGTCATAAGCTATCCGCTTGCAAAATTTCATGCAAATCCGTTCAGACTTTTCCGCGTATTAATTTAATTAAACTTTTTTAGCAGGTGGTAACTCTTAAAAAAAGTAGCCTATTTTTCAACCTAGCTCATAAGCTATCTGCGTGAAAACTTCCATACAAATCAGTTCATTCATTTCCGCGTATTAATTAAATTACACATTTCTAACAGGTGGCAACTCTTAAAAATAGTAGCCTACTTTCTAACCCAGGTCATAAGATATCTGTGTGCAAAGTTTCATGCAAATCCGTTTAGTCGTTCCCGCGTATTAATGTAATTTAACTTCTTTAATAGGTGGCAACTCTTCCAAAAAATTATCCCATTTCCCTCTGTAGGTCATAAGCTATCCGCTTGCAAAATTTCATGTAAATCCATTCAGTCGTTTCCGCGTATTAATTTAATGAAACTTTTTTAACAGGTGGCAACTCTTAAGAAAAGTGGCCTATTTTCCAATATAGATCATAAGCTATCTGTGTGGAAATTTTCATGCAAATCCATTCTGTCGTTCCCGCATATTAAATAAATTAAACTTTTTTAACAGGTGGCAACTCTAAAAAATATAGCCTATTAACCAATCTGGCCCATATGCTCTCTGCGTACAAAATTTGATGCAAATCCGTTCAGTCGTTTCCGCGTGATGATTTCCCAAACATCCAAACATACAAACTTTCACATTTATAATATTAGTAAGAAGTAAGATTAGTAAGATTTTGCAGCAGACAATGCTACTGCAATGATGGGGTGTGTACACGGGGTTCAATCCTTACTTAAAACTATAAATAAAAACTTGTAGGTAATAGGATGCGTTTGTCACTCAATGAGTTTATGTCATCGGCTGCCTCCAAAGCTTTTCCATCCGAAGTAGAATTTTTAGCCAGGGATATACATCTATATTTTTCACATAGTTCAAAGCGTCTTAAAGAATATGAAGAGTTTCAAAACTTTTTTGATGTAAAAAAACACAAAATTTTTAAATCATCGCGAACTCGTTGGTTGTCGCTGGAAGCCGCAGTGCAACGAATATAAGAGCAATGGCAGGCTTTAACTCATTTTTTTTATGTAATGATTTTGAAGGAAATGACGTTGCCGCGAAAATTACAGAACGGTTAAACTATACAAACAAATGTTATTTTCTTTTTCTGGCTTTTGCTTTAAATGCAGTAAATATGATCAACTTAGAATTCCAATCGGAAATACCACGCTTTCACGTCCTCTTTAAGTCTCTACAGTTATATTTCAAAAATGTGGCAAACAATTTTGTCCACTTAAATTTAATAAACTTAAGATCTCTTAATAATATAAATTTTGAAGATCCTTCAATTTATAAGCCTTTGAATGACGTATATATTGGGCCAAGAGCTGAGATGTGAATATGTGAGGGGTATTTAAGTGTGGAGGAAGTTCTAGAAATAAGAACAAACTGTAGAGAATTTACACAATTCTATGTAAGCAAATTTTGAAGACCCTGTGTTAGATGCGGTTCAAATTTTAAATCCAGCTTCATTAGGTCAAACTTTGGCCTACTAATTCGCCTATTTCCCAATCTTATACACAATAATGAAATAGATTATGTAGAATGCGAATGGAGGCTTTTGATTTTTCAAGATTTACCAAAAGAAAAACAATTGGAAGAATTTTGGCATAATGTATTTTCTTTGCAGAACCCTTTGGATAAACCCATATATCCGGCTTTAAAAAAATTTGTTGGTGCATTACTAAGCTTACCTCACAGCAGCGCATCTACTGAACGCATATTTTCCCAGACCAAGTTAATTAAAAATCCTACAAGAAATTGTTTAAATGTGGACACTGTAGCATGAACCAACGACTACAGATCACGTAATCCGCCATCGTTGTATTTGTAATCGATTTTCAGAAACAAGTTTTCGTAGCGTTTTTGATGTTTTTTGGTTCGGTTTACATCGTCTTCTACCTCTTCGTAGTGATATTTTACCGATTTTATGTGTTTTCTGCAGTGATTTTAATTATAAATTTTGAGATATTACAAATTTATGTTATAATATAAAGTGATTTGTGATTGGAACAAGTTTGTGCGTCTGTTTGATTTGCCAAGAGGCGTAAGTTTGCGCGAAAAGTGGGTGCACATTTGTGGTCAGAACGTTGGCATTGAAAAAGCGGCCAGTGCCGATAATATGCGATTGTAAAACACTCTCAATCATTAAAACCATATTTTATGAACTGTTTTGCTAATTGTCATCAAGTTTCACTTTTTATATTTTATAATAAATACCAATATAATCGCACTCAATCACCGCGCCATTTTCGTTTTCTTTGTTTGTTTTCATTCTTAGGCAGATGTCAAAAACGCTCAGAAATTTACTTTTTTCATTATTTTCCGATTGCGTTATCTTGTTAGTTGGTTCATGCACTGTAGGCTCCTTAATGTTGATAAAACAAGCTTTCCCTCTCGGAAGTCTAGAAGACTGGGTTCCATCAAAAGACTTATTATCTAAGTATAATAAAACGTGAATTGTATTTACAAGTATTATACTATGTTTATTTGCGAAAAGCCATTTTCGTATTTCAATGTAAAGCAATATAACAATATTGCAAAAAAAAAACATGTACAAAATGTAACAATGTGATTTTATATAATTTTTAATAAGAAATGCATTTCTATTAAAATGCTAATAAGTACAAAATATATCAATGTGATTATTTAAAAACTTATATGTATTGAAAATGCATATGCATATTTATTGAAATACTTTAATTTAATACCAAGTACAAAAAGTATTTACTTGTGTGTAATGCTCAAATAAATGTGATAAAATTTATCAAGCATCAATGTAATTTTATCATTTGATGTAAAATTGCATTTAATGCAACTACAGACTTATCACTAAAAGTGAAGCGTGAATAATTTAAATAAATGCTACATTATCTCAATAAATTAAAAATGTGTTAATATTTTTGTTTAAATATTTTTTAGGGCTTGTGAATATTTTACTATTTTTAAATTTAGTAATAAAATAAATTCCAGGCTGCTCTCTACTAAAATTTAGTTTAATCGAAAATAAAACATTGATTAATTATATTTTAGTGTTTATGTAATCAAATAACAGCAATTTTTTATTGTATTTCCGCAGCGTTTGATTTTAAAGATATTCCAGCATAAAGAGTACGCAGGAACACACTAAATTATAACTTAATTAACTTTAAAGATAACTTTTATTGAGTTAAAAAATAATCGATTAACCAATCGGCTTATAATTAAACTAAATCGAAAAAACCCCACACCTAATTTTGCTTGAAAACCGTCACTACGATAATCACTTCACTTTTCCTCCCAAATCACTCCGAAACACTTCACTTTTTGTGTTTTCACTTCACTCGAAAATCAGCAAACGGCAGCACTGGTCGTTCCTCTTGTCCGCTTTTCTAGTTGCTGGTGCCTTTCGTCAAGTTGTTCCTTTATTTCATTCAGTGTCCTTCTTATACAGTGTTGCATCTGGGAGTCAGTGTTACCTGATTGTCCGATATTGTGCTGTGGTTACTCGTAAGTATTGTCCGGCAGTCAAATCCTACATATATTATTACTTTGGAGGTATTATATTCTTTTTTGGTTTTAAAAATTACGCTATTACAAGATCTCAATGTTAAAATAATAGATTTGTTAAATAGATTTCATGAATTTTAATTTAAAAAACAAGCTGGACACACAGCTGTGCACTAAAAATTAGGTGGCGATGGCCACATTGGTCACGCATTTATAGCAATAGTTGTGATCTTTTGAAAAAAGTGGGGCTTTTGAGACCCCACCTGGCTTATGAAATGTTAATTTACATGCATTTAAACATACAAATATACATATGTATACTTTATATTTCAGATGGGTGTTTGCGACATATTTGAGCCTAACCGAGCTGATTTTCGCCCCATGACAGAAGAAAAGGGTATTTATGTAAAGCATATAGAGCAATCAATCAACGTCAATATTCGAACACATCCTATAAATCAGCTTAAACGTAAGTAATTTCCAGTATATTTAAGACTGAATTTCAGCTGCCTTAATTGATCTGACGTTAGGTTTATCAGGTTTTGCTGTTCCCGTACACAAAAATCCAGCAAGGTAGGGGAAATCGAAAGACCAACGTGACACTTCACTTTTATGAGAAGCCGCTAGTTTCTGCTGAAAAAATTTTTGCCAACAGCAATTTGCCAGCAAGAAAAACGGTTGATCAAAGTCACATGTTTGCAAGTTATGGAAATATTGTAATTTATTTTGATGATTTTCCAGTTTAATATAACTTTCTACAGGATGCTTACATATAATTATAACGTCAATCAAAGCTCGTTTGTTAATCACCCCGTTTACATCGGCAAATCTCAGTTTATTAGTGTTTACTTTTACACTTAACATTTCGTTCGCGTACTTTTGCAAACATTTCATTCCTTGAGAGAGAACAAATAAAAATTAATTTTAATTTTTCTGTTGAGAGTTTCGGTTGGAAGAATACACGAATACACCTACATATTAGGTGCGCTCGTCTAAAAGTCCGGCTGGAATTGTCCAGCAATGAAATTCCTGAAAATTTTGAATCATTCTCTCTCAACGAGGGATGATTGCAGATTTTTAGGCGAACGCAATGTTTGCAAGCTTCACTGCCAGTTGGGGTCCATCAGGGGCGAACGCAGGTACACTAAGAAAAAGGATTAGTTTCGATAACTAAAGATATTTAGTTCCCGAATTTTGACAATATTTGGGAACTGTGACCAAGGATTGGAAACTATTACCATGGGTTGGTAATTATAACTTAATATATTCAAGCTTCTAATATTCATCTAGGTTGTACCAAATCGTTAATTCAGTTGAAGGGTTTGGTAAATACTAATAAATATTTTTTTGAAGCATATTTCTACAAATTCCATTCAACTTAAAGTATGGTTCATAAAAGGATGTCATTCAGTTCTGCTAATACAGATAAGCTTTTTTCAACACAAGGTTTAGTCATAGTTACCAAATCTTAGTTGAGGCAGCCACGATTTGGTTTAAGAGCGGAACATATTCATGCTTGTGAGCCGCGATTGAGAGAAATAGAGATTGCGCCAATCGCGGTACCGCTAATCCACTCTTTGTGATTTTGACAGAATCAGCTGTGTGCGTAACTTCATCTTGGTGCAATTGTTGATTGTGAGCATACGAAAAAACCAAATAAAAATTTTAATATTTGTGCGTTAATATTTCTGCATGGTTTTAAACAATTATTGAGACATTACAAAGCAAAATGAAGTGTGCCGTGGCAAATTGTAATAGTGAAAACATAAGGAAAGCGTGAGATATAAGTTTTCTTTCGCTTCCTACGGACGCAAATCTGGCGAAAAAGTGGAAGTCGTTCTGCCGGCGAGGATATGCATTAAACACCAAATCGAGCTATGTGTGGATAAAGCACTTTACTAGTGAAGATATTAAAAATAATACACAGTTCGAAATGGGTAAAATATTGTGTATTTTCATACTAATTGCATTTAATATTGTTTTTGTAAATGCCTTAGGTTTTGTAAAACTTCATCGTTTAAAACGTGGTGCGGTGCTTACGAAGATTAGGGTAGATTTACGAAGAAAATCTGGGGGATTCCCAGCGTGCGGAAAGAGCTCAGCACAGGGAAAACAAAAGAATTGTCAGCAAGTTACTTGAGCAGAGTGAGACTACCGTTGCCACTGCAAGTAACAATTTGCATTCATATAATGTTTTGCATTATACTGTAGCTAAGTTTTTATAGCCGTTGCGAGTGATACTGTTGATGCAAATATATCTGATGAAAGTGTGAAGCCACACTCATGCATCCTCTCGGAAATGGTACAAAAGTTTCATTATTGTTCATTATTAGCCGTGTTTTATTTGTCCAGAAATTTACCGCCCTATTCACACACCACTGACAAAACTCAGCGGCTGCCTATTGCCTTTACTACTGCGCCTAAACAAATGTCAATTTTATTGTTATGACCTACTGAGTAAGTGACAACGGCGAAACAATGTTTATATTGTGTTTTAGGCGCAGTAATTTTGACAGTAGTCATATGAGGCATTTTGTCAGTGTTGTGGGAATAGGGCGGTTAAGCTATTAGCTTATTTTGTATGGAGGACTTACCCAACATAATTATATTGGCTTATGAAAAGCAATCTTGGCTTGTATATTTAACAAGGGGCATTGCCATTCAGCATCAGAAATTTTCTCCTTCAGCCAATCAGAAATAGGCAAAAACTTACTCTGACACTATTTGCAGTCAAACACCTGTCAAAATTAGTCTAACATAGGAAATAAGCTAATTTCGTTTTATTTGACAAAGATTTAGCTATTTGCTTGTGATGGTTGAATAAAACATGCTTATTATTGTTATTCTTATGTTTATTGTAAATCTTATTTTTATGAATTACTATTTATTTTATTTTTCTGACACTTCCTGTTACTAGTTGTACTATAAAAGATCGTAGATCTTATTGTACTAATATTTTTTCGCAATAAATGAAATGAAATAAAAGTCATCAAATAAAAGCTGTGGAGTCAACAGCTGTGGAGTTTATGGTGGTTGGCTACCGTCCACAAATATAAATATGCACTCTGCATGGCTTTTTACAATGGCGAGTCCCAAAATTCACTTTGCTGCACACCTTCCTTCTGGTCTAATGAAATTGCAAACACTGTTAATGCATCCCTTTTTCATGTGCTAAAAATCGTACTTACCTAAGGGCTACATGTCCAAAATTATTGCTACGTGTTCCTAATTGATCAATCTTTTTATATTTATTGATTCCTGCAAAGTTGGGCCTTGTCATATTAAAATTAACACATTTTTCTGCATTGTTTGTATATTTTTATATGCGTTTTGGCATTTCTCTCTCGCAGTTGCACCAAGATGACGTCACGCAAAAATTACGCTCAAAAATCCTCTCTCATTGGCGCAATCTTGCATTATATCATTCTTGCTTGTGAGCCACCCCTAAATAATGCTCAGCGCTCTCTGAGCACATGTGTGCTTCACATACAGAGAGCGCCAGCTAAGCAATGCGCACAGTCCCACTTATTGAATCGTTTGAATGCGGTCATGATTCAGTAATACAAGGTTCGATAAACTGACAGTTGTCTCTCTCGCACCGCTCCCTTAGCAGTGGCACAGTGTTGCTTCTTTGCACATTTACATGGAAACAGTGTAGCTTTGGTGTGAAATAGAAGTATAAGATTTTGTGTAATATGTTTATATGTATATGCATATGAAGCATATTTAGCTGATGAAAACATAAACTATTTTTAAATTGGATGTTTACATCAATCTCATAGTAGTCTTATTTTAATTTTGAGTCATTTTGCAGTTTTTATACAGCTAAATAGCACATAAATTACGTAATTCACGTAGATATATCAATATTACGTTCAACATTTCGTTTAAAATACCAGATTTCCTGCAAATACATTAGAATTTACAAAAGGAGTTTCAGTACTAATTGCCTACTTTGCGTACTGTTCTACTACCATTTTCGCACCAAGAGATTTCATTCTTCCCCTTTCTCCGTCCTTCATAAATGCAACCTTTTCTAAGGGAGTTTCAAACCGCAGCTGTCAATAATTATCTAACCTTGTATTATTGAATTATGGAATGCGCTAGTATGCTGACCATCGCATAAAAACGATTCAATGAATTAGACTGTGTGCATGGAACTCATTGCTCCGCTACCGCTGTTCGTATATGGGCGAAACACAAGAATGATAGAATACAAGATTGCGCCAATGAGAGAGGATTTTTGAGCGTAATCTTTGCGTGACGTCATCTTGGTGCAATTGCGAGAGAGAAATGCCAAAACGCATATAAAAATATGTAAACAATGCAGAAAAATATGTTAATTTTAATATTACATGGCTCAGTTTTGCAGGAATCAATAAATATACAAAGATTGATTTATTAGGAACACGTAGCAATAATTTTGGACATGTAGCCCTTTAGATAAGTACGATTTTTAGCACATGAAAAAATGGATGTATTAACAGTGTTTGCAATTTCATGTAGACCAAAAGGAAGGTGTGCAGCAAAGGTGTGCCATTTTAAAAAGCCATGCAGAGTGCATATTTATATTTGTGGACGGTAGCCAACCACCATAAACTCCACAGCTGTTGACTCCACAGCTTTTATTTGATGACTTTTGTACCATTTCCGAGAGGATGCATGACCGTGGCTTTTTTGGAAGCAAATATTCCATGTCAGTAAAACATAATTTAAGCTGAAATATTAAATGTATAATAATTTGGGCACTGTTTTGTATTAGGTACGTAACAGCGCGGTAAGATGCCGCTTCAATTAGCGCCTGGCGACCTTATCCACTGGTGCATTACCTCATACCAGCACTAAAAGAATCAGGTACTAACAAAAATATTGCCAGCAAACTAAACCAGCAACTGTCTACATTCATCATGGAAATATACCTACTACAATTCACCAAGGAAAGGCCAACATAGTTCCATGTAGAAGCTCTTAGCTCAAACACTTAGCACAAAGCTCGATTTGGTGTTTAATGCATGTCCTCGCCGGCAGAACTGCTTCCACTCCTTCGCCAGGTTTGCGTCCGTAGGAAACGAAAAAACTCTTATATAGCACGCTTTCCTTTTGTTTTCACTATTACACTTTGCCACTGTACACTTTATTTTGCTTTTTAATGTCTCAATAATTGTTTAAAACCACGCAGAAAAATTAAAATTGTTATTTGGTTTTTTCGTATGCTCACATTCAACAATTGCACCAAGATGACGTCACGCACACAGCTCATTCTGTCAAAATCACAAAGAGCGGATTAGCGGTACCGCGATTGGCGCAATCTCTATTTCTCTCAATCGTGGGTGAAACACGCGTGTGGTCACAGAGCGCTCAGTAAGCTATGGCATACCGATCACGGCGCTAGGTAGAGAAAGAAAAGTGTGTGCTATGACCAGTGTTGCCGTTTTAGTCCTTTGGTGGCTAGATTTAGCTACCACATACTTTTTTGGCCACATAAATTTAAAATTGTCCCTAGCCCTTTTTTACCCCTTTGAAGAGTTTACTTATACTTGGCATGAAAAAGTTGTATATGCTTAATTTGATGTACTTTTTTCATTTATGTAAGAGATGAATTTTCAAACTAAGAAAGACTGATATATACATACATATAGTTTAAAATAGATCAGCTTACGGCCCTTAATATGCTTAATTTGTTACATGGCCCATCAAGTCGATTGTCTGTGTATGTTCTTGTGGTGTGATTTTACCAGCTGCTGGTGTCGTGAGTTGTGAAATTAGCTCAATTTTCTAAGTAAAAAGTATTTAGGCGGAAATTTCTTGCCCTATATGACTCAAAGCCGTGTTTGTGGAAGATTAAGTTCACGATATTGCAGTTGTGAATTTAAAAAAAAAAAAAGCAATATTTAACAAAATTATAGAAAAATTATGAAATTCGGCTCCAATCATTTCGATCTTACCTCGACCTCATTTGTTAAGAAATAAATATTGTATCAGCATGCTGTTAAGTTATATGCTTCGAGCCTGATGGTACAATCACTTGATGGAGCCAGCAAGGTGGTGTCGTATATTTCCCCTTTTATACAAAAAGGTTTTTGGTTGGATAAAATATTTGCTTTTTTCCAGAGTTCGTTGTTTTTCTATACCACTGCTTATTGAAAATGTTTGCATGTATACTTATATATGTATATGTAAGTAAAAAATTTTAGCTACCATTTTTAGCCACAAGTAATTTTTTTAGCTCTTTTTTAAAGGAATTTGGCTACCACTAAAGATGATTCGCGGCAATACTGGGTATGACATGCCCAGGCTTGTTTGTCTCAGTTTAAATTTTGCCATCGCCGCGAGTTGTTTCGGTGCGAGTATAGTTATTTAACAAGTAAGAAAGTCTAAGTTCGGGCGGAGCCGAACATTAAATACCCGGCGCAAGTATTAAATATATGTTTTTTCACCTTTCCGAAACCTACCGCTAGATGGTAAGCCAGGGTAGATTAGTAGATTAGCGTTTGAGTAGATTAGCGTCCTTCAATTTCGAAATATTGAAGTTTCAAGCATATCTGAAATTTACCGTTATATGAAAAGCGGCCGTAATTTTAATCCGATTTCAATAATTTTCAACGTTTTGCTTTTATGTGGCAAGCACAATAAATATATCGAGTTTGGTACAAATTGGTAGAACGGTTACCGAGATACATATATGTGATCATAAGTGGGCGGTGCCACGCCCATTTTCCAAAATTTTACCATAAACGTATTTCTGGGTAAAGAATTGTTGCAAGCATCAATTTTAAATAAATTAACTTTAATATTTACTGATTTATCGCAGATTTTGTATTTCTCTAAATTACCGTTATATGGGATGTGGGCGTGGTTATCGTCCGATTTTAAAAATTTTCGGCGATTTTGTATGCTGTACCAAGGCCAACAACGGTGCCAAGTTTGGAAGAAATTGGTGCAGCGGTTACCAACATATACACATGTAACCATAAGTGGGCGTGGCTACGCCTATTTTCCAAAAATTTATAATATTCTTATTTTTCGTCTAAAAATTATTGTAAATATCAATTTTGAGTGAATTACCTTCAGTAGTTACTAAAATATCGCAGTTTTCGTATTTCTGGAAATTACCGTTATGGGAAGTGGGCGTGGTTACAGTCCGATTTCGCCCATTTTCAATACCAACCTACCTTGGATAAAGGGAAACCTACATACCGAATTTCGATGAGATATCTCAATTTTTGCTCGAGTTATCGTGTACACGGGCGGACGGACAGACGGACAGACGGACGGACAGACAGACATGGCTTAATCGATTTCTTTTTATATCCTGATCATTTATGTATACATTTGTTTATATCTATCTCGATTCGTTTTGGCTGTTACAAACAACCGTTATGTGAACAAAATTAATATACCCTTGTGCACAAGTGCGCTCGGGTATAAAAATATACAGGCATGCTCTGGATCTGCAAAAAGGACTTTCTGACTGTTTACACGGCAAAGAAGACTTTCGATTTTACATTTTGAAAGGAAAATGCATAGAAAAAGAGCTAGCATTGCACGTTTAACCACACCTTTAGTCTGGTAAACTAGGCTGATTCGTAGCTTTCTTCCTATACAAAAACTAATTTGTAACAAAAAATTTAAGGCATTTTATTTACTCGAATGTGTTATGCCTTTCGTCAGCGGGCGGATTCAAAATTGGATGAATATCGTACAGCTTATTGTAGTTTACCAACTACCAGAAAAGTTATCAAGCTTTCACCTCGATAATTCGGTAACCGGTAAACCGATACTAAAATAATTTTACACAAACAAAATACATGGGGAAAATTTACCACAAAACTTCACATGCAAACACCGATGGCTTACCAACTGTTATTTTGACGAGCAGTATGATTGCCAGTTTTTGTGTGTGGGCATTTTGATATCTTGATATGTAAGTTAATAATTAATACGTTGTATTTTGTTTCAAAAACTATTCATAAATAATTTAACTACTTTTTTGAAAATAACTATTTGAAATATATTTTGAAAAGAACAAGGTGGGCTGTTACCTGAAATATTCGTTTTCAAAAGGTATTTAAGCAATAGAAAATTTTGTAGAAATTCAGTTTTTGTCATTGTATAGGCTTACAAGTATGGAAAGCGCCATTTTGTTTGTTTACATTTGAAAACAGCTGAGGTCACCTGATTTTCAATTCTCTCATTCTCCGCACAGAGTTACATTGAAGTTTCAGAAAAAACTTTAAAATGTAAATTGAGAAATATTTTAGAAAAATGTGCTTTTATTCATTTGAATTCAATAAAAAATAAATTAAAAATGCGTGCCAAGTCTTGCATTTCCAATAATAACGATAAATGTGTATGTTCTAGGCAATAATTTAAAATATTTGTGAAACTTATCGTTTTGCGCTAAAATACAACAATGTGTGTAAAATTCGTTGTCATTGCTTCTGTTTTGAATATCATATTCGTGCCTGCCGGTGGAAAAAATAGGTAAATTTGCATTTATTTTCAAGAAAACATATGAGTTAAAATATATTTCTTTCCAGAGCGACATACGGACAAGTGAGATGATAAATTTGTATGATGAATATCGCGGAAAAACTTTTGTATCAAAATTTCTATTCTAATTTGCTTTTGAATTATGATATCAACAGGGATGATTTGGGACGTATTTTTTGAAGGCAATTTTCTTATAAATCTTGAGATTGTTGATTTATTTTAGAATTAAAAAAAGGTAGTTTATATTAAAAAATATATTTACACTAGCAGTATGTAAATTACTTTTATTCCGAATTGAAATGATTTTAATGAACATTCATGGTTACCATTAATAGTAGTATGACAGTTAGATCTAAATGCATATTTGACAAGAAAGATAGAATACAAGATTGCGCCGTCCTGGCGGCGATGACATATCTGTACAAAAAGTAATAAAAGTCGAATTGGATGTCGAAAGAAAATGTGAGAATAGCAAATTTTCTTAATAATAATTTTTTCGATAAGGAACGTGTTTTGATTGTGCTAATTTGTAATAGCATTATTCATAAACAATAAAGTAGCTTAGAAAAGGCTTATAAATTGAAAAGCTTTTTAAAATTTTTATTTTTTATTAATAAGGCAATAAAAATATGTGATTTACAATAACTTTTAACAAAGGAAATACGAAATAAGGTGAAGTGGGTATTAGTGAATTTCAGTGCATTTAAAGTTTCTGAGGTTTCGTTTAACTTTAGATCAGAATTGTCAAAATTGAGAAATTCAAAGTAGCGATACAATAATCATAGAAAAGAAGATTGCGCCCTGCTGTGATGATGAGTAAATTTACCACAATGAGGAAGAATATAACAATTAAGTGAAAAGATTTTGTTTTTACAAATTAAGTGAGCAGTAACGCGTTTCAAGAACGATATTTCAGACAAATCGTTAATGAACAACTATTTTTCCTTCCCGAATGCTTTGGTTTTGGCAAAAAAGCTGATAAGCTCCTGACGGCGATTAAATCATTTCAACCATAAAATAATATTATTTGCAAGAACCATTCCCTAAAATTGTAACTAACTTTATTATTTATTAATTCCTTTTTGATATTCAGCAATAACAAGATGGAAAAAAATTATAAACCAAAATTAGTAATATTTTTATGAATGTAGTTATAAAAGTTCACAGAGGAAACGCCGGAAAACAATGTATTGGCAACAACATAAAATTTATGGCAATTTAGATGTCAACAGAATAATAACTACGATAAAAAAGCATGAGAGAAGTGTGCGAGAAACGGTCAACAAATTTCTTATAAAATATTTTGATTTTTGCTGGGTGTAAATGAAAACTCAATGAGTATTAAGGAAAAGAAAAATTTTAAAATAATAAACAGAAAAAGAGATGGGTGCACAAAAACTTTAGTTAAATGTTTTTCCCAAATTCTTAAAAAGTAAGCAAAACGATTTTTTTAATGTTACTTTACATCTATTTTCTTTTTTATGAATAAGGTCATAAGCATGTACCGTTTTTATATATAAATCTTATAGCAATATGCTATATATTTATTAATACACTTTTTGGCTGGCGAAATATGTAATTTTTCAACTTAATAGAAAAGCGTATTTAACCACATTACTTTTTATTAATATTGAATGGCGCAACACAACAACTCTTTTTGTTGCACGAAACCCTTGAACACGTGCCTGTCATCTATTTCTTCTGTTTCGCCATTTCGGTATTTTGCATTTCTTTCATTTTGACGTCATTCGCATTGTCAGATTTTTGAAATTCGTTTTGGTTCGACATTCTGCTATTTCATAATTCTTTCATTCTCATGTTATCCATCTTCCATTTCTTACCTTCCATTGCCGTTCGCATCGTCGAACGTGCCTGTCAAACACTGCCGCCATCATGCTTTTCAGTTTGGCAGGCACGTCCGCTGTTTGGCAGGCACGTCCGCTGTTAGAAAGAGAATAGACAAAAAGGGGCATAGGATTCCATACTTGTAAGTATATACGATGGTTTTTGTTCAACTTTGAAATTGGAAACTCATAAAATAAAAAGTAAAAAATACTTAACTTGTAATATAAATATATTTTTATAAATTAAAGAAAATGTTTTCCATGTAGGAAACACATTTTTCTAGTTTGTATAAGCATCTCAATTTCGGTGTTTAAAAATTCTTAAATTTTAAAAAGCTTGCTGAATGACTTCCTACAATGTTATCATAAATAATCCAATAGGGAACAGATTCTTATTTTGATTTAATATTAATATTTCATCGATGTTACCACCAGCACGCTTTCTTCTAAGTAAAAATATGTCTGCCAAACTATCAAATTGCCTGCAATAGATGTCAAGCAATAAGCGCTGACATATATTGCAGCCCATGAGAAATAGGCGGTATGCATTGGAAATATATTTTGTGGCATGGTTATCACGACATTGGCCTTACCGAGCACCGAGTTACCAAGCCCTAATTTTTGTTTTTGAACATAGGGAAAATAAAAAAAATGCAACGCTATGATACTGTTCGTTTATTCCCTTTTTGACGTTTTTCGTCATAGACCATGAATCAAAATAGGAGCGTTCCTTATCTCCCAGAAATAGTCAGAAAAAGTCCGAAGTAGTCAGATTTAGTCCAAAAAGCGTTCCTTAACTCGGAAATGACAGCAAAAATGAGAGAGCAACACTCAGTGAGAGTGAAGCTGACTTCCAAAACGTCAATTGCTTTGCATACGTACAAAGTATAAGGTTCCATAACGTCGAACTACAAAATATTGACAATGTATACTGTTCCAAAACGCAGCCGAAAATTTATCGAAACGCATCGCTGGAGCAATCAGCGCATCAGAAACAAAGTTGATGCTTCGTTTGTTATTGGTTAGCATTGGTGTTTTAGAAATGGAAAATTCAGAAAAATTGTTCATTGCTATATTGAATATTTAAAATATGCAATGCATATGGTTGCAATGTGCCGCAACTTTGCATATACAAACAGTTTGAATACCGCAGTATAACAGTTTCCAAACATTGTATTGATACGTTTTGGAAGTCAGCCTGACTCTCATCAGTCCGAAGTAGTCAGATTTAGTCAGAAGAATTTTTTCTGGCAAAATCCTGAAAAGTGTCAAACTCAACTGAATTTAAATTAACGGAAATTAAAGAATACGCAAAAAGTGAGAATAATCTAAAAAGTAGAAAAAGTGAATTGAAATTGGAAGGAGGCAAAAAATAATTCATATAGTAAGTGTTTATTGTGCTTGTGCTTGTGTGAATGTGTTTTGTACATACATTTCCATTCTTATTTGATGTTAGCTTTGTTGTTGCCATTCTTTGGACTAAAAATTTGGTTTTTTGCGTTCCTTTACTTTTCCTGTTATTCTCTTTTAGTGAGCGCATTTTGCTTACGCTCTGGCATTTTGACACTTTTCAGATTTTAGTCCAAAAAGATAAGGAATGAACCTAATACATGAAAGGTTCGTTCAGTGGACGACAATGAAGTTTTGTATGTACGTTGTCACAGGTGCACAATATGTTTTGTAATGCATACAAATTTACAGATTTTTTTATTTTGTATTTGGAAACGTATCAAAATTGAAAAAAAGTATCTCTCCAAATTCATCAATGTATCACTTTTGATCCACTTGGATCAAAACGGCCACACTGCTCTGGATTTCGACTCGATTTCAAATTCAAATTCATTTTGAATCGAAGTCGTTTTGCTATTAGTGCTCTACAAACCACACATTTTTTTGCGTTTTCATTTTGTTCGAACATGAAATTCGAAAACATCTGATTTATGTTATTGTTCATCATGGTGTAATAATAACAAGGTGTTGTCAGTAACTTAACCTCACTTTTTCGGCAGGTCTATTCCGGTTACGCATTTTAAGGTAATATAAAAGGCACTAATTAACTATTTACTACTTTTAATCCGTTTGTGCATACTATTTCAAATTAAATGTAGAAAAATGTATAATTACAGGCTCATAAGCCTGAATATATGTTTGTATCGTCAGCTCCACACAGCTTGGACATATATTGTAAGTTATAAAAAAGTAAAGACCGTAAAATAAAGCAATTTCCTATAATACTGTTAATGATTTTTTAAATAGATTAAAACACATAAATATCGATAATATAAGCGAAATCGTAATTTAACCGCTATATTCTAGTGTATCAGTAGTCCATTTGGCTCGATATTATGACAATGCAGCAAAAGATATTCAATATAAAAAAATCGCCTTTCCATACGATTTTTGTGTATGTGTTTTTCCATTGATACCACGATATCTTTTATATTTTATATTTTGAGGACAAAAATTATACAAATCCAGCAATTTTAAATATTAATATCGTTCTGAAAACACCAAGTTCTTTAAAAATCGCGGTACTACTAAATGGAGATTTTAGATACTATATCCCAACGAATAGTAGTATAAAAATTAAGATCGGCAGCACTGAAAATAAGCATGCCGATGTTGTCAAAATTACAACAAACACGTCGCTACTGACAACACCTTGTTATTATTCCACCATGATTGTTCATTATCCATTGTAAAATGAAATGTGTAAAATCAAATGTAAAGATTTTATTGGATTTTTAGAGATAAAAAGTGACAAGTTTTTTAAAAATTCCTAAAACCAATAAATGTAATAAAATTAAATGGTGTTGTTAGCTTTAATTGGAAATACAAATAATGAATACTCCGTTGAAGCTATTCGGCGGCGAATTTTAAGAGACAGCTCTAATCCTTTCGAGCTGAATGAGACGACTTAAAGGCCGGTCCACATAGAACTTTCGCGTTGGCTTTGGCGTTGACGTTGGTTTGACAGAACGCATGTTAAAAGTATGCTTGCTACAATTAAAGCTTGGCAGCGAATGCTTGGGCCACTAAATTAACATACTAACGACAGATAAATTAATATTTCATATCAATAATTGCATTAAAAACGATATTTCTTGCCCACACTTGATTAAAAAGGAAAATATTTATTTATTTGTAACAGCTGACGAGCGACGCACGCGAAAAGTTGAGAGTTGGCCATCTTTTTGCTTTGTGTTGGCGTGAGCGTTGTCGAATTTTGGCTATGTGGACGGCTGCATTTGAATTCATGTATTCATAGTCAGCTGTTGAAGCGACGCCAACGCCAACGCAACGCCAAAGTTCTATGTGGACGGGCCTTAAGTGTTAGAAAATTGCGTTGTGAAATTAATAAAGTACTTACAAACAGTTTATAGATTTGTGTCATATTACAGAGTTAACAACGACGCATTTCGGATGTTACTGGAAATTATTAGTCCACAAATTAAAAGGTCGTCGATTTCCCCTTGTATTGAGCAGGCGTGTACACTACGACTTTTGGCAGACGGCGGTTTCCAAAAGGCTGTGATGGAGAGTGATGTTGCATTGGGAAGAAGCACTGTTGGCAAAAGTTTAAAACGAGTCCTTGCTATACTTGAAAAGTATGTCTGTCCAGTGTGGATTAAACTAAATATCACGAACTCTGAACGTGCCAATCGAAACGCCACTTTATGCAAAAGTTTGGAATCCCTGGCATAATAGGTTGTGTGGATGGGACACACATAAGGATCACCAAGCCGCATATTGACCCTAACCTTTTTATACCCGAGCGCACTTGTGCACAAGGGTATTATAACTTTGTTCACATAACGGTTGTTTGTAACAGGCAAAACGAATCGAGATAGATATAGACAAATGTATACATAAATGATCAGAATGAAAAGAGAAATCGATTAAGCGGTGACTGTCTGTCCGTCCGTCCGTCCGTCCGTCCGTCCGTCTGTGCACACGATAACTCGAGTAAAAATTGAGATATCTTAACGAAACTTGGTACGTGGACTTCTTCTGGGCATAGGATGGTATTGAAAATGGGCGAAATCGGACAATAACCACGCCTACCTCCCATATAACGGTAATTTTCAGAAATACAAAAACTGCGATATTTTAGTAACTGCTGAAGATAATTCACTCAAAATTGATATTTACAATGAGTTTTAGACGAAAAATAAGAATATTAAAAAATTTTGGCAAATGGGCGTAGCCACGCCCACTTATGGTTACATGTGTATATCTTGGTAACCGCTGCACCAATTTCTTCCAAACTTGGCACAGTTGTTGGGTCCTGCTACAACATACCAAATGGCCGAAAATTTTTAAAATCGGACAATAACCACGCCCACATCCCATATAACGGTAATTTAGAAAAATACGAAATCCTCGATAAATCAGTAAATATTAAAGCTAATTTATTCAAAATTGATGGTTGCAACAATTTTTTACCAAGAAATACGCTTATGATATAATTTTGGAAAATGGGCGTGGTACCGCCCACTTATGATCACATATATGTATCTCGCTAACCGTTCTAGCAATTTGAACCAAACTCGGTGTGGTTATTGTGCTTGCCACATAAAAGCAAAGCGTTGAAAATTAGTGAAATCGGACTAAAATTACGACCGCTTTTCATATAACGGTATATTTCAGAAATGCTTGAAACTGCAATATTTCGAAATTTAAGGACGCTAATTTATTTAAATTTATACACCCCGGCTTATCGTGTAGCGGTAGCTTTCGGAAAGGTGGAAAACATATAGTTATTTAATAATTGCGCCGGGTATTTAATGTTCGGCTCCGCCCGAACTTAGACTTTCTTACTTGTTTACAATAGAAAAGGATATTTTAGCATTAGCGCTATGATTGTAAGAAGTAAAATTTCATATATGTACATGCTTTTTTAATTAATTTTGTTTTTTTCCAGATTTGCGATTACCAAATGATGACAAAGGCAGTGGATGCCCGGCGCCCAGGGTCCTGCCACGACTCTTTGATTTGGAGAGTAAGCAAATCACACACCTACTTTTCCCAATCTTATGAGAACGGCGAGCGCGGAGACAGGCTTTTGGGCGATGCTGACTACCCCCTTCAACCGTACTTACTAACACCATATCGTGATCCACAGCCTGGGACAGTGCAATACAGGTTCAACCAACGACACGCTTCCGCACGCAACATAATAGAGAGGACGATTGGTGTATTAAAAAGCCGGTTTAAATGCTTAGCTCGTCACAATACCGTTACAATACCAGCCGCCAAAAGTCGTACACCGGATGAGGGAAATGCATCCAATTTAAGGGACTATATAGCAAACTTATTGTAATTTTTTAATAAAAACTTAAAGAAAAATATTCACTTTATTACAAAAATAAAAATAAAAGAAGCTTATTCGTCTAAAAATGCACTAAGTATTCAAGTATTAAAAAAAAAATACAGCACATAGCATTTTCCACTTCAGGTTCAGTAGCCTCATCAGAAATTCGTTTTGTGCAATACAAACCATCACATTTCAGCCTTTTTCTTTTCTGAAAGTATGTTAATTTCTATCTCCTGAAGCTCCAGTTTCCTCCGCTTTATTTCAAGTTCTCCCTCTCGAATTTTCTCTATTTTGAGGTGGTGTCTTTTCTTCTCTTCGAGACTACTAACTACATTCTCGTAAAATTTTTTAAATTTGCGATTCAGCACTTTGAGTTCATATTTTATATCTTTTATTGCGCGCACATTCTCTTTGTCTTCTGAAATTTTTTTTAGGTCTTCCGCCATCGATGCCATCGCGTTGATTTTTTCACCCATGTATTTTTTAATGCACTCATTGAAGCTAGGCTCCTGGCGACGTTTTGGTGTGCTGCCTACATTAGGAATAGGAGCAGGGGTATTGTGCACGCTCGATCTCTCATTCTCGTCATTGCTTGATTTTTCCTCATTTTCCTGTTGCGCTAACTCCCGCGTATTCTCTATACCTTCGATATTTTTCGCACTAAATTTAGTGCTTTTCTTAATTCAAAACGCGAAAATTTTTGAGTTTGGTGCTTGGTGCTTTTTTGTTAGTTTAAAGACACCAAAACTGTAAATCTGAAACAAAATGGAAGTTAAATTTAGAGCAATTGGAGGTTTCGTAAGAAACTTTACAAAAACAACAAAAATCATGGCACAATGACAATCATAAGCGAAAGGGCCTATGTTTGCCAAATAAATATGTGGTAGAACTTTAAATCATGCCAGAATTACATACGGTAATTTGCTATTGCCTGTAAAAAATCCATGTTGCTGGGACCAGGAATAGATCTTTAGACCTTTAATTCGGGCTGAATTTGTTATATTTTCTACGAATATTACAATAAGCACCAGCATATCCTAACAGTAAAATGAATAACGATCCTTCGACCGCCGAGGAAGAAACATTAATTTTTATTTATTTGAATCGACATACCTACAATAAAATTTTGTATGCATACAAAGTCAATTGAATCCTCCAGTAAAAAATTTGGTGTTTTTTTTCTAGAAAAACCGCGATTTTTTTTGGGGGTTTTAGTGCTTATTCAAATTCAAAACTTGGCAACACTGTGATAAAGTTTGATGCCAACCGGGGTTTCTCAGTGGATATATAATTCATGTGAATTATAATTGGAAGGTATCTATTTAGCCAAGGAAAAAGCAAAGCAGTATACTTAAACCAGCACTTCCAGCAGATATTGACCTGGGTTTTCGCACGACTATTCCTGTTTCATCGTTTCTTTTTAGGAGATTCTTACCACCATATATATATGTATTATTTACACTAGTGACTATTTATGTAAATATGTATGTATTTTTTATGCTTAATATATGCAAATAAAAGAAGTAAACACAGCAACCATCGAGTAAATTTTTATTTGTGTCAAACTGAAACTTTTTTTCCAAAAATAAACGGTTAGCTGATTCACGTCTACAGCAAGTTCACAAAATTAATTGAAAACTTGTATCAACCAAAGCATTGTTTATATTTGCTCAACAATGATTTGATTCAACTAACAATATTGTCCACTCAAGGTAGTCGGTTTTTAATTATTAACAAATATACATACATTTGTCCCAACTAGAAGTCTCAAGTAAATTGCAGACTTTCGTGAACTAGATATTTATTCCGCCATATCCAACTATGCCACTTGGTCACTATAACCAAATCTTGGTTATTATAACTAGACCTTCTTCTGAGTGTAGGGGTTTTGGGGATTCAAAGTTAGTTGCGTAAACCAAAGCACTACTGTTCTTATTTCCGTAAAAGTTTGTTAAATTTTCAACTATTTGCAAAAATCTGCAAACAAACAGCAAACCGAGGTGAATAAGACAAGGTTGGATGCGTAACCGCACTAAATATTGATGTTGATTGATAACTCATACGCCATGGCATATGAACAATATACGTTTACTACCTCGCGTCCGCACTCACGGAAGTGACTTTTTTCACATGCCATTTCCATTTAATTTTTCGGACAAAATAATGAACCAAATGGTAAAAAATTTACCAATTTTTATTACATCGAGAAATTGAGTGGAGTTTGTTCCTTTTGATCAAGAAAATATGCCAATTCAGTTTTTATAACGATTTTTGAAGTGAAACTTCTTTAGCGGCGGTTAGTTGGTTGGGAGTAAATTGGCAAATTCAACGGAAATGATGCAACGGCAATGTTGCATTGGGAATGGTGCAACGGAAATGGTTGGGGCTGAAACAAGTGCTTCTTGTGGTTATGCATATGGTATTAATTTAACAAAAATTTGCTAATAAAAGGTTAAAGAATAACACTTAGAAAAAGACCAATCCAAGAATTAAAGCAGTGATGCCAGACATTCTCTGTTAAAAATCCCACGAAAATGGGGAAAAAATCCCTCAATTACCCACATCTTGAAAATTTATCCCACAAAATTCCAAACGAACTTAAACATATACATGTTTCAGTAGTAAAGAAGTAAAATTCATATAAAATAATAATAATAGTTTGGCGCTTACATATATGTGCTTTTCCTCCAATTTGTGGCGGTCCCCTTGATGTTGTCACACAAAGGGGAGGGACCTACAGTTTTACGCCGACTCCGAATGGCGAGTGTATTTTTATGAGAGGAAGTTTTTCATAGTAGGAATACACTCGGAGGTTTGCCATTGCCTGCCGAGGGCCGACCGCTGTTAAGAAAAACCCCTTTTTCTGCATTTTTTTCACTCATTAATTTTTTCACTTTGATTTTTTTGCTCACTCACTAAGGGTCTAAAAGAATTTTTTGGTGCCTTAAAAATTGAAGCACATTCATGTGCTATTTAACATTTCATCAGATAATTTGTTCCGCTTTTTACATGAAACACTAGTTACAACTGAAAAGATTCTTTCTTACTCAGCGCTTGAATTGGTTAACATAAGATAATTTTCGAAATTGTCCTTATACTTTTTAACAATTATATACCATTTCACTCCACATCACATCTTCAGAACGATTAATTACGTAAAAATGTCGAATATTCTTGAATTTTGATCAATTATGCAACAATAACTGCGTCAAAAGAAAATCCCTTATTTATATGAAATTTCCCAATAATTTTGCATGCAAAATATCCCTCAAATAGGGAAATTACCCACAATCTGGCATCACTGAATGAAAGTAAAGGTGAATACGTACATAGATAAAGAAAAGGATAAAGGCAAAGGTAAAAATAAAAACAAAAACAAAGATGCGTAAAGATATAGGCAAAAATGAAGACCAAGGTAAATTTAAACACTTCACTTATATAAGGGCAAAGGTGAAGGGGAATACGTAGCTGAAGAAAATGATAAACATAAAAGTAAAGACAAAGAGGAGGATGAGGATACCGATAAAAGTAAAGATGAAGATAAGGGAAGAAAGATTAAAATAAAGGTAATTAAAGAGGAAAGGATTGAGAGAGAGACACAGAGACTCAATCTGGGAACTATTTTGGGATTTTAGAGATTTTCTGGATTCTCGAGACTAATCGATAAAATAATCGATATTTTTATCGGTTTTGTTATCGATATTTATCGATTTTGTTATCGATATTTACCAATTTTGTTATCGATTTTGTTATCGATTTTTACCGACTTTGTTAGAGACATTTATCGATTTTGTTATCGATATTTACCAATTTTGTTATCGATAATTATAGATTTTGTTATCGATTTTTACCGACTTTGTTAGCGATATTTATCGATTTTGTTATCGAAATTTATCGATTTAATCGATTATGTTATCGATATTCATCGATTTTGTTAACGATATTTATCGATTTTGTTATCGATATTTATGGATTTTTCTCGATTTTGTTATCGATATTTATCGATTTTGTTATCAATATTTTCATGGACGTTATAATCGATTTTGTTATCGATAGAGTATGAAGATAATGGAACATGATGATGGATAACATGAACGTTATTAAAGCGAACAGTGGTAGAGGTAGGGATCTACATTGATAGAAAAAATATAACCTTAAGCATATAATATAATAAAAGCAGATGTGTGTATGTCTAGATAAATAAGTAACGTAAGTTTCACTTCTACAGTGTGGCCCAGGCGCACTTACTTTTTTTTATTGCATCCCATGTGCATTACAATTGTACATTATTGTACATTATTTTAGTTAAAGTTGTAAATTATAACTTGTTTCTTAATTTCGTTTTTATTAATGCTAAATCAAAAAATTTGCGCTCAGCTGCTGCGGAACTGTGAGGCAGACTAAAAATGTTATGAACTAAATCACACAATTCCCCAAAAGCCGCTTCACCCAATCAATTTTTAATCAAACTTACTTGATCTCAAAAGCGTTCTATATTGGTACAGTTTTTGAAGTTACCTTCACTCGGCTCCATTTTGCGAAATTGAAACTCAATTATCAGCCGGGTTTTAGTTTTCAGATCGCAAAATTACGTGCTCCAATATTCGCAAATTTTTGCGGTTTCAAATCGGTTGCCGATGAGACGGTGGAATGAAAAGTAAATGGCAAAATTAACATAAATAACAAGCTAGCTTAGTTTAAATTTATTTTTGATTATGCCCATTATATCTTGCGATATTTTTAGCGTCCTAAAATTAACTTCTTATGTTGATTTTATTTGTTTAATTCACTATTTATTATACACATCTCCGTTTTGGGCAACGAAAATTTATCGAAGCAACGAAGATTTACGATTTGGTGCGGACGATACATGTGCGATAATTGTTGCATACCTTCAAAGGATGGCTTTTAAGAATGCTGGAAACGATGTGGAAAATGGAACTTATCGATAACAAAAAGTTGCGAATTCAAGAGCACCCAAAAATAAAAAGGTACGATTTTTACGAAAACGCAAAACGTAAAAGTAAATGAAAATGGGAGCCCGTCTGTATGTCTGCATCATTTACCAATGCAGGAAATTGGTCGAGTAGCAGCAAAATTGATACATCAGTATCATAAAGAACTTAATGCAGTGTAATAATTTAAAGATGTTTAATAACTTTATTGAAATCGAATATTATTATCATGTGCTAAACCGAGTAATTGAAATTAACAAGAAACCGCGATATTTTTGGAAGCGTGCTGTGACAGATGCGTAATGGCATCGCTAACAATACGCCAGCACTATTCAGCGCCGCCGTAATGTTGATAGCCCTGTTGGAACATACGTTCCACAGGTACATAAAAAGAGAAAAGAAACGAATGAAAATTTCAATTCGATACGCGCATTTGACTCAGCCGGTTGTGCCAATTTTGTTAACTAAATAAAAACTAAAAAAATTAAGTTGAACTAAATTAATCACACGCGTTTTATTAAAGCGAAGTTGTATTCAGGCGTTTTTCAAAGACAGAAGCAAACCCATTGTGTTAAGGAAAATCCGCCGTAAGCTAAAAATACAGAGAGCGCTACCAGATAGCAGCAAGCAGCCTTCAACGAAACCTCCAGAACAACAGCCAGCAGCAATAAAAGACCGCCGGACTCCTGGTGCCCCCTCAGCGAAGACCTCTTGGGAGTAGCCAGCTTCCCTCCAGCAGGTTTCGGGTAAGAAAGTAGTGCGTTAGTTAGATGCGCGGGCAGAGGGCCCAACATGGCGACCGTGACGGTGAGCATGAGGCAACATTTTTTTTTACACCCTGGATGGCAGGCGTGTCTAATGGGCATCGGGCGTGACACAGTGTTGGTGGTGGTGGCGAGCAGAGTTTCTTTGCGGTAGGCAATAACGGGGTGCTGTACAACGTCACCCGTATAGCGCCGCACACAAATCCGCGCTGCCTTTTCGTCCCGTGCATTTTTTACATAACGGGGAGCCCTGCCATCACCAACGACAACAGTACGAAATAACTCGCATAACACCATATATAACGGCGCGAAAAACGGCACGCGGGATATAACGGGGAGCCCTACTGCCACCTACACTTCCTCAACGTTGGTCGTCTTGCCGTGGCGGGTAAGCTTAAATGATGGCATGGTATACCCCACAGTGTGGGGTGCACCATGGCAACATGAACTAAGAGGGAAGCCCAGTATTGCATCCTTCTGCGGCACTTCTTGACGCTTCAAGATGAAACGTTGCTTTGAGCCGCTGAGGAGAGCAATGCAGGGATTACCGCACCAACACTACCCAAGCCAAGGTGTGAAGGCCACCGTGCCAATGGATGAATGGCCAGCGGGTAGTAAAATGTGGCTGGTCGCGAACGGTCCCCTCCGATGCCCCGGCAAGGTCGGTTGTATAAGTGCCTTCTTCATGCATACCGGCTCTGCGGACGAGCGACGAACCCCTTCCGGACTACTCGTGGGACCACAAATGAATAAAGAAAACAAACAAAAACAACAACAACAAAAACAACAACAACAGCAAGAACAAAAACGAAAGCCTGGGGAAGATGTGACGCTATCGGAGGAAGAACAGCTCCTGAAATCCCTTGCTAAACCAACAAACCCGACAACGATTTCGTCTGGTGGTGCCAGCCATAGCACCTCAGAGGAAAAAGCGGGAAACAGTAGCAAAACGGAAGGTGCCAGCCATAGTACCGCCGTTTTGCAATTAGAAAATTTTAGTACCGGTAGTGCCAGCCATAGTACACCGGAAGAAAGACCAACATGTAGCAAGCACGCGGCCGGTACCAGCAGTACCCAGCTGCAAAAGCATAGGAAACCCTCAAACGCGTTCATGAAGCAACGGTACCAGAAGGCTCTGTACATGCTCGACAAAATCGAGAGAAATGCAGCAGCCGGACGTGTAGACGAGCGCGATGAGGAAGATAAGCTTAGATATATGGCCATGGTGGAAGAGTATGAGAAATTCCAAACAGAACGTACTGCCACCATGGGATCCAGCGAAACCCAAAAAAGAAATAGGTCTCAAAACGAGAATGGCCACGGAGCTGACCGCAAACGACTGAAGCAGGGGGATGTAGCGGAGTCCGCAACATCCACCAAGCATCGCTACTTCAGCGACGTTGCAAGAGACCATCTTCAGACTTCAATCATTGACGAAGGTAGCAGAACGCCGCTAGCAGTGCAGCAAAGGTGGGTGGAGATCGATGTGAGGCTGTCGAGTCTCGTAATGGACTACGTCCTCGAAGGCCCTCATCCAGAGTTTGACTCATCGGAATCCCTGAGGGGATACCGGGTCATCAAATGCGCGGACCAGTTCTCCTTGGACTTCCTCGCTGGGTGTGTAGCAAAGATTTGCGACGAATTCGAGGGCTTGAAGCTCAAGCTCATACCAGCCAGGGACATCCCTAGGAGGCCCCGTGCGCGCATTTGGTTACCTCCGATAGCCGAACCTGGCGAAAAGTTGCTGCGGTGTATAAAGCTGCATAATAAAAACATACCAGCAATAGACGAGTGGGAGCTCATCAAAGTTGATGAGCCGAGAAAGCCCACAAACAAGCCAATTCTCCTAGCGATTTGCTCCGAATCCTTGGAGACCCTAGCAGAGGCCGACTATAAGATTCGGTTCGGTATTAGAAAAGCTAAGGTAAGAGTATTCCTTGGTGAAGTCAGCCCAGTAGAAGAGGACCCGGGCGTCGACGGTGCAGGCGAACTCCTTATGGGAGTGAAACTGAGCGATGAACCGGACCAGTAAGATAGTCCAAATAAATCTGCAGAACTCGAAGTGTGCTACAGATAGTCTAGTCGTACTTCTCAGCGAAGAGGACATCGACATTAGCCTAATACAGGAGCCCTGGGTCAGGAACGACGAAGTAATGGGCCTTAATATCTACAATTACAATCTCTTCTACAAGAGCGAGGTTGGTAAACCACGGGCGTGTATTCTTATCAAGAAGGGTATAAATGCATTCCTTTGCTCTAATTTCAGCACAGCAGACACAACAGTAGCTAAGGTGGAGACGGCAGGACAACAGGATGTCTTGTTAGTGTCGTCTTATATGTCCCATGAACGGGACAGTCCGCCACCGGAAATCAAAACTATAGTAGACCGGAACCCCAGACGAGCCATTGTCATAGGATGTGATGCAAACGCCAGGCATCCAGTTTGGGGCAGCACAACAGAAAACGAGCGAGGTAAGTCACTTCTACACTATTTATTAAACACTAGTTTGAGTATTTGCAATACTGGTAACCGACCAACCTTTATCTTCCCAAGTTCAGACCGGTTTCCTGGGTGGGAGGAGGTGTTGGACCCAACGTTGCTGTCTGAGAACGATGGCGTTACCGTTGAGAACTGGAGAGTTTCCGACAGGCCATCAGTGTCTGATCACTGCTGGATACTCTTCAATCTACGCGGGGTATCCTACACCCCCTCTAAATACAGGAACCCACGCAGAACCAATTGGGAGAAATACAATAGAGTCTTGACGCGAAAACTAACTAAAGTTAATCTGGTAGAAAATATTACCTCAATAGATGAGATAGAACGAATCGTAAGCAACTTAGAGGGGGTGATGACTAAAGCCTATGAAAGATCAACCCCACTGAGTGTCATGAAAAAAGAAATCCCCGCCATGGTGGAATGGGGAGCTTAGAGCTCTTAGAAATAACGTTAGAAAACTTTTTAACGAGTGCTTTGGGTCCAAGAACTGGGTGCCCTACAAAAGTGCGTTAAAATCATATAAAAAGAAACTAAGGATAGCAAAGGCCAAGTCCTGGCAAACCTACTGTTCCTCGATAGAAAATGTAAGAGACTCAGCTAGGCTAAGTAAGATCCTCTCAAAGGAGTACACTAAACCCTCATTTATAAAAAATGTAAATGATGTATGGACAAACTCCACGGACGAGTCTTTAGAAACACTAGTTCAATTCCATTTTCCAGGCTGTGAACAGAATGCAGCAGCATCAGATGGGAAAGAACCCACATATATACCAAATAGAGAACTTGAAACAATAATAAGCAAAGAAAAGATCATCTATGCAATAAATAGTTTCTCTCCCTTTAAATCTCTAGGCCCAGATGGTATAATACCGGCCATGTTACAGAATGTAAAGGAGCACATAGCACCGCTACTTGAAACCCTCTATAGAGCTTGTATTAGTATGAACTATGTCCCCCAGAGCTGGAGACGTGTCAAAGTAGTGTTCATCCCTAAGCCCGGTAGGAAGAACCACGAAACAGCGAAAGACTTTAGACCTCTAAGCCTAACTTCCTTTGTTCTTAAAGCACTGGAAAGGCTAATAGATATATATATAAGATCGTTCTTGGGGGAAGAATCCCTATCAACAGCACAACATGATTACATCAAAGGAAAATCGACGGAGTCAGCTTTGCACGAAGTGGTGGGGCTCATAGAAAAATTACTGCGCTTCAACCAATACACTTTAGCCGCTTTCCTGGATATCGAGGGCGCCTTCAACAACATTGAAGTTGACACCATCATCTAATCACTCATGGGGGTTGGTGTTGACGGCGGTGTGGTTGACTGGGTACGCTCCATGCTAGAAAGCAGAATTATTCAGGCGAAAAGCGGAGATAGTCTAATAACTAGATATGTGCGTAGAGGTACTCCCCAGGGTGGTATACTCTCCCCACTGTTGTGGGTTGTAGCACTAAACAGCATACTGCTAGAACTCAACAGAGGTGGAGTTAAAGTAGTGGCGTATGCTGACGACGTAGTGATAGCAGTCACAGGACCTTTTCTCTCTACTGTAAGTGAAATTCTAGGAAAAGCGCTGGGTAGACTACACACGTGGGCTAAAGGCAGTGGCCTTAACGTAAATCCAGACAAAACTGAGTTGTTACTGGTTACTAATAAGTATAAGATACCACAATTTAGACTTCCATCCATAGGCGGGAAGACAATCCCCCTATCGTCCAACGCAAAATATCTGGAAGTAATTCTAGACACCAAACTAAACTGGAAACTTAACGTTGAGAAACGTAAAGAGAGGGCCTACATCGCTTATTATACTTGTAAACGGATCTTCAATAGAAACTGGGGTTTAAAACCGAAACTTGTGATGTGGATGTACACCGCTATCATAAGGCCGATCCTAACCTACGGCGCCCTAGTGTGGTGGCCTGCCTTAGACAAACAATACAATGTCAGCAAACTAAATAGCTTACAAAGAGCGGCATGCTCGGGGACAACTGGGGCACTGAAATCCTGCCCTTCAGAAGCACTGAATGTAATCCTCAATATGATGCCCATTGATCTATGCCTAAAGGAAGCCGCGATGTACTCAGCATTAAGACTCAGAGAGTCGGGGCTGTGGGGATCGAGAACCTTTGGGCATAGCTCAATCTTAGGCCTCACTTCGATAGGAAATAAAACCACGGACTATATGGTATCAACCCTCGATTTTGGCTTGAATGTACAAGTGCGGTTTCCATCCAGAAGGGAATGGAAAAGGGGCCAAGCTGCCGATAGGGAAGCCATCTGTATCTACACTGACGGGTCCAAGATGGACTGCGGTGTAGGGACAGGGGTATATTCCGAGGAGCTTGGTGTCAATAGGTCCCTCCGGCTGGAAAACCATGCTAGCATATTTCAAGCTGAAGTTCTGGGCATTTGTGAAGCCTGTAGAATACTAAGGAATAGCGCTACTAGGAAAGAAAGAGCGGTTATTTACTCGGATAGCCAGGCAGCACTCCTGGCTATATCATCCACTGTAACCAAGTCCAAGCTAGTCAAGGAATGCAAGATGGAGTTACGCTCAGCGTCTCAGTCAATGTCCATCTCTCTTGTCTGGGTTCCCGGCCATAGGAACATTGAAGGCAACGAGAGAGCAGACGAACTGGCCAGGGCGGGAGCTTGTTTGGATGAATCTGTAGCGGTGATACAGGGTTATCCCCTCAGACAAATACAAACAGAAATCCACTTGCACCTTCTGAAACTGGCAAGGAGGAGGTGGTCAGAGATTCAGACTTGCAAGATAGCACGAGAGCTTTGGCCTGACTTTAGCAGGGAAAGAACAGCAGAACTGCTAAGTAGGTCAAGAGTAGAAGTATTTAGAATTGTATCGACTATCACCGGTCACTGGCCGCTAGGAAAACATGCATGTAGAATAGGTCTTCCATACAACAGAATATGCCGCAGCTGCGGCTTGAATGGCAGCGAAGAAACAGTATTTCATTTCCTGTGTGAATGCCCAGGCCTGGTTTACTTAAGACATAAATCTTTCGGGAAACACATAGTGGAGCAGTTAACGGATCTATCTAGTGCTACAATAGGCGACTTATACAAATTTACAAGCGGTTCTAAATGGTTTGACTGAACCGCTGGAATGTTCTGACAGGTAGGCTACGGCATAATAAAATATCATTGTCCACGAGAAGTGCACCAAAATGGCGCTTTTATGCGCTAATTGTTTCCTGAGCGATAGCTTAGGTAGCACTACAACCAACCAACCAACTGCACACCTACAACAGCAGCATACACCGTTACGTATATGTATTACAGCGACTGACGCCAAACAAAGAAGCGATACAGCACCGCTATAAACCGCTATGTGCTAACGAACGCCACGACACCAAAAATACAGTTGTGCAGTTGCAAAAGAATACGAACTCAACAAACCACAAGACAACAACACCAAAATTTCAAACGTACGTTTTGGGAAGAAGCAGACTAAGGCGATGAATGAGACGGCAGCGAGGGAGCCAAGCAGCGGGTGGTTCGTTTAAGTTTAATTTCATATACTATACATATGTACTTAGTCAGGCATATTTTAATACTGTAATACAGTGGCTCATTCCTTTACTTAAATTTCCTTTTTCCAAATTCATTTTTCAATACTTAGCTTTAATGATTCAAGGCTTTAAAGCCACTTTCGAATTCATTCTCAATATTTAGTTTTAAGTGATTTGAGGTATTAAACATATTTTTCAACTTTATTCAAATTTTTTTTTATCTTTCATTATTTAGCTGTAAGTGGCGTGAGGGATTCAACCCCTTTTTCAAATTCATTTTCATTATTCAATAATTTTAACAAATATTTCAAGATGTGACTGATCCATTTATACATATTCATAATGCCAACTTGAATTAAATGAGGTGATATACCCAATGGCAAATTTTTCTTTTTTTTATAAAAATTAAATTTTCAGGTTTGAGAAAGTTTTATAACTAAAATGATTAATGTATCCACCTAGGTATAAGTGACTTAATACAGTTCTTGCTAAATTTTTATCGATTCTATTTTCCCCTGCTTTCTATTCAAAATACCAAACTTTAATTCAGCATACCTACTTTACTACTTTTTACCATATACTGAGAAAAACATAAGTATTTTTCACAATTCTATTTCTTCTTGAGATTTTTATTTGAACATGGGGAGCGATAGCTTGTTTTGTAAGTTTGGGCCTCCACTTCTTTAAGATTAGCCGGTTATGAGCGAATTCGATATAGAATTTAATGCATATAAAGCAGATTTTGATAAGATTACTAAGCGCATTTTACAAAATAGACCGTTGTCTACGAATGCGAAAAAATAAACGACTACAAATATTCGCTTATCACAGCTTACAATAATATTTTGCTACTAGTTATTGGCAATAGTTTGGCTCATACCTGTAATCTCAAGGAAGTTCAAGTTAAGTTAGCCCTTTGTAAGGAACAGTTAGCAAAGTGCTTTACTAAACTGAATTGGCGCGTTAGGATTCCACCGGATAGCTTATCGCTAATTCGCCAATCAGACTTAGTTTACTCTGAGTCAGAAGAAGAGTTTAGTGACGCCAAGTCAGAAGCTTCGGTACAATTCAGTCTTAAAAGAAGAACTTCACTTCCATCATTTAAAGATCTGCTAACTGTATCCGACGAGCCGTCAACAGCTACCAGTTCGCCAAATATTTCGACTATTTTTAAAGAATTTTTAGACATGGGTACCCTTGAACAGAAGAAATCCTTTATTAGTCTTTGTGCCTCAAACATTAGCGAAAATTACAATGGCGATCCGCTAGCACTTCAATCATTTATCGATAAAATTAATTTGATTGGAGATTTTGCAGACGAAAATTTAAATACAACTTTTATATCATTTTTGAAATCCAAGCTCGAAGGCAAGGCACGTGAAGCAATTCCAACAGAAGTCAATTCAGTCCGACAAATAAAAGATGCGTTGAGAAACAGAATAAAGCCAGACAACTCGAAAGTTGTAGCTGGGAAAATTGCATCTTTACATGTCACAAATAACAATTATACGGAATTTGCTAAGCGTGTCGAGGAATTTTCGGATGCATTAGAGCGTTCTTTGATCATTGAAGGTATGACACAATCTAAGGCCCATGAAATGGCAGTCGAGCAAACAGTTAACGTTTGTAGACTTAATACTCGGTCGGATTTGGTCAAATCAATTTTATCGTCAACTACCGTCAGTGATTCAAAAGACGTAGTGGCAAAAATGATAGTCGAACAAAATAATCAAGTGAAAGAGCGTCAAGTGTTAGCGTTTCGATCCAGAGTAAATAGGCCAAATATTTTTAGAGGTAGCTTCAGAGGTCACAACTTCAATCGGTACAACAATAACAATCTCAGACAAAATAATTCGAATTTCAGTAGGTACAATAATAACGGTAATAACAGTAGGTACAACAATTACGGTTCAAGGTATAACGGTAACAATTTCAACAATGATATTAATCGGTCATCAAACAACAATAATCGAAATAATAACAGCAACAATAATAGTAGTAGACGTCCAAATTCACGCAATAATGCTAATGTGCGCGCTTTAAACGCCCACGCCCCTCAGGAGCGAACACTGAGGGCGGAAGAATTGGACAATTAATAAAATCTTTTTCGACAAAAGGCATTTGTTGCTTACATTTGAATTACTCTGACTTTATCGAATTGAAAATTAATGGGTCAAACAAATTTTGTACGGTTTTAGTCGACACGTAAGCCGACATTTCTCTAATAAAAAACTGTAGCATTGATAAACATTTTCCTATAAATACAAACGATATAATTAACATTACCGGTGTCACATCTAATACTGTTTCTACTTTAGGTACGATTACCGTAAACTTGACTTTTACTGATTTATACATTAAACATACTTTACATGTAGTAAACAACGATTTTAACATACCATCTGATGGTATACTGGGTAAAGATTTTCTGAAAGGTAACAAATGCGTTATTAGCTATGCAAGCATTTGTATATCCTTCTGGGTCGGCAATGAAAAAGTCCCTTGTATCATACCACCCAGATGCGATATTTATCGAATTTTCAATTTTGGCAATTCGCCAGATCCACTTTTTGTAGAATCACAAGAAGTTGAACATGGCGTATTCACAGCAAGATGCATAGTTCAGAACGTATATTTATAGAGAAGGTCCAAGAACGAATCAGCGTAGAAACTGTCAAATACCAACAAAACTGGCGAAGCGCATTTTAAGAGCGGCCAGCCAGAGACAATCGAATTTTAACAGAGCCCAGCCAGGGGCAAAATAAATTTAACAGAAATTGTCTCATCAAAGCAAATGCATGTTTTTCTTGTTAGACGCGAAATGCTGATGGCTTTTTACGTTTTTACAACGCTTTTATTGTTCTTTAAATTGGTTAATTATTTAAATTAAATGCATGCATAGGTCGAAATATGTAATATGTACATATTGTGTACATGCATATGTATGTGAGATACAATTTTGTGAATCTAAAAAGTGAAAGTTATGCAAATATGTAGTATGCAATTGGCAAATTCGTGGGTGATTTGCCGTCGGCATTTGGGTTGAAAAAAATCGACTTTTACTTTTTTACCGATTCATATGGTAGATGCTACGCTATTTTCAATGCAACAAACCGCAGTTTTCTAGCTGCCTTAGT
>NW_023458555.1:57609100-57610481 GCF_013731165.1 Rhagoletis pomonella | reverse complement strand
GCTATTTTCAATGCAACAAACCGCAGTTTTCTAGCTGCCTTAGTTTTCTCACAAATCCACTTCAAAGATGGACAACTAAAGATGCAACTAACTTTCTTCTTATTTGGGACTGACAAACTTAAACTTAAAATAGACTTCATTTCATATTAGAATATGCCCCAATAGTTTTGGAGGCAAATGAAAATGCATTTCCCCATACATATGTATGTACATACGTACTCCATTAATTGATAACGTACCCCTGCAAGACAGCTGAGCATCAAATAAGTGCTCATTTTATCATTATCACTAATTACAAAAGTGCTTATTAAAATACTAATTTTTGTTCAGGCGATGGGATAAAACTGAGCACTTTCCCCTTGTTGGTGTAATATTTTACCTCTTCTTACTAATTGAAAACTTTGATCAATGAAAAATATATCGGCTCTGCTCCACAAACTACCAAACTGCTTATTTTCGTTTTTATAAACACATCGGTGCTAATGAATAAAGTACTCATTGTTGTAATTAGCAAGTCCTCAGTGCTAATAAACAAACTCATCATTGTTGTCGTTATAAACTCCTCAGGACTAATAATCAAACTACTCATTTTTGTCGTTATAAACTCCTCAGTACAGGAAAAAACAAATAAGTAGAAAATCAAAATTTTTACTTTTAAAAATGAACTGGTTTATTTAAAAAACGTTTATTAATACAAAACTCGTATAGTACATATTTACAAACAAATAATATACTTTGTACATATCGATGGTCCTGTGCAATAACGACACAATTCAAAATTCAAAAAATAAAACCCTTACTACTGTTAAGATACATGAGCCATCTATCTAATCCATGTCGAATCCATGTCTTATATTTAGTACTTACTTTAGAAATCCTTACTGCTTACTTTAGAAAAGGTTGGAAATGGATTAGACGACGATTACAGACAAGAGCCACTTAACAGTAGTAACAGTTTTTATTTTTTGAATTTTGAATTGTGTCGTTATTGCAGAGGACCATTGATGTGGATGTGTATAACATTGCTGGTGCCGGCGTTGAAGGTGATGTTGGTGGTGGCCTTAAAGTAATAGTGGTGATGTTGAAAGTGATTTTGCTGGTAGAGGCGTGGAATGTTGATGGTGCGACGTTGCTGGTGCCGGTGTTGAATGATGATGGTGGTGATACTTCTGGTACCGGTGTTGAAGGTGATGGTACGATGTTGGTGGTGGCATTAAAGGTGATGGAGGAGGTGCGTGCGATATCAGCTGGTGACGGCGTTAAAGAAGATGGTGAATTTTAATTTTAATTGTTGCAAATCTGTAATAACGAGAAAATCAATTAAAATGCACAAATTAAGTAATTTACATATGTATGTACATACCTTAAAAATAATGATGCA
>NW_023458555.1:57569404-57594100 GCF_013731165.1 Rhagoletis pomonella | reverse complement strand
AATAAAAGACCGCCGGACTCCTGGTGCCCCCTCAGCGAAGACCTCTTAGGAGTAGCCAGCTTCCCTCCAGCAGGTTCCCGGTAAGAAAGTAGTGCGTTAGTTAGATGCGCGGGCAGAGGGCCCAACAGATGATTAGCCATGCCATATTTGTAGATCAGTGGCAAGGCGAGTTCACACTTTTAGCAGGTGCTGTCAATCGGCACTATGCAGAATATCGTCATCGTCATCGTCGACTATCGTCAGCGCATCAGTAACATGGCCGTATCGTCACTTTCACTGACGATGACGATATTCAACATAGGACGGAATATTCACCAAATAAATAGAAAAAATTTAAAACGCGAAATTGCATAAAGTGAAATGGTCATAATAACCTAACCAAAGGCTTGTGAAACTGACCATTTTAAAAAGAATTGAACCAATGGACCAAACGAAAAGAAATTGACCAAATTTGGCCCATTTGGACCAAAACGGCAAACGTGATCAGAATAGGACACCTCGTCTGAAGTATGTTGGCTTACTGGCGTCCCTAAATTGGAGCGCTAAGCGTTGCATTTTCCATTGTCAACGAGTGTCAGCGCGCGCTATCCCCAAATCAACGCTGCGTAATTTTTGAGGTTTTCTCATTTCCTCGCGTTTTTATTCTTGTTTCCGCTTTCAGTTTTTTGTCCTTTCTCTTGGTTTCCGTCTTCTGCATCCAACTTCAACACGAAACGCCCTGTCAAAAATTTAAATTCCATTTGCTCGGCGCTAGCGCCGCGTTATTGTGGGATGTTCCATACAAATTGTACGGGCATGAGGATTTTTGCAGTTGTTTGGCGCTTAACCCGCCAATTTACGGACGGCAGTTATACTTGCAGCAGTGCACTTTCAACATGGGCTGGATGTACTTTAAGGCCATAAGAATTGGCCGGCAAACTTGAACTCTTTTTCTATATACTTTAGATAAAAATCTATCCAAATTTGAAGTCATATGAATTACGTCGAATAATCGGTTTTTATTGACATCTTTAGTAGATAAAAACGCATAATCAAGACCGCTGTTCAGCAGCCAGCCCTCCGGAACTCGATTTATATATTAACAAGCTAAGCTCACACAAAATTTCAATCGATCTGAAGAATGATGGGCTTTTTGGTCATGAGCTCTCCGTATACACTCAGAAAAAGGTTTAGTCATAATAACCAAAATTTGGTTATAATGACCAAGTGGCATAGTTGGATATGGCGAAATAAATATCTAGTTCACGAAAGTCTGCAATTTACTTGAGACATCTAGTTGGGACAAATGTATATTTGTTAATAATTAAAAAACGACTACATTGAGTGGACAATATTGATAGTTGAATAAAATCATTGTTGAGCAAATGTAAACAATGCTTTGGTTGATACAAGTTTTCAAAAAATTTTGTGAACTTGCTGTAGACGTGAATCAGCTAACCGTTTATTATTGAAAAAAAGTTTCAGTTTCACCCACGATTGAGAGAAATAGAGATTGCGCCAATCGCGGTGCCGCTAATCCGCTCTTTTTGATTTTGACAGAATCAGGTGTTCGTGACGTCATCTTGGTGCAATTGTTGATTGTGTGCATACGAAAAAACCAGATACAATTTTAATATATGTGCGTTAATATTTCTGCGTGGTTTTAAACAATTATTTAAACATCACAAAGCAAAATGAAGTGTGCCGTGGCAAAGTGTAATAGTGAAAACAAAAGGAAAGCGTGCCATATGAGTTTTTTTTCGTTTCCTACGGACGGAAATCTGGCGAAAAAGTGGAAGCAGTTATGACGGCGAGGAGATGCATTAAACACCAAATCGAGCTATGTGTGTATGAAGCACTTTACTAGTGAAGATATTGAAAATAATATTTTTAGTGCTGGTATGAGCTAATGCACCAGTGGATAAGGCCGCCAGGCGCTAATTCAAGCGGCATCTTACCGCGCTGCATAGAATATTTATTTCCAAAGAAGCCACACGCATGCATCCTCTCGGAAATGGTACAAAAGTCATCAAATAAAAGCTGTGGAGTTTATGGTGGTTTGCTACCGTCCACAAATATAAATATGCACTCTGCATGGCTTTTTAGAATGGCGAGTCCAAAAATTCACTTTGCGGCACACCTTCCGTTTGGTCAACATGAAATTGCAAACACTTAATACATCCATTTTTTCATGTGCTAAAAATCGTACTTACCTAAAGGGCTACATGTCCAAAGTTATTGCTACGTGTTCCTAATTAATCAATCTTTGTATATTTTTTTATTCCTGCAAAATTGGGCCATGTAATATTAAAATTAACACATTTTTCTGCATTGTTTACATATTTTTATATGCGTTTTGGCATTTCTCTCTCGCAATTGCACCAAGATGACGTCACGCAAAAATTACGCTCAAAAATCCTCTCTCATTGGCGCAATCTTGTATTCTATCATTCTTGTGTTTCACTCATATACGAACAGCGGTAGCGGAGCAATGATTTCCACGCACACAGTCTCATTTATTTAATCGTTTTTATGCAATGATCGGCATACTAGCGCATTCAAACGATTCAATAAGTGGGACTGTGTGCATCAGGGATGAGATGAGATTTTTTAATTTTGTACCAAAGGCCACAGAAAGTGTACTAAATAGCCGAAAAAGTACCAACATTTAAAAGACCATACATACATAGTTACATATACATATGTTTTTAGATTTTCTGTATAAAAATCATGATATAAAACATCGCGTTTCGAAGATGGAAAACATAAGTGCAAATCAATTGTTTGAAAAGGCCACCAAAACGCCAAGGTAATGAAGAAAAGCATACAAGTTATACTTATTAAGTGCTAGTAATACAAAAATTAAAAATAAAACCGTTGCATTTAACGGAATGGAAGTTTTACAAAAATATTTTGCAAAATATTTCCTTTTATAGAAATAAACAAGTTAATAGCAGTGTTCTCGTACAGCAGTGTTTGCATTGTTCAACTTTGCGTTCAACATTTGCGTTCAACTCAACGCAGGGTTGCACGAAAAAAAAGTTGAATAGCTAAATGTTGGCTGGCGACCAACTTTGTAGAAAGCGATTAGTTGAAAGGCCGTTCAACCAAAAGTTAAATGCAAAGTTGAACAATGCAAACACCTTTTTATGGCGAATATTTTGGTATTTTTTCATATTTTGATATTTTTAGCCATTCAACTTTTTTCGTGCAACCCTGCGCTGAGTTGAACGCAAATGTTGAACGCAAAGTTGAACAATGCAAACACACTTTACCTAAAATCTTGCAAAGTGGAGGAAAGCGAGAACGTAAAATGACACTGAGATCTGCCAATTTCTGCTGGAAAAAATTTTACCTACGAAAACTGACAAGTAAATGTCTGCTGACCACAACATGTGTTCGTGAATAAACAAAAGAAAGGAAGAAAAGTTTAGTTTAGTTAATCTACTATTAATCTCTAATTTTCTAATTTCCGTGCGTCAACTATGGCTACCATATAAAATTATTCTATTGTGGATGAAAAAATTTGTTGGACGGAATTTACGCAAAATATTGAGAAATATACCAAAATAGATAATAATGCTGAAAGGTTCTGACCGAATTTGTCAGTTGATCGTTAAAACGAAAATGGGATAATTTTAAAGACACATTTGTAACTATATCCATGATAAAAATATAGTAAGGTCGAACCGCTGAGAATTACTTTTAAAATTATTGACGTTTCCAAACATTTTAATTTTTAAATTTACTCACAAACTCACACACACATTTTTATTTTCAATCTCAAGCAACAACAATTTCGAACAATTTCAATTTTTTATTTTCAATTTTATATGATTTTAAAGTGCTGGCAAACTTCAAAAAAAAAATCATGGCCGACAAAATGAGAGAACGGTTCTACCTTGCTATGTTTTTATCATGACTATATCTACTTGATTTTTGTGAAACAAGGAAGGGTGCTTGGAGGAGATTCTTTTATTTTTGAAAGCGTCATTATGTGGTATCAAAAATATTTGTTAGAAAACTAACTTTTTCTGATATTTTAGTCTTCCCTCAATTTTACTCGCTATTATTCTTATATTCTCTGTCTAAGGTAGAAAAATATGTATATATTTTTATGCACAAAAATTCAAAACTCCAAGTAAATAGAGTGTGGTATTTCGACATAATTGCAGTGCAGTAACGTAGCTTGACAAAAATGTATCAAAAATGTCAATGTAGTACCAATGTACTTTTGGCTTCAAAAATGTACCAAACAAGTACAATTGTACCATCAATTTCATCACTGGTGTGCATTGCTTAGCTGGCGCTCTTCGTATGTGAAACACACATGTGCTCAGAGAGCGCTGAGCATTATTTAGGGGTGGCTCACAAGCATGAATATGTTCCGCTCTCAAACCAAATCGTGGTTGCCTCAACTAAGATTTGGTAACTATGACTAAACCATGTGTTAAAAGAAAGCTTATCTGTATTAGCAGAGCTTAATGACATCTTTTTATGAACCATACGTTAAGTTGAATGGAATTTGTAAAAATATGCTTCTAAAAATATTTATTAGTATTTACGAAATCCTTCAACTAAATTAACGATTTGGAACAACCTAAATGAATATTAGAAGCTTTAATATATTTAGTTATAATTACCAACCCATGGTAATAGTTCCCAATCCTTGGTCACAGTTCCCAAATATTGTCAAAATTCGGGAACTAAATATCTTTAGTTGTCGAAACTAATCCTTTTTCTCAGTGTAGATGCTCTGGTAACACCACCTTGTATGAATTCGCGTTGGAACTAACATAATCCCTTAAAGCTTTAGGGTTCAGTTTGATGCACTTTCAAATCCGGCAACATAATTTCTATGTAGGGTCTTACTCAGAGATTTAAATTTATTCGCATAGCACAGATATTTTGCCTTATGTTGCGGCGAATTTGAACGCTTATGTAAGGCGTGTTTTTTACACGCATTAAAAATTGTATGTAGCTGTAAGCGGCAAACTTTATGTGTGCTTATGAATAGTTGTTGATAAAATCAAAATTACTTGTTTTGAAATGGAAATTGTTGATTATGGTTTTCTACGCGTTAAGCGTAGATGTATATGCGTGTAAAAAACGGCTATTTTCAAAAAACTCTGTTCCTTAAGTTCTTAATTTTCTTCAATTCCTTAGTAAACCACGGAATCTTATGGCAGTTCTTTTTCTTTAGCGGGATATGTCTCTTGAAGATTTCAATAATTTTATTTCTGAAAGTAATGAAAGAATCTGCAACATCCTGCTCTACAAAAACGGAGTCCCAGTCTACCCTAGAAATTTCATTACTAATTGTATGAAAGCTACAGTTCCTAAAACTATAATTTGAGGAATAGGTATCTGAATTAACATTTTTGAATTCGTAAAACTCCTGTTGCAGAACCAGAGGAACAAGGTGTAAACTACAACGCGGCAGAGTGTCGAGGCATTCATTTAAAGAAAAGTTCAAGTTTTCGCTTAAAAATACTAGGTCAAAAATTCTGGTAATTTTATTTTTTAAGTTATTTATCTGACTGAGATTTAAGCTTAGTAGATTGTCAACAACATATGTTTCAGAGAATCCGCTAACGTTATTGGGAAATAAAGCCAAACTATCGTCCAGTCGTCCAGTCGTCCAGCCAACATTACAAAGATATAATAGAATCATAATATGAGTGTAAAGTACCAGTCACGGACACAGATAGTTGATCCAAGAGCGAGTCCCCATCATGCAACGAAAGAATCGACGAACAATATTTTCTATAAACAGCAATTAATAGACCTCCCCCTCTGGACACTCCAGTTTTAAGCGAATCTCGATCTTTACGATACACGTTGTAGAGATTTGAATCGAAAAATTCGTTGTCGTAAAAATCAGCCGTTAGCCAGGTCTGAACGAGGGCAAAAACGTCATAATACAAAGGTGAACTTAATTCATACAGGGACTTAGATTTAGTCCTAAGCCCAGAAACATTTTGGTAGTAGACTATAAGATATAAGAACAAACTTCAGTACTCTTAAATTCTGTTAACGGTAGAGCTGCAAAACTATCGATAGTCTGACCATCGATAGTTTCGATGGTTTTTTCTAAAACTATCGATACATCGACGATAGTTTCGACTTTTCAATAATAACAATTTTTTACGTCTCTAATTTTAATTACGTGTGACGTATTGAACAAGTTTTTTAACTGCCTCACAGTTAATTTAGATATATAAAAAAAATAAAAACTCACATAGTATTTAGGTCTCTTTGAAAAAAGTTAAATGAATTAAGTGAGATCATTCCATAACCCACTGGTTTTTGTTCAAAAACAAAATCATGTCGGAATTTTTGGGCTTCAAAGCAGTCCTCCTGTCTGATATAAGGATTCCAGCTTTACTAAAAATTCTTTCGGACTCCGTTGAGGTAGCTGGAATACAAAAGTAGCGTATGGCTAAAGTTTTTATAGCCTCCATGTCACTTGCGTTGCTGTATAAACAAAAGAATTATTAAAAACAAAAGATTAAATTTAATAAAATGTAGTACCTTTAAATAGGTTAAAGGATCAATGTCATGAAACGCGTTCGGCTTATTAAGGTATTGCCGAAGAGTTATGACTGCATCTACCCTTTTGGATTTTTTTCTTTCCGCAACCTTGTTGTTTATAAATTTAAAAAGCGATTGTTCAGGTTGAAGTTGTACATTAGGTGATGTTGACGGTTCTTCATAATAATGTGAAGATGATTCGGCCCTGCCTAAACTTGCTATTTCATCTTCTAATGCTTTGACTGCACTATCTGCCGTGTTACTTGATAAACCTTCTTTCTTGAACCTTGCATCTAAAATGGTGCCCATTTTTTAACTGTTCGGTTTTCGTAGTGAATTAATCTAACTCTCAGTCGTCGAATTACATAAGTGCATGTATTGTAACCTTCTGTCGTTTTCATTTTAGTTTGCAAATCATTTAATTTATGGTAAAGGCCACACGTAAGTGTATTATTAATGATATTGTAACAGAATCACTCGCTGATGCTTGTACAGTAGCTTCATGAAATGGACCAAATAATTCAACCAAATCTTTCAAAGTTTCTATTTCGTCTGCAGTAATAGTCTGTGGAGCTTTTGGAGTTGCAAGTAGAACATTAGAAATATAATCTTTTGTCTCTATTATTCTTTTAATCATTAGGTACGCACTATTCCATCGCGTTGGAGCAAACTGTATCATTCTGCGTCTCTTTAAACTTTTCATAAGCAATTGTGCTGCTTTTAAAATAACCAACGATATGCTCACACTTCATTATCACGGGTTTTATGTTTTCTTGTGATAAAGCATCCAGAATAATTAAGTTTAAAGAATGCGCAAAACACGGTAGGTGTCGTTTTTGAAGTAGCTCGCAAGCTTTAATCATGCTTGCCGCATTATCCGTCACAATTTAAGTTACTTTTTCCAGAACGCCCCACTCCGATAAAACATTGCGTAACGAATTCGCGATATTGTCAGCGGAATGATTTGTGGTTGTTAATAAAGTTGTGGTCGATAATACCGCTGTCTGTAATTTCATTTTTTCCGTAACAAAGTGGCATGTGACGGTTAAGTAACCAACATTTTCCCGGAACGTCCAACAATCGGTCGTTATTGCGCAATGTTCCACCGTATTTAAAATTTCTTGTAATTTGATTTTAGCATCACTGTACATGTTCTTTAACAACACATTTTGTAGAGTTGTTCGACTAGGCAACACGTATCGGGGATCTAAACATTTAACAAAATTTCGGAAACCTACATCTTCAACAATTTGAAAGGGCTGCACATCTAATGCGACCATTTTCATTTATGATACATCAAGTTCTTTTTTACGCGTCGAAATTTGGTCGTAATTTTCAGACTTACTAAAATGTGCTCATATGGTGTTAATCGGCTTTACACAGTTATTGAGGGTAGGATGAGCGCGATTCAAATGATCCGACAGGTTGGTAGTATTACCACTAGTTTTGTACTCTCGGCCACAGTGGAGACATTTCGCCAATTTCTTGTCTTTTGATGGCTCAAAAAATTTCCACACGTTGGATGAGCCTACTCTCTTTCTTTTAAAACGTTTTCTTTCAGAATCGGATTCGCTACAAGAATCAATATTTATCGAGGTATCTTCACGGGATGCTGTACAAAAATACAAATATTTAATAAAAGAATTACGCTACGTACTACACAATTAATGTACTCTTACTTTTAGCAGATTGCACGAATTTATCCATTCTGTCAATTATAACCCGTCTACATCACCAACCTAAATAAAAATACATATGTATGTGTGTCATTGAAAACTTTGCATTTTCTTTTATATTGAAATTAAAATTATTTTAACCTTATGCCACTTTTTCGTGCCTTTATTTTAGACAAAGATGACACCTTTGATAATTTTAGCGATTGGTAATATATCAATCAATCATTTATTTACTTTGTAAGTACAGTAAAACTCGAAGTCTTTAAGCGTACTAATAACAAAAATTTCAATTACAAGATTAAACTTAAGCTAAGACAATAATATAAGTATATGAACTACTTATCATTCTGGCTATATTATAACTAACACTAAGGGATAGAAGACAGACAGAAAACTTGAAAAGACAGAGGATGGGAAGTTTATAGTTAATTTTTGAGTAGATTTGCAACTGCTGTTTTGAAGCATTGAATCGAACTTACACATTTTATTGAATTTGGTAGTGAATTCCATATTCTGATAGCACTAACAAAAAATAATCTTGAGGCTATTAATGTTTGGTATTTAGGGACAACAATATTACAGGTACGAGACGATTGAACAAATTTTAATTTACGGTACAGGTATAATGGTTTGCGGTTTCTGATCAGTTTGAATAGGAATAAAATATTGCGATAAATTAAGTAACTTTCGATGCTATAACCGAGAATATTTACACTGAACAACGATATATGATATATTTAAAGCTCCTTTTAATTTATTCTTCGATTCATAATCAAGATTTCCATACACTGTTTCACAATACGCGATATGGGGAACGATAAGTGACTGAACTAGCTTCAATTTTGTATTATTTGGTAGGCAATATCATGTATGCCAAAGGTTTCTTAAAATAAAGTATATTCTAGAGATACAGTGGTTGATATGATCTGTGCAAGTCAGAGGAGAATTAATTTTAAAGCCCAGATTAGTCACAACATGTCGAAACTTTAACTCAGTTTGCCCCAATATAATTGGCGATAGACAACTCAGATCAAAAGAATGAGGTGATATAGATATAACCTGCGTTTTGGCAGCATTTAAGCAGAGGCTATTTGTTTCGGCCCAGATCTCTATTCTCCTTAGATCTTCATTTAACCGAAACACAAGGTCTTTCCCAAGTCCAATAGGTCGCGAGTAGTAGATCTGTGTATCATCGGCATACAGGTGAATATAAGCATTTTGACAGCAGTGAACAAAATCATTTATAAATATACTAAAGAGTATAGGACCCAGGATTGAGCCTTGCGGTACACCGAAATTAATTTTCCTGCGACACGAAATTGTTTCTCCACATTGCACTTGTTGGTACCTGTTTGATAAATACGCTTCCATAAACTTAAGCGAAGTAGAGTTGAAACCAAAATAGTACTTCAATTTTGCAAGAAGAATGTCATGCTTTACGGTATCAAAGGCTTTAGAAAAATCTAATAGCACCAGGATAGTGAGTAGTTTGTCATCATAAGCAGGACGAATATCTTCCATTACCTTCAAAACCGCTGTAGAACAACTGTGACTTGACCGAAAACCAGATTGGACCTCACTCAACGAGTTATGATTATTCAAATGTAGAACTATCTGGGACGAAATAAATTTTTCTACAACTTTGGCTAAAACAGGTAAAATTCTAATAGGCCTATAGTTTTCAGGAGAGTCACAAGACTCGCCTTTGGGAACAGGAATAATATTTGCAATCTTCCAAAGGTTTGGAAAGGAGGATGATTTTAAAGCAAAATTAAAGATATGTGTAAGTGTCGGGAGAATGGAAGGGATAATCAGCTTAAGGAAACATAGACTGATACCATCTATACCAGTAGCATTTGACTTGATATCAAAAATATTCTTTACAACATCCTCCTCACTGGCCGTATTAAAAGAAAATTCACATGAGGGTTTGCAAACCAAATTTTGATTAAAACTGAACGAGTGCGAATTCGTAAGTTTATTATTGGCGCCAATGAAATAATGGTTCATCTCATCCGCACCAAGACCGCAAGGTTTTGAATCTTTATTACAGACTCCCATAGATTTCAAATTTTTCCACAATGTTCTGGAGGGTAATTTTGTATCAAACTTATATTCCAGATAGACTCTTTTACTGTAACGTATTTCTTTAGCTACTTTATTTCTCAAATTTTTATATGCATTCCAACGCTCGTCTGAAGGATATTGCTTCCATTATTTATAGGCCTTACTTCGATCCTTAATAAGATTAAGAATGTGCTTAGTGAACCACGGTCTCTTATAATTATTCACTTTTATAGTACGTAGAGGGACATATTTATCACACAAGTATTTTACCAGTTTATTAAATTGATCTAATTTATCATCCAAACCAGCAAGAGTTCCATTCCAGTGATATACTTTCGTCACTCAGTGCTATTTTATCAATACATTTAAAATCTCTGAACGTCAGGTTGGTAACTGACAATTCTTTATTAAATTCAATATTAAAAGATAAAAATACTAGTTCCACTAAGGAAAATTGGTCTACATCGCTTACACCAAAGAGATCTAACATGCTTGGCTTACAGTGAGGAGCAAAACGTGTTGCAAATTCGTTTGCGACAGTTAATCCACAATTGGTAAAGTTTTTTAGTAATTGCCTACATTTAACATTATCCAGGAGAAGATCGACATTAAAATCACCACAGACGAGGACATTTACATAGCTCAAGGACAGTTCAGATATTTTTGTAAAAATAGTGGTAAAGTCATTAGACCTATGGGGATTATAGACACATATTGCAAGACACCTTTGAACATTATCACTAAACTCTACAAAAAGACTTTCAATTGTTTCAGGGCAGACAGATTTATGAACGACTTTACATTTAAGACTGGATTTGAAATAAATGGCAATGCCACCCCCCTCTATGACCAGGGGACCTATCATTCCTTAACAGAGAAAAATCACAAAGAGCATAAGCAGAGTTAGCAATACAAGGTTTGAACCATGTCTCAGTTATACAGACCACATCAATATTTATCTCCCGTAACAAAAAGTTTAAATATTCAAGTTTATCAGTCGATAAACTTCGAGCATTAAAGTGGCAAATATTGAACCCATTATTATGTTCGCACGTAAGTTTCAGAGCTAGCCTAATATTATCACTGTTAGTGTATCTACACAAGGTACTAGTCATATGGAACACAGTTTGGGAGGCTTGCGAAACAGTCAGCTGCAGAGTACAAATATAAGGAAAGGGAAGAAATGGGGTAGATGTGAAATAAGAAGAGGATAGAATCTGTCATGGCTATTATAAAAATAAGTATAAAAACAAAAGTAAGTACAAAAACAAAAACAAATCGTACAAAGTTTCAATATTAACTAAAATAATAAAACATATGCTATTAAGTGGCAGCTGCTAGACGCTCTCACGATTAAGAACTTTTACTCCTTCACTGCCGGCATGTTTTTTTGCGTAAATTTGTCCCCGTATTGAGAATACACTCACCAGCCGCGTTTGTCTTTTTAGCTGAGTACCCAGTCGCATAAGCTCACGGTTCTTTTTTGTCAAGCATTCATGAACAAATATCTTTTCATCAGAATCAATTCCAATATTGCGGCGAGTTAATGCCTTTCGGCTAGATTTGAGAAATCGAGCAACTGCTACGAACAAACGAGAGCGATCATAAGCAGAATTTAGTTTTACAGTGATTGGAGAGGGGTTTGTGTTATTGGCGCTTTTGCTACTGGGACGCATACGAAAAGTAGAGCGAATTGGAAGTGGATGTAGGTTGATCGACTCGCATAGTTGAGTAAACAACGAAGTTAAATTTTCTTCGGCTACCTGCGGAACATTATACATAATTACGTCCGCTGACACCAGTGCATTTTCCACCTCATCCAAGTGTTAACTCAACTTATTCATGTCACTGCTTTCATCTGCATTTAGCGTACTCACTCTCTCCTCCATAGTTATCATAGCTAGGTTAAAGTTAGTTAGTTCAGCCGATACTTCACCCATTTTTTGCAATACTCGCTCTTCACTTTCTTTCATATTTGCCAGTATGTTTGCCATGTACGCTTCTAACTTTGCTTCAAGCCTCTCAAATGAACTTGCCGTTGTAGGACTGCTTACTCCCCTGACTTGCAGGTTTTGGGCGGGAAATTGCAGGGGAGAGGGAACATTGCGCGCACTCTTTCTCTGGCCCGACATATTTATGTTCACTCAAAATTCGAATGACGAATACCGAGAAAATTATGCAAAAATAAACAAATATCAGCTGCAGCCGTGGTGTTGTGCGGACAAAAGTTTTACCAGATATGGTTAAGAACTTTATTAAAACCCGGTAATTACGTTAATACGAATTCACGAATGCTTTACATGACTCATGTTGTCTCAAGTTTCTTTTTTTTGCTCCTATGTATTATATATCTTATTTGCCAAAGCATTAAAAAAACTTTATTTAAATTTCCTTTCCATATAGGCGAGAGAGCAAATATATACATAAATAACAAGTAAGAAAGTCTAAGTTCGGGCGGAGCCGAACATTAAATACCCGGCGCAGGTACTAAGTACATGATTTTCACCCTTGCGAAAGCTACCGCAAGCCGGTGCGTATAAATTTTGAGTAAATTAGCGTCCTTAAATTTCGAAATATTGAAGTTTCAAGCATTTCTGAAATTTTCCGTTATATGAAAAGTGGTCGTAATTTGAATCCGATTCCAATATTTTTCAACGTTTTGCTTCTATGTGGCAAGCACAATAATCGTACCGAGTTTGGTACAAATTGGTATAACGGTTACCGAGATACATATATGTGATCATAAGTGGGCGGTGCCACACCCATTTTCCAAGATTTTATCATAAACGTATTTCTTGGTAAAGAAATGTTGCAAGCATCAATTTTGAGTAAATTAGCTTTAATATTTATTGATTTATCGAAGATTTCGTATTTCTCCAAATTACCGTTATATGGGAGGTAGGCGTGGTTATTGTCCGATTTTGGTATGCTGTAGCAAGACTAACAACTGTGCCAATTTTGGAAGAAATTGGTGCAGCGGTTACCAAGTTATACACATGTATCCATAAGTGGGCTGGCTACGCCCACTTCCCAAAAATGTATAAATTTTTATTTTTCATCTAAAAATTATTGAAAATATCAATTTTGAGTGAATAATCTTCAGTAGTTACTAAAATATCGCAGTTTTCGTATTTCTGAAAATTACCGTTATATGGGAGGTAGGCGTGGTTATTGTCCGATTTTGCCCATTTTAAATACCATCTGTCCTATGCCCGAAAGAAGTGCACATACCAAGTTTCGTTAAGATATCTCAATTTTTACTCGAGTTATCGTGTGCACAGACGGACGGACGGACAGATAGTCACCGCTTAATCGATTTCTCTTTTCATTCTGATCATTTATGTATACATTTGTCTATATCTATCTCGATTCCTTTTTCCTGTTACAAACAACCATTATGTGAACAAAGTTATAATACCCTTGTGCACAAGTGCGCTCGGGTATAAAAAGGAAAGTGGGGAAAAATATTCTCAAGAATATGAATGATCCATCCAGTATAAATTAAACCGGTGCGATTGACCATCGATAGTGACGCAAAACCATCGATAGTTCTGGAAAATAAAAACCATCGATACTATCGATAGTACCATCGATAGTTTTGCAGCTCTAGTTAACGGTCTTGTTAGGAATGTTCGATATCGTATCGATTATTCTGAATATCAATATTTCGTGGTGCGATAATCGATTTTTCGAATCGATATTCCCAGATCGATATATCGAAGACATGGATACTTTACCCGCAATATCGATATTTATGTTGAAATTCATTTTTCATCTACAAAAAAGTCTATGGGAAAATTCGAAAGTAGACTGAACCAGCAGCTTATGTGATTTATGTAGATATTAAGTTTGACAAACCGCTTGCATGGTGTATACGGATCTTAACTCGTTGCCACCGCTAAACGATGTTTCCACGACATTCGCTCTCCCATTCCGAACCGAATCACGTAATTCGCCATACAACATTTTGAGAGCGAATCACTTCATTCGTAGGTGATTCAGATCCAGTCACCATGCGAATCAAGAACAAATCGTTGTCTTCTCTAATTTTTATCGATAACGGCTGTCAAAACACATAGACCACACATATCCCCACCAGCACAAACATTGAAAAAATAGCTAGATTCGTTAAAACTATTGATTTAGCTAATTAGCCACTACAAATTTTTTCTCCATCGTTGAAATGCACAATAAACAATACATCTTTACTTCCTTACTAATATCATATGTAAATCCGAAAGTGAGTTTGTTTGTTTGCTATGCTTTCACGCTTCAACTATTCAACCGATCATCATGAAATTTTGTACACTGCTGTTATTTAGCCCAACTTAAAATATAGGATAAATTTAATCTCGATTAGGCAAGAGGGCGTGGCACCTCCCATACAAACGGAATTTTTCACACTGTATTTCTCAGGAAATATTTTTGGTAGATTACAGGAACTTGGCATGGAGATATATAAAATCATTATCTACTCATGGATGAGGGCTGCCACCTTTTAAAAAATCTAATTCAACTTCAATTAAGGGAGTTATTTATTTGAAAATTATCTTAAACAAAAAATGGATGTCAAGAGGCTTAAAAGGCTGTAGTTTAATATATTTTGAAAAGGCTTGCCACCTGTTTGAAAAATAAAATTTAAAATAATTATACGCAAGCCATATGAAGAATTAAAATATGGTTGTCAAACAAAATATTGTTAAGAAACCTTTAGTTTTAAAGTTTTTAATAATATTGAAGTCTTTCACAAGGGTTGCCACCTTTTTGAAAATTCAACTTAAATGAAATATTATAATTCTAGCAGACCCGGCGAACTTCGTCCCGCACAAATTTTTTTTTTTTTTGAAACTTTTTGGTCCAACATTTTCACCAACAATTCACGTTTACGATTTCCATTGGCGCGCTCATCGGCTAAGATTATGATTTGGTGGTCGTTTTCTGCCTTAAATAACCTAACGAAAGCGTTATGTCCATGATGAAGTTCTTGAAATTCTCTAATATTTCATAGAACGGTTAATCTCACAACGAAATAAATTTGAAGAACATTTCCGCTCACTCCTTGGCGCCAACAATGATCCGGTTCTATGGTAAATATGTCCAAGAAACTTTATCGTATAGTTGGTGGCAATTTCAAAATGGATGCGTATATATGTGTATATATATCCAATATTCATAGACTTATTTCAGACGAAATACCTTAAAAGTAAGTTTCAGTAAAGCAATTTAAGTGAAAATAAACTTTTTTTTCTGGAATTTATTACAGTAAAAAGCGCGCGATGATTTTGGAGGTTGATTTATCGGTGGTGATTTGAGATTTACCCTTGCACAACTCAACCCTACGAATGAAGCTTTAAGGCATAACAATACTGGCAAAAAATCACATACATTGTGCCAATCGTAACACATAACAAGTAATTTTTAGCAAAAAAAACCTACTTAAAAAATAAATATATCTATATATAATTCATGATCCAATGATCGGATCTAAACTAAATTAGCATGGAACCACCTCTCAGACACTACCTTTCCGATGCAAAAAGAATTATTGAAATCGGTTGACGTGATCCAAAGTTATGCGGTAACATACATACAAAAAGAAAATATTCCGACGAACTGATAACCTCTCCTTTTTTGGAAGTCGGTTAAAAATTCGATATACTCAATGGTGCAACGGTGGTTTATTTATTCTGACACTCACGGCACCTGTTCTAACTTGGCCATTATTCGTAATCACTCCAGCGCCACGTGGCAGCTCTTTGCTATAGTATTGCCTTTACCGTTACCAATACATATTTTAAATATTAGCCAAAGTGGATCATCAATAAGATTTTTAGTAATAACTTAGCTCCAGTGCCAACTGGCGGGTGAATTTGCGAATCTACACTATCCAGAGAGTTACTCAAAAACACACAAAAAACTTCGTTAAAATCCGTCCGAGCATTTAGGAGGATTTCACTCACAAACACACATACAGATGAATTATATACACGTTTGTACGGCGCTACGCCCTCTTTTCAAATAGCCCGTTTTTCTCCATGAGTATAAGATCGATTTCATACATCTCCACACCAAGTTCCAGTACTCTACCATGAACATTTCCATAGATATTCGGTATGAAAAATTCGGTTTTTTGGGAGGTTCCACGCCCACTCTAAATATCGAACATTATTTTAGCCTATAATAATCCTTGGGACGTCTGAATCTGGTGTTAGGAATTTAAACAAAATCAGTTCGGCCGTTCTCGAGCTTTGCGAACACAAAAAACGCCTTTCAAAATGTACATACATATATTGGTATAGATTGGCATGAATCGAAATGGTTTTGAATATGTGTCACAATATGAGTGTTAGACGAAAGAGGTTTAAAAAGGTTGCAAACCGTTTAAAAGGTTAAATTCAAACTATTCAATAATTTAAATGAATTATTTCAATATGGGAATCAATTAAAATGATTTTAAAAGGGCTTAATTTCAAAACTACATGTAAAAGGTTCCCATCTGTTTAAAATCTCAATTGAGTTGAAAAAGTATGACACGTGAGAAGTTTAAGAAAGTTATAGTTTGAAAATATTTTGAAAATGGTTAAACAAATTTTAAACCTCCTGTTTGTGAATTGACTTTTCTTGAAATAGATTTTACCCAATCTAGCACGCAAAAATTTCATACACTCAGCGAAGCGGGTGAGGACGATCTAGTTAAACAATAAACAAAAGCAGAGATCAAGAAGCAGAGTTGCAAAGTGAATCAAGAATGTGTCGTGTAAACTGGTTGATTCGCCGTTCGTAATTGAGAGAGCGAACCATGTCATTCGGTTGTCGTGGAAACGCCGTTTTAGACTTATTCAGGCATGTTCTGAAATTCGAAATCGACTCGATTTGCCAAATATTTTATAATTATATCTGATGAAAAGAGTGAATATTCTAATTGAAAACCGTAAAAGAAGTAGCAACGATATGAAATACATAATTTTAATGCTAGACTTTTAAATTTTTTGGTTAAAAACCTTCGAAAAAATTATCGAAATCGAGTCGATTTCAAATTTTCGAATTTCAGAACATGCCTGTTAGTCTTGTTTTATTCCCTATTTGACCATACAGTCGACCGGCATGCCGTTTTAATATTCAGGAAATACACAAGATGGAAATAACACAATTAGGTGAGTTGATAGGCCGGTCTAATATTCTATTCAGTTGGGAGTACGATTTTCAACATCGATTTTTCCGATATCGATGTTGTTCAGACCGATATATCGCCATATCGATTTTACATGCAATGAATTAAATCGATTCATGATATGGATACTTTCTTAAATATCGAACATTCCTAGGTCTTGTTGAGTTATACGAACCTTTACATTGGCTGGCCAGATATTTACTTTAATAACCTTATCGTAACATGAGTCCGAAACTCCTAATTTAAAATTAATTTTCTTAAGATCAACCAAATTAGCATCCTTTTTCACAAGCTTAAAGTATTACATTGCCCTGCGTCTACAATCAAAAAGCTTTCTACACCTTACCTCTATGTTGCAATACGGAGGAATATAAGGGCGTTCCCTACTACGCCGTTGAAAATTTTATACGCAGAAACTGGTCTGCCCACGATCACGGACAGAACAACTGATTGCTTCCTAAACCGATATGCTCTTCAAATACCGTTCTGGCAAAAGATGCATGCAATGTTACGTCAAGAAAACGACTGCCACGATTTCCCTTCAACGCCAAGACCCAAAATATCAAAATATCAGAGGCAAGTTCATTATATGCACTAACAGCAATGCTTAAGCTTGATATACAGTTTAATGCGAGCGTGAGCGTGAACTTTCGCAAAGGCAAAGAATTCCATTTGTATTCTTATGGACGCTCACACTCAACTGTGTGCGTACGCAAAGCATTCGCATGTGAACGACAAGTTTTGACAGATGTGTGTGAGCTTGAAAAAAAAGCATATTATGCATTTTAAATTAGTTTTTATTCTATAATTCTGAAAGATATTTTAATTCTTTATCTTTTCATGTCTCAACTATAGCAAAAAGTTGAGTAATAACGAAGATATTGGTCAAAATAAAAAGCTCACGCTCACGCTCGCATTGAACTGTATATCAGGCTTTACATTGATTCTATCGAATCTGCCGCTAGTTATGAAATATTCATCATCCACAATACACTAATAACCAACTCCAGAAAAATAAAGTTAACTAGCGTACGCAGCGAACTTCGTCTCGCCCAACATTCATACAATATTTTAACCAACTTACTGTGGCACATTTATCTGCTGTGATTATGGTTGGAGGATGGTTCCGTGCGCAGAAGTGGAAAACTTTTGACTGCCATTCACCTGGGAGTGGCCAGAAGCGATTCTTGTGCGTACGGTTCAAATCGCAGCTCACAACGTCCGGATATTTATATCCACGTATCCTCTGGGTAGCAACCAAACACCCGTTTGGGAGCGAGCTAAAGTGAGAAGGCGTAAAACTTCGCGTGCGCTGGGTTTGGGTCCCGCCACGTTAAAACCCCGCCCAATGAAAAGAAGCAAACAGCCTCGGATGAGACCCCCTTTTTCTGATGACGACCACGGCAAACATATAAAGGACTATGATTTAAGGGTATGCACCTGGAATATCCGGACCCTTAATGGGGAAAGTGCCTCTGCCCGGCTGGTTGATGTCCTCGGGAAGACAAAGGCTGACATCACCGCCATCCAAGAAATGCGATGGCCGGGGCAAGGTAAAGTAAGCGTGAAGCCTTGCGACGTCTACTACAGTTGCCACGTAAAGGAGCGCAAATTCGGTGTTGGATTCGTGGTAGGAGAGAGACTCCGTCGCCGAGTACTGGCGTTCACCCCGGTGGACGAACGTCTAGCCACAATCCGCATCAAAGCTAGATTCTTCAACATCTCGCTCATCTGCGCCCATGCCCCGACGGAAGAGAAGGATGAGGCGTCCAAGGATCTCTTCTATGAGCGCTTGGAACGTACATATGAGCGCTGCCCCCGACACGATGTCAAAATCGTGCTTGGCGATTTTAATGCCAAGGTGGGCAAGGAAGGGATCTTTGGCGCCACTGTCGGAAAATTCAACCTCCACGACGAAATGTCCGATAACGGACTGAGGCTGATCGACTTCGCCGGGGCCCGAAATATGGTAATATGTAGTACTAGGTTCCAGCATAAGAACATCCACCAAGCTACATGGCTGTCTCCAGATCGAAAAACGAGAAACCAAATCGATCATGTTGTGATAGACGGAAGGCATGCTTCAAGCGTTTTGAACGTACGTACACTCCGAGGGCCAAACATCGACTCGGACCACTATCTTGTTGTAGCCAAGATACGCACCCGCCTCTGTGCAGCAAAAAATGTGCGCCCAACAATGCAAGGAAAGCTTAACGTCGAAAAGCTGCAATCACAACAGACGGCCAATTTATTCGCCACTCGACTCACACACCTGCTCTCTGAGAGGACTCTTCAACAATCCGACGTACGCGAGCAGTGGAACCACATTTCCCGATCATTAAGTACCGCCGCCGAAGAAGTAGTTGGATTTCAGCGAGCCCGAAAGAACAACTGGTACGATGAGGAATGTCAAGAAGCCGCAGAGAAAAAAGATGCCACCTACAGGGCCACGCTGCGATCGGGCGCAACGCGAGCCATGTGGGACCGTTATAGGGAACTGAAGAAGGAAGCGAGAAGTATTTGCCGCAATAAGAGAGAGGCCGAAATACGTGAGTGCGAAGAGCTTGAGATGCTGGCCGACAGGAAGAACGCCCGAAAATTTTACCAGAGGGTTAGGCGACTTACGGAAGGTTTCAAGACCGGGGCGAACTCCTGTAAGAACAACAATGGCGACCTAGTGACCGATGTCCAGAATATACTTAAATTGTGGAGGGAACACTTTTATAACCTACTGAATGGTAGCAGCGCTGAAAGTAGTGAGGAAGACGAACCCGAGTCCCCAGTCGATGATGATGGAGTAGCTGTCCCACCGCCTGACTATGACGAGGTACGAATAGCGATTACGCGGCTGAAAAACAACAAAGCTGCTGGAGCTGACGGCCTGCCAGCCGAGCTATTCAAGTACGGCGGTGCACACATCAGCTCGTATGCAGAATATGGTCAGATGAACGCATGCCCGACGACTGGAATTTAAGTGTGCTCTGCCCAATCCACAAGAAAGGCGACCCCGCCATACGCGCCAACTACCGCGGAATTAGCCTTCTAAGCATAGGTTACAAGGTCTTATCGAGCGTATTGTGCGAAAGACTGAAGCCCACCGTCAACGAGCTGATTGGACCTTATCAGTGTGGCTTTAGGCCTGGAAAATCCACCATAGATCAGGTATTCACAATACGCCAAATCTTGGAAAAGACCCGCGAGAATAGGATCGACACACACCATCTATTTGTCGATTTCAAAGCCGCTTTCGACAGCACGAAAAGAAGTTGCCTTTATGCCGCGATGTCTGAATTTGGTATCCCCGCGAAACTAATACGGCTGTGTAAAATGACGTTGAGCAATACCACCAGCTCCGTCAGAATAGGGAAGGACCTCTCCGAGCCGTTTGATACCAAACGAGGTTTCAGACAAGGGGACTCCCTTTCGTGTGATTTCTTTAATCTTATGTTGGAGAAGATAATAAGAGCCGCAGAACTGAACCGCTCAGGCACAATACTTTATAAGAGCGTGCAATTGCTGGCGTATGCCGACGACATCGATATCATCGGTAAAAACAAGGGCTACGTCTGTTCTGCCTTCTCGGGATTGGATAGAGAAGCAAAGCGAATGGGTCTGGTGGTGAACGAGGACAAAACGAAGTATCTCCTGTCAGCACACAAACAGTCAGAGCATACGCGTCTTGGCACCCACGTCACTGTTGACAGTTACAAGTTTGAAAAAGTAGACGACTTCGTTTATTTGGGAACCAGCATTAACACCAATAATAATGTCAGCCTTGAAATACAACGGAGAATCACTCTTGCCAACAAGTGCTACTTTGGGCTGAGTAGGCAATGGAGAAGTAAAGTCCTCTCTCGTCGTACAAAGATCACACTCTATAAGTCACTCATCATGCCTGTGCTGGTGTATGGCGCGGAAGCATGGACAATGAAAGCATCTGATGAGGCGGCTCTTGGAGTTTTCGAGAGAAAGATTCTGCGAAAGATTTACGGACCTTTACGCGTTGGTGATGGCGAATATCGCAGACGATTTAACGATGAGCTGTATGAGCTTTACAACGATATAGACATAGTGCAGCCAATTAAAATTCAGCGGCTCCGCTGGCTTGGCCATGTCGTTCGGATGGACAGAAACGCTCCTGCTCTGAAAATATTCAACGCGGGCCGCGATGCTGGTAACAGAGGAAGAGGAAGGCCTCCTCTGCGTTGGAAAGACCAGGTGGAGAAGGACTTGGCTTCACTTGGCATTTTCAATTGGCGTCAGTTAGCACAGAAGAGAAATGACTGGCGTGCTGTTTTGGACTCGGCCAAAATCGCTTAAGCGGTTACAGCGCCAAATAAGAAGAAGAAGATTATGGTTTTTCAAGTCGTCAGGAGGCATATCTTCCATTGCCATTTTCGATATACTCAACGGTGCGGCATGTCGAAGTAATTGTGCATTCACGGTACTTCTTCTCACTGTACGATGCAGATCGGGATTCCGCTTTTATTTCAGTTGTTAAGGAGCATGAGTGTCAACTTGTCAACTTGTGATGCAACTCCAGCAGGGCATCCAAGTTTAATTTAATGGAAAGAAAAAAAGTCAAGTTTGTTTGAATTAATAATATGCTTGCTAAGTCTTTATTGAAAGTGTTTGGTTTGCGGAGAATATTTTACAATATTACCTTGTGGTGTTTGATGAAGGGTGGTGGCTGAAAGACGTCCGTGCTTGATAGTGACAAAAATGGAATGAATTGCGCTATTTTTGACTCGTTTAGCCGAACCCTCAACCAGCGAATAATATTGAGGGGAAATTCGGCTAATTAGTTACATTTATTGGCGGGAAAATAGTACTGCAGCGCTGTATATGTGCATAATCGCTTACATATGTATACATATACATATATATATATATATGGGTGCACTTACACAATAGGGTGGTTCACCCTTTCAAAGTTTGGTTTAGGCTAGTCCTAAACAATGAGTTTGCGACGCAAACACTCAAAGCTGTTGATTAACTTGGGCGCGTTGCTGAGGATTTTCATGTGCACTGCTGATCGCCAATCTTTGTAAATTGCGATTGCGTGACCCAATGTTTCATAACCTTATCACGAGTTTAATTTACCCCCCAAACGGTTCACTCTCACTTTTGGTTTCCATGCATTTACTATGGGCGGATGAAAAGTTTTCGGGTGATTTTTTTTTCGGGCGAAGTTCAGGATAAAGGCTGGTATGCAGCTCTCAAGAAAACAGTCAATAAAAAAATGGAAAACCGTAGTAGAAAGCGTAGAAAATTTCTTAAGAACTGCGTACTGCTTCAATAAAATTTTTCACAAGAAAATTTCTTAGGCATTTCTTGTACGTCATTTTGTTTGCAATTTTTGCTTTTCTTGAGAACTGCATACAGGCCTTAAAGCTGAATTCTGATGTTTTACGGACACTGAAAGTACAACGCCAATGAATTCAAACTACTTCGAAGCAATAGATCCATATTCGCAAAAGAAATGTACGCGCCAAATACTCTCATTCAGCCGTATCGTGGGTTTCGCACGAAAACATAGTGAATACACGGAAATGAAAAGTGAAAAATGAGCCAGTATGAGTAGAACGAAACTAATGACAAGCCGGATTCAAATGTAATTTTTTTTTTAATGCCGCGCGTAAGTGTTAAATAAAAGTTTTTACAATTATATTTCGAAGCATTTGCAACAAATGCGACATTTGCAACAACTTTGCGACATTTCATGAATCCTACTAAGATAAGCATTATTTCGCCGTTGTCGCGTATCCAGTAGGTCATAAGAGAGCTTAAAATAAATTTGAACTTATCTCTCAAATTTTAAAATATCCAAAAAAGTACGCGAACGCAAACTAGCAAAACTTGCAAGTTGTTAGTACAGCTGATCGAAATTTTATTTTTAGTATTGTTTTGAGCTTTGTACCAAGATTATGTTTATAAGGAAAAATGGGAAAAGCAACAAAGTTTAAGCGGTAAAAGTTATAGCAGCTATTTCGGAGATCACTACAACTCCTCATGTAGTGTTGTTCCGATACCGCCATATACATACTCGATTCCAGTTCTCTTTAAAAATATCGAAGAAAAGTGTCGATGCTGCAAATGTATCGGAGAAAAGTAATCGACACTAACTCGTATCGAACTCTTTATAATATTCCCCAGAACTAGTATAATAATTTTAGAGATGATTATATTAATTCAAAGGATCTGTGCATGTTTATACGTAATTGTATATATTTATTATAAAATTTTGATAAGTTTTATAAGAACGCTACGTTTTCTACCTTCGCGGCAATACTTTGTCATGGAAAAAAGAAACAATTACAGCACTTTCCGACCGAAACTTTTCAAAAGAGTAGCTACAAGTTTGATCGAGTACTTTCGGCCAAAACCTACCGAAAGAGTAGCCGTAAATCTTTCAAAACCTAAAAATTTGACTACGCCTTTTCCAGCAGTATTTCAGAAAAACACAAATGTATTTCAGAAAAGGCCAAATGAATTTCAGAAAAACTCAAATGTATTTCAGAAACCCTCAAATGTATTTCAGAAAAGGGCAAATGTATTTCAGAAAAGCTCAAATGTATTTCAGAAAAGGCCAAGTGTATTTCAGAAAAAGCCAAATGAAATTCAGAAAAACACAATTGTATTTCAGAAAAGTTCAAATTATTTTCATAAAAACGCAAATGTATTTCAGAAAACATTTTTAGAATACAGTTATGCTTTTCTGAAATACATTTGTGCTTTTCAGATGGATGGCCGATTATCCAAATGCTCAGCGTTACCGCCACGTTATTTTATTTGCTTCATATGGGCAAATCTAAAAAACAGGTAACCTTTGTTTTATTTAGCTTTATTTTCACTGTTGTAACCTATGCATATCAAGCTGGTTGCTTTTGGATATAATTCATTGACGTATACTTGAAGCCTTAAAAAAATGTAGGTCAATTTGCTGTGTAACTTTTGAATTATAGGTGTTTAAATTTAAAAAAATAATGAAAACAAGTGAATTTTTTATGTAATTTTTAAGAGAGCAAAATTAATTATGTCATAACTTTTGAATCACACCATATTTTGATTTGAAATTTAATGGGCATTTAGCACTTATGTGTATACTTCATATGTAGTAGGTAAGAAAAGTGTGCCTTAAAAAGTAATGAAAGGCAAGTTACTCAAAGTCTGAAACTCCACATTTCACAATTTTCAAAATTTACGGTTTATTGCGTATAGTTTTTGAAGCATTTAATTTTAAGTATGTATTGTATTCTACAAACAATT
>NW_023458555.1:57561349-57569304 GCF_013731165.1 Rhagoletis pomonella | reverse complement strand
TTAGTTCATGTTGCCATGGTGCACCCCACACTGTGGGGTATACCATGCCATCATTTAAGCTTACCCGCCACGGCAAGACGACCAACGTTGAGGAAGTGTAGGTGGCAGTAGGGCTCCCCGTTATATCCCGCGTGCCGTTTTTCGCGCCGTTATATATGGTGTTATGCGAGTTATTTCGTACTGTTGTCGTTGGTGATGGCAGGGCTCCCCGTTATGTAAAAAATGCACGGGACGAAAAGGCAGCGCGGATTTGTGTGCGGCGCTATACGGGTGACGTTGTACAGCACCCCGTTATTGCCTACCGCAAAGAAACTCTGCTCGCCACCACCACCAACACTGTGTCACGCCCGATGCCCATTAGACACGCCTGCCATCCAGGGTGTAAAAAAAAATGTTGCCTCATGCTCACCGTCACGGTCGCCATGTTGGGCCCTCTGCCCGCGCATCTAACTAACGCACTACTTTCTTACCCGAAACCTGCTGGAGGGAAGCTGGCTACTCCCAAGAGGTCTTCGCTGAGGGGGCACCAGGAGTCCGGCGGTCTTTTATTGCTGCTGGCTGTTGTTCTGGAGGTTTCGTTGGAGGCTGCTTGCTGCTATCTGGTAGCGCTCTCTGTATTGTTAGCTTACGGCGAATTTTCCTTTTCTTAATTTAGTTCAACTTAATTTTTTAGTTTTTATTTAGTTAACAAAATTGGCACAACCGGCTGAGTCAAATGCGCGTATCGAATTGAAATTTTCATTCGTTTCTTTTCTCTTTTTATGTACCTGTGGAACGTATGTTCCAACAGGGCTACCAACATTACGGCGGCGCTGAATAGTGCTGCCGTATTGTTAGCGATGCCATTACATCACGCTCCTTGAGAAAAGATTTTTGCAAGGTGATCAAGCTTGCAAGAATCGTTTGATTCAAGGGCAATGCAAAATTGATAGGGAGGAACGAGATATTTATTAATAATGTTGTAAGTATGTTTCCTTCCTCTTTTAACTCGATCGTCCATATCAACTTTCAGCTGTAATAAGGAGTTCAAAACGTATATTGAATAATTGACATTATTTTATCTACTTAGCTAATAGCGTTAATTTACAATATAAATTTTATATTAAAGAATATACATAAGGATGAGTTAAATAAATGTTTTTTTTTTTGATTTGCTAATTGTGTACAATATATGAGTTTGTAAATTTGTAGATATTAATTTACATAACTATTTGTACAAAAATTAATACGTACTCAGCTTGTTGCTTAATTTGATTTTTTCTGTTTTTTTGACTATTGTGTTAAATTAATGTTATATAAAAATACTTATGTGTACGGTTTATTAAGCCAAAATTTGAAGGTATACATACATCTAAATATACTTTATTTTTGAGTATTATTCATTCCAAATGAAAATTTTTGTTTTAAAACAGATTTATATGATAATTCATGAGTTATTTTGCATAGTTGTACACATGTACATATTTTAACTAATTATTGAGAGTAATTCTAACAATAATAATAGTTTGTATATATCTTGTGTGACGTGACTGATTCATTTTGGGTCAAAATTGAATGTTTCTTATATTTTTTAAAGAAAGTCATTAAAAATAGATTATGTAACCTTTGAATGCGGTTTTTGTGAACCGTTTTTAATTTATTTTTGGTTTTGTCGAAAACCGTAACATTTGCACAATCTACTTTCTGTACAACATAAGGACCTAGATAAATATTTGTATTAAAACCGTATCTTTTTCGTAAATTAGTACAGGACGTGCATTTTTATCAAATGACTCCTTCGATTGGATTTTATGTTTTGTTACGAGTTCTTTAGCGAGTGCATGAGATCTTTGCAAACGATACTTTACTTCTTTTGCATAATTGTCAACGTTGTAAATTGGATCAATTTTAACTTTTTGTACTTCGTTTGGTAAAATAGCGTTTTTACCAAAAATCAGTTCAAATGGAGTAAATCTATTATCAAAAACTGTGTTTGAGGTTGTGTTATGCAAAAAAGTAAAATATTTTAAATATGTATTCCAGTCGGAATATGATTCGTTTAAAAATGCTAGTAAGTACTCATTAAATACTCTATGATTTTGTTCTATTGTACCTACAGTTTCGTGATGGTGCGCTGTCGAAAAGTCATGATTAATTTTTAAAAGTTTGGTTAATTCTTCAAAAAGTTCGTTTTTATATTCAGTCCGTAAATCGGATTTTATAGAGTGCATAATGCCATATATTAAAATGAAACTCTCAAAAATTGCTGATGCAACAGTTTTAGCACTTTTATCTGGTATTGGAACAGTAACTAAATATTTTGAGAGATCGCCAATAGTGGTAACTGCGAACTTATTACCATATTTCGATTCTGGTAAAGGTCCTATTGTATCGATAACAACAATATCAAGCGGTTTATTCGGCGTTGGGGTTAGTACAAGTGTTTCTTTAACTTTCGGTTTTACTTTGTTTAAAAGACATTTTTGACAATTTTTAACATATTTTGCGACATCGCGGGTCATATTTTTCCAGTCATACTTTGTTCTAAGTTTCGCATAAAGTTTTTTCATGCCACAGTAATCTCCTGATATTGGGTCGTCGTGATAAATGGTCATTCGTTTTAGTTTTATGTCATTTTCAGTCACAGTCTCGACTGGATCTGTTAATATAATATGTAATATCTTTAAAATTTTATTTCCGCGATGTTTTAAACTGGCAATTGTGAAATGACGGAAAATTCATCGTCTTTTGGCCATTCAATCTCCATAATTCTGTGTTTGTTGGCTTCAATTTCAAGCCTCGAAAGTAAATTATCGAAATTCATTATTTCGTTAGCAAAGACATAATTAAGAAACTCGAGTTTTTTATGTTTAATATGTGCACAAATTCGTAAGTTTTTAATTTTATTATCTTTATCATAAGTAATTTCTGATCTAATATGCGGTATCTTTTTTGAAAAGTTATAAGAAAATTTATCATAAACGTTTAATGTCTCCTGGTTTTCATTTTCGTTATTATCTGTATTTTGTATGATTTCATTTTCTCGTCTAGTCATTGATCTCGTCTGTACTGCCAAAATACTTTTCGTTGATTCTCTTATTTCGTCTATCGTTATACGTGAGAGTGCGTTGTACTCTGCTAGTTGAACCTCATTCTTGAAAGTTTTGAAGAGGGGTCTTTCATATTGAATAGGTATACTAATGGTCTGTGGTCTGATTTTACTAAAAAATGCGTTCCATAAATGTATGGTCGAAATTGTTTAATGTCAAAATAGATTGCTAAAAGTTCTAATTCAATAATCGGTTTTTTCTGTTCTGCATTGTTAAATGCCTTTGAAGCAAAACATATTGGTAAATCGCAACCTTGCTCTTCTTGGCTAAGCTAAGCTATAGCGCCACACCCTGTTTTGAAGCATCAACTCTAATAATATATTGCTTTGTAAAGTCTGGATATTGTAGCAGTTTCGGTGACATTTCGCATCACAAACAAATTCTACCCTTTTCCCATGATACAAAAAAGAAGGTAATTTCATTACTACAATTTTTTTTGATTATCAGTCGGGCTCCCATTTTCATTTACTTTTGCGTTTTGCGTTTTCGTAAAAATCGTACATTTTTATTTTTGGGTGCTCTTGAATTCGCAACTTTTTGTTATCGATAAGTTCCATTTTCCACATCGTTTCCAGCATTCTTAAAAGCCATCCCTTGAAGGTATGCAACAGTTATCGCACACGTATCGTCCGCACCAAATCGTAAATCTTCGTTGCTTCGATAAATTTTCGTTGCCCAAAACGGAGATGTGTTTAATAAATAGTGAATAAAACAAATAAAATCAACATAAAAAATTAATTTTAGGACGCCAAAAATATCGCAAGATATAATGGGCATAATCAAAAATAAATTTAAACTAAGCTAGCTTGTTATTTATGTTAATTTTGCCATTTACTTTTCATTCTACCGTCTCATCGGCAACTGATTTGAAACCGCAAAAATTTTCCGATTTGCGAATATTGGAGCACGTAATTTCGCGATTTGAAAACTAAAACGCAAAATTTTTGCGAATTCGGAAACGGGAGCCCGGCTGTATAAAGCAGATTTTTGACATTTCTCCAGATATAAACAATAAGCATAGCTTTGCCACATTGAAATTTTTTGATATTTCTTTTAATTTGATATTTGGGAGTAAAATTTACATACAAACAATAGTAAGTTGATGGGTTCGATGATCAAATTTGAACGTTTTTCTCAAGCGTTTAAAACATCCTTTGAATAATATCGATGTGCAGAGATTAAGAAATAAAATAAAATCTAGTTTTGAAATATTTATTTATTAAAATCTGTTTTTCATTTAATTTTAAACAAAATAAATAAATTTACATAACAAAACTCTTTTTTTTGTCAAATAGTCCGAAGAAGATGTATTGTTAGATATTTCCTCATTGAAGCATAGTCTGAAACCAGGATTCGGAGAATGTTGAATGGTCTCATTGCCCTCACAATGAAAGGAGTCACAATTTAGAACTCTCCGAAAATGAAGTATCTATAAGTAACTCTGGATACAAAACTTTCGTGGAAATCTAACAAGGAACACAAAACCTCTAAAGAATGGGCAGCATTTTGGCAGTGTAAACTGGTCTTTGGTAAAACGTGGAGTGTGTTACCATAGGGAATCCTCTGGATTTATACCTCTATGATCAGACCCATAATTAGCTATGCGTAGGTGATAGGGTGGAGCAGATTCTCAATCAAGAGCGTGGGATTTCTGCTTGTAAAATTTCAAAAAACTACTGCCGTGTGCGGTATGAAAGATTTCTCTACAATAAGTGGCGTTGCTCTTGATGCACTGCTGCACTTACCGTCATTAACTTTTCTCTTGGCGAGTATGCTTTGGTCTTCCAGGCTGAGGTATTTACAACCCTTAAGGATATGGACGACGTGGTGGAAAATAGGTGGAGCGGAAGGAGTTTACGTGACGGCCAAGCTGCACTTAACACACTACTTACTTCCAAACTCTGAGTGTCAGATCAATCGGGAGTACATCCTATCGTCTATAACTATAATATTTATCATATCATGAGTTTTAATTTTCGTTTTTGCGCATATCGAAGACAAATTTCTTTTTAATTTTGTAAATATTTTTTACAATAAATAAATGATTAGTAAGGAGTAGGTATGGCAGCACGAAATGTCACAATCTGCTTAATTGTCAGGTAGTTAATATGGCGCCCGAAAAGTGACAATGAAACTACCTTCTTTTTTGAATCATGCTCTTTTCCTACTTAACTTGTTCAAAGGTGCTGCCAGAGTTGCAAAATTGGGGATAAACCTTCGGTAATAATCTGCAAATGCGACCATACGTCGTACCGCATCTTTGTCAGTAGGTTTAGTATACTTTTTAATTGCAACTATTTTTGAATCGTCTGGCAGCAGACCTTTTGCTGGGCATTTGTGCCCTAAAAATGTTACTTCAGGCCTGAGAAAATTACATTTTTTTGGGTTTAGTTTTAAGTTGAAATTTCGACAAGTTTCGAAAACTTTCGCTAAATTTTTAATGTGATGGGCTTCGCTGCAGCCTATAACAATTATGTCATCTACATATAAAAATGCTACATTGGGTGGAATACCAGATAAAACCAAATACTCATCATTCGCGAGAATGAGTTGGGTGCTATACTTAAACCGAATGGCAATACTTTCCATCGATATAATCCCCGGTCTGTGCTAAAAGAAGTTATATCACGTGAATCCCCATGTAAGGGGATTTGGTGGAATCCAGAAAAAAGATCTAAAGTGGATAAGTATTTGGCTCTGCCAAGATTGTCTAAAATATCGTCAACTCGTGCGAGAGGGAATTTATCCGCAATAAGTTTTTTATTGACTGCGCGGAAATCAACCCACATACGATATGCTTTTTGACCATTAGTAGATTTTTTAGGAACCAAAATTAGAGGACTAGTAATTTGTTAACTTGGCGAGTTATCTCTTCACGTTGGGAATATGGTAGACGATAGTTTTTTACATATACCGGGTCAGTGTCAGCCAACCTGAGTTTCTGTTCATAAAAATTGTTCAATGTCATTTTGTCATTGTCCATAGCGAAAATGTCGGCATATTTTATGCAAAGGTCAAGTAAATTGCTGTTAGCTTCTGTAGGGATTTGGTTTTTCAAAATATTTGTTAATTCGTTCGTTCGGCAGTCTTCAGTCTTGGTCTTATTAATTGAGTAAACGTAATAGTCAGAAAGTTTTTCAGTCCGAATATTTACGTTCTTTACATGTTTCACGTCATCTGTGGAATTTATTGATATTTGATAATTGGGTTACTGCTATTAACTATGCCAGAGAACGTAAAGTATAGAGAAGGACCGAAAACTGTGAATGCCACATTTTTCGAGCCAACAAAACTGGCGAAGCGCATTTTAAGAGCGACAAATTTTGGAATACTTAACAGCGAAAGCAAAATACAAAGCATAAAAGGGGAATGTTAACAGAGCTAAATCTCACGAGAGCGTTTGGAATGTTAATTAAATATGAATATTGATGATTTTTGTGATAGTGTTTGATTTTTTGTGAAAATAATTGTTTTGGTAAAAAAATTAAATTATTTTTTGGTGATTTATGCAAGTAACATGAAATTAAATCGAAAATATTCTGTAACATTTTCCGATTTTTGTGATATTTTATTAATGACTGCAAATAGAAAACTCCCATAAGTGTTTATTTTTTGTAAAAACATTTTCTGATAAAAAATCCCTTTTTTCGGTGATTTCTACAAATACTGTGATAATAAATCGAAAAGGTTATATAGAATTTTTTTGACTTTTGTAATATATTTAATATTTAATATATATGTAATAAATTTTTTTTGTAAATAGATTTTTAGGGGAAAAAACTAATTTCTTTTCGATGATTTGTACAAACAACGTTAAAATAAATCCAAAATATTATATAACAGTTTCCAATTTTTTTGATATTTTCAAGTAAAAAACTGTATTGGTATTGGATTTTTTGAAAAACAAATTCCAAAACCTGTGAAAAAATCTTTTGTGCTAAACTAAGCCGAATCTATTTAAGCACCTTTTTCGATATTTATGGAAATAACTAAGTTTTCTAATCTTTTCGACTTAGAATTTTTGTTTAAAAAAACTGCGAAAAGAATTATTTTCCATTTTCTTTGTAGAGATCTCACTAAACTAAGTCGAAAGTCTGAATGAATTTTTTCATTGTTTCAAATATTTATGGAAGTAATTCAATTTTTAATTATTTTCGACTTGGAAACTTTTTTTAAAAATACTAAAAATCTGAAAACGTCGGATTTTCGCAGCAATTAGTAAAGATCTCGCTAATCTAAGCCGAAACTATTTAACAAATTTTCAACATTTTCAATATATATTCAGTTTTCAAATATTTTCTAATAAAGTCGTGTAAGTTGCCATTGGATGGGTGGCAGCTCCGCTACTCATGTGCATATTTGTCCCCCACATTGTCATTTACATATCTAATTTATTAATAACTAAACCTAAGTTTATAAAGCACATATTGTAAACTTCATGCATCCTTAAAGACAAACGCGTAAAAAAGTAAGTACCTACCCTGCAAGCCATGGCTGATGGCAATTCCCCTCAAATTCGACAGCGTTACCCACACTTTCGCAACTTTTTGGCTATCACGCACACACTTACAAATTCGGTATTCGAAATGTGAAACATTTTTCATTTGTTAGAGCGGAATTCGTACTTTTATAGGAATTCTGTGCGTTAAAGCGAGTAAGAAATATGGCAGTTTTTATGACAGTAGGCTTTGTCGAAAAATGTCACATTTGATAAAATAAATTTTATAACTTTATAGATATTTCAAATTTCATTTTATGTTCCCGTTGCCGTTGCCGTCGACTTTGCATCATTATTTTTAAGGTATGTACATACATATGTAAATTACTTAACTTGTGCATTTTAATTGATTTTCTCGTTATTACAGA
>NW_023458555.1:57556643-57561249 GCF_013731165.1 Rhagoletis pomonella | reverse complement strand
AAATTACTTAACTTGTGCATTTTAATTGATTTTCTCGTTATTACAGATTTGCAACAATTTAAATTAAAACCCACCATCATCTTTAATGCCGTCACCAGCTAATATCGCAGGCACCTCCTCCATCACCTTTAATGCCACCACCAACATCGTACCATCACCTTCAACACCGGTACCAGAAGTATCGCCACCATCATCATTCAACACCGGCACCAGCAAAATCGCACCATCAACATTCCACGCCTCTACCAGCAAAATCACCTTCAACATCGCCACTATTACTTTAAGGCAGTGCCCGCCAAACACTTTCCTGGGAAACGAACTATATTCGGCCTTTCACATGTACACAATCGGCTTCTTAAGCAGTGTTTGCATTATTCAACTTTGCGTTCAACAATTGCGTTCAACTCAACGCAGGGTTGCACGAAAAAAATGTTGAATGGCTAAATGTTGGCTGGCGACCAACTTTGTTGAAAGCGATTAGTTGAAAGGCCATTCAACCAAAAGTTGAATGCAAAGTTGAACAATGCTAACACCTTTTTATGGCGAATATTTTGATATTTTTTCATATTTTGATATTTTTAGCCATTCAACTTTTTTTCGTGCAACCCTGCGCTGAGTTGAACGCAAATGTTGAACGAAAAGTTGAACAATACAAACACACTTTTACACGTACACAATCCGAACGTCAACAGAAAGAGTAGCAGAGCAACAAATTTTATTTAGTTGCATGCAAACAATTAGGGTTCGAAATTTCAGACTTTGGTATCGATACTGAGTACTTATTCTGGCATCGAGCTCATGGCATCGATACTCTAAAAGTATCAGGGAAAAAGTATCGATACTACTCAGTATCGAACTCATTAAATACGTTTTTTGAGATAGTAGAATTATTTTATTCTTCAATCGTATATCTAGTTATTTCCTGAAATTAAAACAATACAAATTTAAAATATTTGATTTTTATTTCATTGCAGAACTTTCACGTAAGAAGTAATTTTAACGTTAAATGTAATACATACATATATCTATACATACATATATATATATACTTTCACGAATTTAAAATTTTATTAAGATTTTTTGTAATCTTTTTGGGTATGCATTTTTGTAGCGTATTCAATTTTAGTACAATAATGTGCAAGTTTGGATTAAAAGTCAACGGTAAGAGGCTACACGTAAAGTTGGAAAGGTTACAAAACTGCATACCCAAAAGGTTTCTAAAAATTCTGCATTTTCGTGAACTTTGCGTAAAGTTTTATGGCCTTATTCATAAAAAATAAAAAAAGGTTTGTAAACTGAAAAATTATGAAAATGTCATTTTATTAAGCTCTTTGAACCTACTTTATTTTTTATGAATACGGCCATTAAACTTTAACTTATTTGATTTATGCAACAGACTACACTAAATTTCAGTTTATTTTAAGTGATGGACAAAATAGTATGACAGTAATCCATTGCAGCAAAGAAAATTGGGTTGCCAATGGAAGAAAAAATTTAAAAAGTGTGTTTTTTAAAAAGTTTTCGATACTACGAGTACTTTGCAAAGTATCGAGTAAAATCACCAAATAAGGTATCGAGTATTAAAGTACTCATTCGATCGATAGTATCGTTCGAACCCTACAAACAATAGGCGAAGCAGGTTGATGACGCATTATTGTCGAATAAAGTAGGTACACTGAGCAGAATGAATGAATATTCATTCAAAAATTTTATAACACAATTTTTAGTACATACACCCCTAGAAATAGGTATGTATATGGTACCAAGTCGTGCCTTTCCTTCATATTAAAAGAACTTTGTGAATTATGTATTTTTTTTTAATACCAGACTAGTCCTCAATTAAAACATACAATATGTTTTGTTATTTATCTTTTGGTTTAGTCGTTATTTTAAACTTTCCTTAAATGTCAAGTTTTACCTAATTTTAAAATAAATTTATATTAGATATATATATTTTCATTTTATTTCTACTTGAAACCAACGAAATTTTCTTTTAATATTCAGAGTGCTCGAAGCACGTTATCTTTTTTGCTCAGAAATCCACACTTAAATTATAAAAAAATAATAATAATTTTGTACAATACATACAAAATTTTACCAACTTTTTCCTTTCTCAGGGCCGTTAACTTTCATTATATGTTTCTATGTTGTTTAGATCTAAAAACACGCACAATAAAAAAACTGCAAAAAAACATACCAAAGTTTTTATAATAAGTAATACAGCACAGAAATTTTTTTCCGTGCATTACCACCAACACATTCTCATTTTTTATTTCATAACTAATACATTCTCATTTTAAGACTTTTCTCTTTTTAGCGGACACTGCTTTAAGGCCACCACCAACATCACCTTCAACGCCTGCACCAGCAATGTTATATACATCCACATCAATGGTACTCTACAATACCCTGCAAAAAATTATGCGACTAATCTCTAAAGCGAGTATTCCGAGATTACTCTCAATCGGGTACAATTCAGCATTAATTAGTCCCAACTAGTCTCATACGGGTACTATTGGAGGTCAATTAGTCTCGACTCATCCCTTAAGGGTATAATTGGAGATCAATTAGTCCCCAACTCATCTCTAACGGGTACTATTAACGATTTAATGATATGTACGCACTTAGTCAATGAAATTTCATGTGCGGCGTTCGCCTAACAAAACTGAGCACCCCGGTTCGAATTGCAAATTTTTATTTTTATTTTTTAAGTGACTAGTCGCTTTTCATACCCGTTCGGGTATAAAGGTGAACAATTAGTCTCTTCATAGGACATGCTCGAACAAAAGCGATCAGTTCATTCCATATAAAGAGATCATAAGTGGTGGTGGATTAGTCCCATTTTTTGCAGGGCAAATACACAATTCAAAATTCAAAAAATAAAAACTGTTACTACTGTTAAGTCGCTCTTGTCTGTAATCCTCGTCTAATCCATTTCCTACCTTTTATAAAGTAAGCAGTAAGGATTGCTAAAGTAAGTACTAAATATTAGACATGGATTCGACATGGATTAGATAGATATATGAGTCACTTAACAGTAGTAAGGGTTTTGTTTTTTGAATTTTGAATTGTGTCGTTATTGCACAGGACCATCGATATGTACAAAGTATGTTATTTGTTTGCACATATGTACTATAAGAGTTGTTTGATTATTAGTGCTGAGGAGTTTATAACGACAAAAATTAGTAGTTTGATTATTAGTGCTGAGGAGTTTATAACGACAACAATGAGTAGTTTGTTTATTAGCACTGAGGACTTGCTAATGACAACAATGAGTATTTTATTCATTAGCACTGATGTGTTTATAAAAACGAAAATAAGCAGTTTGGTAGTTTCTAAAGCAGAGCAGATATATATTTCATTAATCAAAGTTTTCAATTAGTAAGAAGAGGTAAAATATTACACCAACAAGGGGAAGGTGCTCAGTTTTATCCCATCGCCTGAACAAAAATTAGTATTTTAATAAGCACTTTTGTAATTAGTGATAATGATAAAATGAGCACTTATTTGATGCTCAGCTGTCTTGCAGGGACGGCAGCATACATACATATGCACATAATTACACGCGTACTCAAATACAACAATAACTATTTCTTTTATAAACGCATGCGCGCATTTCTCAAGGCCAAGTAAATCCATTCATAAAAATAATCGCAGCACATCTGCCCCCTAATTCATCACCCTCAAGGTCAACTTTTTCAATCCGACACAAAAATTCTAAAATCTTAAAATGAAGAAATCTCGGCCAGCCAAGTGAAAAGTGGCAACTATTTCTCTATATCCAGTAAAAAAAGCTATCTGGAATTTTGGAAATTTTTGGTAATTTTTGGCAAAACACTCTATTTCTATGTTCCATATCAATATTTCAATCATTAACGAGTTTTTGAGATGTAATTGTAATAAACATTAAATAAAAGTGTACGTTTTCTGCAGGAAAATACATTGATTTTTTTTTTAATAAAATCAAAACTTCTAAAATCACAAAAATATGTGGTTTTATCGGAAGTTCACAGATGTAACGTGGCAACTTAGCTCGTTTTCATATTTTTCGGTCCGAAATTGTAAAATTTTTGTCCATGACGCGCCACAATTTTTGTACAGGTGGGTCAATGTGCCTTGAACAAAATTTATATATATACAAAAAAATTATTTTATTTATTTTTTAATATTAAAATTTTCTATACTTCAAAGCGTTTATAAAAATATATTTACATGTATGCATGGACGATTTTTAATATTTTTCAACCGTAAGCAAATCTTCAGTACCATTCAAACACATCAAAGTACAGGCAATGAAATGTCCAAGCTAGTGGTACTCCACTGTACATGTGTATATGAAAGTATGCATGTATGCGTGTAAAAATGTCAATTCCAGTTAGTGTTTAACCCATTTTAGCGGACATAGTTTTTTTGGTTACAGCTGGTTCCAACTGTTAATGAAGCACAATTTTTATGGTTAATCTTGATGAAAGTTACATGTATCGTCGGGAACATGGTTACATGCAGAATTTTAAATTAACTAATATTATTCTCTATACAAAATTTACAAGTATTGCCCTTGAATAACTCAGTGAGAGGGGAGACCAGTATGTTTGCATGTATGTAT
>NW_023458555.1:57555069-57556633 GCF_013731165.1 Rhagoletis pomonella | reverse complement strand
ACTCAGTGAGAGGGGAGACCAGTATGTTTGCATGTATGTATTTAAAAAAAAATATTTATTGGACCAAAAAGTAGTGGGTAGGCACTGTGGCCAATGGTAATCAACTAATACCACCTCCGCATGGTTGTAAACCATGCAGAGTCCGCAGAAGACTCCGGAAGCAGTGTCCGGAGGATGCATCAGACTAGGCCGAGCATACTTTGAAGTGCCATCTTATTGAAACTTAAGAAAGTTCAATTACTTGGCAGTTGAGAAGTGCATGTGCAAAAATTGCATAAAGGAAGTACATAGCACGAATTTAGGCGCCCGGTGTTAGCAGTCGCGCCTAAACAGCCCTATTAAATGCAAAGTTATGCGTAAATCAAAATATTTCGTAAACGTAGGGTTAATGGTTTCGCGCACGTGCCAATCTGGTGCCGATTCGCTGAAATTGAATAATTTGTGTGGATGGAAGCGGCGAGGGGAAGACGAAAGCAGATCAATCGTATATACATATGAATGCACATATGTACATTTATAAATGAATACATACCCTGCAAGACAGCTGAGCATCAAATAAGTGCTCATTTTATCATGATCACTAATTACAAAAGTGCTTATTAAAATACTCATTGTTGTTCAGGCGATGGGATAAAACTGAGAACTTTCCCCTTGTTGGTGTAATATTTTACCTCTTCTTACTAATTGAAAACTTTGATTAATGAAAAATATATCTGCTCTGCTCTAGAAACTACCAAACTGCTTATTTTCGTTTTTATAAACACATAAGGGCTAATTAGCAAGTCCTCAGTGCTAATAAACAAACTACTCATTGTTGTCGTTATAAACTCCTCAGCACTAATAATCAAACTACTCATTTTTGTCGTTATAAACTCCTCAGTACAGGAAAAAACAAATAAGTAGAAAATCAAAATTTTTACTTTTAAAAGTGAATTGGTTTATTTAAAAAACGTTTATTAATACAAAACTCTTATAGTACATATGTGCAAACAAATAACATACTTTGTACATATCGATGGTCTTGTGCAACAACGACACAATTCAAAATTCAAAAAACAAAACCCTTACTACTGTTAAGTGGCTCATATATCTATCTAATCCATGTCGAATCCTTATCCTTACTTTAGCAATCCTTACTGCTTACTTTATAAAAGGTTGGAAATGGATTAGACGAGGATTACAGACAAGAGCGACTTAACAGTAGTAACAGTTTTTATTTTTTGAATTTTGAATTGTGTAGTTATTGCAGAGGACCATTGATGTGGATGTGTATAACATTGCTGGTGCAGGCGTTGAAGGTGATGTTGGTGGTGGCCTTAAAGTAATAGTGGTGATGTTGAAGGTGATTTTGCTGGTAGAGGCGTGGAATGTTGATGGTGCGATTTTGCTGGTGCCGGTGTTGAATGATGATGGTACGATGTTGGTGGTGGCATTAAAGGTGATGGAGGAGGTGCGTGCGATATCAGCTGGTGACGGCATTAAAGATGATGGTGGGTTTTAATGTTAATTGTTGCAAGTCTGTAATAACGAGAAAATCAATTAAAATGCACAAGTTAAGTAATTT
>NW_023458555.1:57551400-57554969 GCF_013731165.1 Rhagoletis pomonella | reverse complement strand
AATGACGTTTTGCAAGTATTGTTACTACACACGAACCTGCAATTCCGTGCTATGCCCCGCAGTTCAGCAATCCATTCTGAATACTTGTGTTCTGGTTTCGTTTTCGATGACAGAAATTCCTATCTTGAGGCCAGTACGTGAACATTTTCCTTGTAGTGCGTTGACAACTTTTCTATAATGCTTTCGTATGTCTGCGCTTGTATGTCTTCTGTGCCGAAAAGTTTGGATAGCAGCTCACAACAGTCGGCTCCTACCCACGAGAGGAAAAATGCTCGTTTCTGTTCCTGCTTCATGACTGAATACGCTTCGAAGTGCTGGGTTAATTGTGCGATGTACGAGTCAAAACTTTGCTTTGTATGCACATACGGTGGAAAGGCTGGCACGGATATATTTCTTGAGGTTATGGTCGACTCACGAGGATTTTATTGCATTTTAGCAAGATTTGTTTTTTGCTTTTCCAATTGTGCAATCATCCATGCTCTATTTGTATTCAATCCACGTCCACTAAAAAGTCCTGCTGTTGCTTTAGCAGTCTCCTGATAGTTTCTTCCATGGTAATGCAGCTTTTTACCTTTTTGCCTTTTTACGCTTAAATCGAACGCCTCGGGTAGTTTATTACGATTCCGTGAACTCACTGACTTTACCTCGTCGCCAGTTATTTGTTGTAACTTCAACTATTTATTAATCTAATTTGTTAGCAATATTCAGTAATTTTAAGTAAGAACACGTGATAGCGGAAATCGTAATATAAGCGAAGTGGTGTGTAGATTGCAAACGTCAACTTGCAAGGGTTCTTATGACACAGTGTTGCATTAGATGCGTCATTCAGTTCTTAGGACAGTGTTGCATTGAGATGCATCAGTTTCATTTACATCATTTTTAAAATAATTGCTTTTATTATAAAATTTAAAAAATTGATACAGTTGAAATATGGTTTAGTGATGAGGAAGATGATGTGAAAGCTAATAGATTAGTAGAATTGGATAAAGCAAGGAGGAAATTGCGAGATTCGTCGAATCCCGTGGAGTTGGAAGATGAAGTATATGAACATATGTGAATTTTATGAATAATAGTTGCGTTGCAGATGCTTTGTTGGTTTTACAGGATTTGCAGGAAAAGATGTTTTAGACAATAATAAACTTTATGGAAGGTGGCCATCTGGGGCAGCTTCCTGTAAAACTTGCAAATCGTGAAGAATTTGCAGAAATACGGTAGGGTTTAGTTATTTGTAAAATGATGTTGGTAATTGTGTCCAAACGCGTGAGCTGATTTTAAAAAACTTGAACATAAACGTGTAGTTAAAGAATCAAACTTTAATTTAAAATAAAGATTTCAAATTTCCAAGCACTACTTAACTAATAAATTATGCAGTTGTTTGTAAACTTTGATGTTGGTTCTGCGCAAAAACACTGTAGATGGCGTAGCCGGAGTTATATGCACAAAAAATGTTGTATGTCCTTCGCAATAGAAGCGGAGCTTCCGCACCTACTCTTTCTGAAAATTCCTTTGCCTATGTCCTCATTCTCCTGCATCAGATCGACCAACCGAGCAAGTTGCCTGTTGTTGCTAACAATTTTTGATCTATAATTCAGACACATACATACATACGTATAATTCAAAATTTTTTACGACTTCCAGTTTAATTGACTTACTTTTTATCCATTACAGTAACTTTCTAATTAAATTTTATAAACGCAAACTCCAACGACCAAAAAGCTGCAACAGAAGGATGAGCGATTAAAAAGTATTCACAGTCACGAATTGAGCGACTAAGCGACACTCACAATAGCATCGATAATCGACAATCGCTTAATAGTCGTTTATCTACTGCCAATCGACATTCGCAATAGGGGTGCAGTTTTCGCTGAAAACTACTTGACTTTTACGTGACAGAGAAAACCCGATGTGTTTTTTGAGGTTAGGAAAAATACTAGACGTGGTGGAGCAAAACCGACTTCAGATTCGTCTTCAGCGACCCCAAAAACAATTAAAAGACTAGGTTTGGTCAAAAGAACCATTCATTGAATTTTTTTGTGGACCTGTGTTATTTATCAAAGTGGAAGTAATATTTTTTTGGCTGGTCAAAGTAAAATAAGAATGAAAGTAAGAGGTTGTTAATGAAAAGGAAATGAAAGAAAAGCATTTTGGTTTTGTTTTTGTGTAGCAAAACTGTAATCAAAGGATGCAAGAAATGTGAACGAAATACTAACAGCCGATGTGAACATCCTTCAGCCAAAACTCGTTTTCAAAGTGTTGGTCAGAACATTGTATTATACCTTAAGTTTTATCCTACCTTAACCAAGGAACGTAGATCCAATCAAAAGACGTACTAGGGCGAAATAGAAGGCATGCCCCTGTTGTGCACTTTCGCTACAATTATAACAGTTGTCCCTTCTTATTATCTACGTTCTTTGCCTTAAAAAATAGGTACACTCTCAAAAAAAATAAATAAAAATTAGATTTTAAATTTGTGAGCACACCTATGTTTTATATTTTATTCGTGTTCTCTTAATAAATCGATTAATATAATTGTAATTCATTTTCATCAAATGCTTCAAATATTAGACGTTGTTCAAGTTGTAAATTTTGAGCAAATATTTTGAAAGTTGACCTCACTTAATTGGGACTTTCTAAACTCAATGGCATCCCCTGTTTTACCAGATTGGCTCCGGTTTTCGAGATAACGGTATTTGAAAATTTGATTCAATTTTAAATGTTTTATAAATAACTCCCTCAGTTTTGAAGTTGCTTTACTAAATTTTTGCATATAATGGTTTTTTAATATTACCTTAATTATTCCTTAAAATTATCGAAATGGGTGCACTTTAACGTATAGCTCCAATACAACTGATTACACAGATATGTGTTTTTGCACTATAACTCTAACTTAATATCTGCATAATAAATTGTATTCGTGCTATATGTTAAAGTGAACCAATACTAAATTTTTACCTGCTTACTTGGAGGAGTTATAAAACAAAACAACGTCTCTGGACAATCAGTTGTATGGGAGCTAGATTTTAGGGTCAACCGATTTCGATGATTTTATGATATAGTGAAGGAAATATTAAAATACAAGCTTGTGCAAAATTTTAGTAAAATATCTTCAGTTGTTCAGTTTTTTTTATAAAATAGTTCAAATTTAAGCAAAGTTTCAAGTACCGCTATCTCCAAAAGTGGAGACAATCGGGAAAAACTGGGAACGCCATTGAATTTAGAAGGCTCCAATTAAGTAAGACCAACTATCAGAACCTTTTTTGAAAAAAATTTGATTTGATACCACGCTCGAAATATTCTGACTACAAGAAGGAGCATAATTATAAATTCTAAATCGGGGTTTTACACACTTCCAGAGAACATTTTTAAGCATTTTACAGGTATATGCAACGTTATAAGGACTAGTAGTTATAAACATATCACTATGCGACAGTCAAAATCGAGATGGGATTAAACCAACGGGAAATGTTATATCGGTCAAAAACAAGATAGGAATATCTTATCTTATAAATATTATAAATGTGAAAGTTTGTATGTTTGGATGTTTGGGAAATTATCACGCGGAAACGACT
>NW_023458555.1:57550119-57551300 GCF_013731165.1 Rhagoletis pomonella | reverse complement strand
TAAGCCAAGCGCAAGCAAGAGTAACTGTTTTCAATCCTGCTCTGGGTGCGGGAAGCACCACTCCAGAAGCCAATGCAAATTTCGTAATGCACAATGCCGAAAGTGCAATCGTTTCGGCCATATCGCACCAGTTTGTAAAGCACAAAGTGCAATTACCGACAATAAAAATAATAAAAAGGAGAAGCAACCGCAGACTAGCAACCATAACGCTCAGAGAAGAGTGTCAACGATCAACTTTGTTGCTTCAATTACGAGCACCGTGCCAAACAAAGTAGGAAACAAATATCTGATTGAAATAGGGGTGAATGAAGTACCGGTCAAGTTTCAGATGGATACCGGCGCCACTTGCTCCGTGATTGGCTTAGATGTATGTAATGAAATTGGAAAGCCAAGTCTTACTCCCTATCCAACTAGTAAGCTAATCGCGTATGGGGGAAGTGCTGTAAGCATTTTGGGAACTATTGTTGTCACTATTCATCATGGGCAAATTAAACGGCTAGTGAAACTTGTTGTAGCTAATGTTCAGCAAAATAGTGAAATCCTTGGAACGGATTTGCTAGAAGAATTGGGATTATACGCGTGCCAAGCACATCACGTAAACGCCGTTACGATGGATCCTAACGAAAATATCGAAGTGTCTTTGAAAAAATTTAAAAATTTGCAGATGTGTTTGAAGGCACGTTGGGTTATTGCACAATTTCAAAAGCTGAGTTACGGCTAAAACATAATGCGACACCTAAGTATTTCAAATCTCGCCCTATACCTTTCGCGCAATTGAATGACTTCAAATTAGAGGGACAGAGTCTAACGGACTGCGGGATATGGAAACCAATTACGTTCAGCAAATGGGCAGCACCCATCGTAGTGGTCACAAAAAAGACGGACGTTTGCGGATATGCGGTGACTTTAAAGCTGTGAACGCACAGCTCGAGGTAGATCACTACCCAATACCCCGCATTGAAGAACTGTGTGGCAAGCTAAGAGGAGGCACAATCTTCGCCAAAATTGACCTTTCAGACGCATACTTGCAAGTGGGTCTGACCGCAGAAGCGAAGCAGCTAATGGTTGTTAATACCCTATTGGGCTTGTTCCAGTATCAACGCCTGCTGATGGGAGTGGCCAGCGCTCCGGCCCTTTTTCAGAAGCTATTGGAACAAGTCATTGAAGGTATTCCGATGTGT
>NW_023458555.1:57546367-57550019 GCF_013731165.1 Rhagoletis pomonella | reverse complement strand
CGAGTTGAATATGTCGGATTTGTGTTGGATGCAGCGGGTTGCACGCCGTCTCCAGCTAAGGTTTCAGCTATAAGTGAAATGCCGCGGCCTAAAAATTTTAAGGAAGTATTATGGAACGAATTTCCGTCATCCCTTGTCAAATTTGGTTTGGACACAAACCGGTTTCGGCGTTGTGCCATCTTCAGTGTCATTTTTCGTTCTGCATAATTTTTGTTGGTTGCTCGTATTTATACTCCTTGTTAACTACCTCTTTCTTTTGTTAGGTACGTCTTTTTAGTTTTGCAGTGTTTGCGGTACTCAATAGGTAGATGAATTGTTTTGGCTCGTTTTTGACGGCAGGTAGAAGTCCGTGATTTTTACCCCCTTTGTTTTTGCAGTTGGTGTATTCCCTTCCATATCTGTCCTTAATATTTTGTTGTTGTCATTCTTCTTCTTGTACAGTAGTTTTAGAGGTTCAACAAGTCCGATACAGTATTTATTTGCTCATTTATTATTTGTCCTTTGAAGGTCTTCTGTTTATATATTTCCATATTTTCTAATATATTCAATCTTGGTCCTTTATGTTGTACACGGAGAAGTTCTGTTGTTTGTCCAATCTTCATTGGTGTGCATTTATTTTTGATCATGTGATTCGCGAAGTTCGATTCTATTGCAGCCTCTGGTTTTCGTTTTTTCTTATTATAACCCCTTATGTGTTCTCGATACCTTGTTCTTATATTTCGCCCTGTTTGTCCTATGTAACTGTGTCGGCACTCGCAGGTTAACTTGTAAACACCCTCTTTATCTAGCGGGTCTTCCTCGCTTATTTTCTCTTTCAATATATTTCCCACTGTGTTCCTTGTTTTAAATGATGTCTGAATGTCGTACTTATGAAAGAATTTGGCAAGTTTGTAAGATGTCTTTCCTGTGTAAGTTAGAACTGCCCAAGTTTTTTTATTGTTTTCCTCTTTGCTAGTCTTTTTCGATTTTGTGTAATTTCTTAACTTCTCCACCAGGCCTCTCCTATATCCGTTATTTTCCGCAATGGCATATATTGTATCCAGTTCCTTCTTGTAGCATTCTTCTGTTAGAGGGGTCCTTTCAAGCCTCGTTACTAGTCTGATAAGACGATACTGCACGGTGTGGTGCCTGATATTAGTATTCCGTGCCGAGCCATGAAGACCGTTATCTCCTCTATCTTGCTCTGAAGTTCGTTACAGTTGATTCGTCTGATAAGACGATACTGCACGGTGTGGTGCCTGATATTAGTATTCCGTGCCGACCCATGAAGACCGTTATCTCCTCTATCTTGCTCTGAAGTTCGTTACAGTTGAATTGTAAAATCTTTTTGTGCCTAGGGAGACTTAGTGGAATGTGGGGTGTTAGTGATATGTGTTGCCGTGTCGCCACATGCTGTGCTAGCTGCTGCTGAGGCTGTAGTAGTAGCAGTCCATTGCCTGTGAGTCATGAGGCCTGAGCAAACTCGGAGATGGCTCCACCCGTTGCACTTATTGCATCTGACAGAGGTGGAGTTGTGGTGTAATCGCCTCTGGCACACGCAGCAGGTATATATTTCTGGTCCAGGGTTTGACTCAATGCCAGCCCTGAGCAGATGTATGCGAAGAAGAAGTAGCCCCTTTTGAGGGATTTCGCCGAAACAACAGCAACAACTTGGTCGGTAAAACCCGAGTCATTCTGGTACGTAGAACCGGCTGTCGTGGGAATGGGAATCTTCTTCTACTTCAATCTGGTAATAACCAGACATAAGGTCTAACGTAGTGTGAAATTTTTTTCCAGACCATGTTGCCAAAACCCCATCCACTGTAGGCATCAACCACGGCTGCTTTACAGTTATTGTGTTCAGCCCGCGAAAATCTACACAGAGCCTACCTTACATGGCATACTGTTCGGATTTTTAACTATTGGTCTCTGAGACATTAAGTTAATTTCTATCTTGAATGTCCTGGACTTTTCCAATTCGGGCAACTTTTCTCTGAAACAGTTCCCGAATGCATTCACTAAATCAATTAAGTTTTGCTCTACATTCGCTTCCAGTGAACTACAAATATCTAAATCACTTCTACTAATTGCCATAACTCTGCATAGCAAGTCGATTCCGATAAGTGCGTCATGCGTCATCACGGAGTCATTTATAATTAGCAACTCGACAATACGTAACACATCATCAAATCGAATGCACGCTGATAGTTTTCCGTGGCAAACAACCTCGCCACCCGCGAAACCAATTAACTTTTCATTACACGCAATGATACATAAACCACACTTCTCTGCAATCGACCGCTTCACAAAGGATTTTCTGCTACCCAAATCAATGAGCGCTTTACACATTTTTATCACAAACTTTATTAATTGATGTTGCACTTTCTACAAATTGTTCACTTTCCTCATATTCGTCACTTGATATCTGATGTACACGGTTAACATGTTTTGTCTCAACCTTTCTTTTGGGCTTCACACAATTCCTAGCTAAGTGGCCCCTTTCCCTACAATTGTAGCAAATTGGTCCGATTTCACTTTTATTTGTACTTCTGTTTTACAGCAAATTATCGTCGGATAATCCGTTCACAATATATCGGATTATCGAACTGTCATCGATATTATCTCGGCGGCCTATTGCTTATTTATTTTCGTCCTCATCATTCTAATATGAGTATCCAATGAATTTCTCATTTTACATCCCCCAAGCCTACTAACAACAGCAAAGATTACAATGGTATCTTCCCTGTGATACATTGCTCTCAACTGCTCAACTTTCTCGATGAATTGTATTGATGAATATATGTTGTCAGTAGCGTTGAACTCTGGCAGAATCGCTGCTATTTCACTCGGCTTATGTGTATTTATGTTTCTCGTTGCATACGGACATCGCTCTCCCCCTGTCAAAAATTCTGAATCAACCCAAGGCGCTGATCGATTTGAATATTTTAACGGTGTTGCAAATCCAACGTTTGTTGCTCCTGCTGCTCGCTGTGATGTGTGTGCATGAGTAAATGGCATCGGCTGTGTTGTATGCTACGTTATATGTGCCAAGTACGGCTGCCCGAAGTTTAATACGACGAAATTGTATGCTGAAAAGTCGGCAGTATACAAGCGTACTGCGATGTAAGTGGAAAATTGCTTTATATTGGCATTGAAAACGAAGCCAGTAATGCTTGGGACGCCGGCATTGCTATTGAGGCTGCTTGTTGCAAGTGCCAGTCTGCTGATCAATTCAGCTTTCGTGCCACTCGTTTAAAATTTAAGCTTTTGCAATGCTGCTTTAAATTTCGCGACTGTTAAACGATTTACGTCCGTGACCACTTCTGAGATCTGTCGCTACAGATAGATTCAGGACAACCAGCTTTATTCAGTTCAATTTAACGACAGACCAATTTTACATTTACATAAAATAAACTCACATACAAAAACCAACAGAATGAGTATTTCAGTATACAGACAGAATGAACGTTATGAAGTTAAAATGAAAAATTAATAGAGATGCCAATGAATACGTAATTAGCAATGACATGAAGGAAACAATTACGGCCCCTCCTTTGAATTAAAAATAATGGAATTTCTTAAAATTGTCAAATAGGGCTATTTGCATTGATAGTGGTGATGTTGTATGTAAATAAAAACTTGTATTTAATTTAGTGAGTACACCATATATGTA
>NW_023458555.1:57529939-57546267 GCF_013731165.1 Rhagoletis pomonella | reverse complement strand
TTTAAAAAAAAAGTTATCAAGCTCTTAAAAAATCACCCGTTATAAGCGCACTTTAGCTAAGTGAGCGCCGCTCTTCCGATGGCAATGACAGAACTCATGGCATGACTATTCGACTCATTTTACCCGATTGAGAAGGGAACAGTACACGAGCATATGTACCGTCGTATCAAATTTTGTTACAGAAACAAAATACATGGGAAAAATTACCAAACACCGAGTTACCGAGTACCAAGTTCGCCGTAAAGACCCCTATTATTGTTATGAACTACTGAGTGCGTGACAACGGCGAAACAATAGAGTTCTCACCCCTATGTGGTAGTTTTGGTAAAATGCTAGTTGCTACTTCGAAATTTTATCAACTGTGCACGTCCTTTTCAGCTTGCTTTTGTTAGTGTGGCAAATTAGATTTATCAACAGCTAAAAAAAAATCTAATGAATTTTACTTACCCATATGCGTTAAGCCCAAAATAAAATAGCCCAGTGGCAGTGACAGTTTTTAAAATCAGGTGTTACTGCTAATATTAACAGTCACTGCCGCAGCAAACACAATACGGCGTTGTCAGTGACTGCTTTTTTTGATATTCCCTTTTGTTTGTTTACATTTTTGTTGTTGCCTTTTAGGCTTCAGTGACATCAATAGAAGTTGGCTGCGTTTCATTTATGTCAAATTCAACATGCGAAATTTGCTGCGATGAAGGCAGTGGGGGAGTGAATTTAGAATTTGGGCTAAACTGAGCAGTACTGCTAGCTGCCACTGCTGTATTGTGAGTCGCCACAACCATCGATAGTTTTCCAAACCTAGATTGCAGCTTATCCAATACCAGAAAAAATATCATCCTTGCCTTCGATAATCGGAGTAAAAGTGAAATTAGTGGAGATCTTATCAGGCTAAGCTAATATTCGCGGCTTGCGTTTTGGTACGCACGCAGTCGAATTGGTTTTTTGCGTCATCCAAAATGGGTTTGCGTGCGTTTGCATTTGATTTCATTGAGTGAAACGTCAAATCAAAATGTCACGCAGAACAAAAATTGGAAATTGAGTTAGCTTCATATGCACGCCGTTCAATTTTGGTTGGTCGCATACAAGTCGTATGTGCATGAGAAATGTTTGACAGCAAATTGGCGTCGTTCGTTAATATTAGGTTAGCCTGTAAGCCCGCTGGTACGTAAACCCGAGACAACTGTCACGTTCTATCATACCAGAGCGCCATGTAAATAAAAACTCAACAACGCAGTGGAATTCTGACTATCGCCACGCTAAATTTTCGTCGCCAAAATTCTCTAAAGCGAAGATCACACGATTTGTACATTTGCACGGAATTGTAAATTTAGGCAGTCACAGAGTGGTGTTGTTTAGAAACTTGAGTCCGGCTCAAGAAAAGAATTTCAGAACAACAACACTATGTATCTGCCAAAATGTACAAATGTACAAATCGTGTGATGGCTGCTTAAATGAAATGCAGTGGGATCTAAAAGTATAGAGCATGGAAAAGTAACAGATCCAATGCGTAGTCAGGCTTTGTGTATTGTTAGGCGAACTTGCTATTCTTTTGAAGGTTTTTGGCGATGAAAATTAGCGATAGCAAATGTTGGAAGTCGGCTGTAGCTACGAAAGACGTGTGTAATTCGCACAACCAAGCAAAAATAAACAATTTTCACAACATTCATAAATGTACAACATATTCGCACTGAAAGGGTATGTTATGACATGCTCACGCACAAAAATGTATCTGCGATAAGATTTCATATGCGAAAAAACTGGCAGTTCATATGTGAGGGCCCAAAGCAGGGGGGGCTACTCTGTCTTCAAATGGATTATGTCTACTTTTGGCAGTTCAGCCTAAAAGTGTTGATGCCGAAATATGTTTTTCATCATTTGTGATGTATACGTTCCTCAATCACGTGCTAAACAGCAACATCAATTGCTAAGTCCCAATTTAAAAATTGTACAGGAGAGGAAAAACTTCGTATAGCCATTTTCTTCAAGTATTTCGCACCGGTTTTGAACCGGAAAACCGCTTTTCTCTATTAATTAACTGAACCATTAACGGAACCGAAATTTTCCTCAAATGTTTGATCTGAACCAAAAACCGAACCACTTTCTGTAAAGGTTTAAAGGTTCGTTTCAAACAAATTTCAATAGATAAATCTACCCACTTTTTCTTCATTCTGTTAAACATGGTAATACCTACCATGTTTTTTTACCATGTGACAATATCAAATGTAAAGGCAGCCCATCTCACTTCACCCTTAATCTTGCGCGTTGTTGCACTTGACACTTGACACTTAAATTTGCGCCTTATTTTTTTGTTTTTCGAACCGTTGAATCGAACCGAAACCCCGGTACAAAGACCAAAAAACCGCTTTGACGAACCAATCCAAAAGTGCAACAACGGTTCGAACCGCTGAACCGAACCGACCGAATTTTTCATCCGGTTCACGTCCCTGGTTATTTCACATTCAATTGGGAAAATACAATAGTGGTATTCATCTAAACCGATGACTTTATCAAGCAGATAATCTTATAAGTTTACGCACTCCGTTACATGAACGACCCTCACTTTCTTTTCGTTTACACATGCGAAAATTGTCGTGTTTTCTTTGGTTATAGAGCTCAGTATCACTAACTTTATAAAGAAATTATAGAAACTTACTCACTAAATGGGAAAAAATTATATTTACGAGATAATATTTATTTAAATAAATATACATATAACATAAAGGCATGATTCAATAATACAAGGTTGGATAAGCTGGCAGTTGTCTCGCTCCCGCATTCCGCCTTAGCCTGTGTTGCCTTCTTTTTTGATTTGTAGTAACTACTACTAAAATACAAGGAGAAATATTGTCTTCGTATAAAAAGTACAACAGGCAACACTGCCGATATTTTCATCGATTGTTTCGTGGAAATTCATTTTCTTATTGGGCAAATTCAAGTAAGTATGGCAAAAAAATCAAAAATAATGGAAATATTTTGAATTACAACAATAATTTACATATTTATTTGCAGGGTATTGGAGTAATTCATAATTTGTATTCAAAAAGTAGCGTTTTACAACAAGTGCAGGCGTTGCAAGTAAGTTTTGCATGCTAGGATCCCTGTGTGACTTGGGTGTCCGTCCACGTTTGCTGGTGCATGCACTTTTACCACTGCAGCGTTTGGGTTGGTCAAGTGCAGCCTTTGCATATTTACAAGTAAAGCAGGGATCACACGATTTGTACATTTGTACACAAAATGCCAAATTTAGATTTGCCCACATTTGCGCATTTGGATAGCGATGTACAAATGATTTGTTTTGCGATCAGACGATTTGGCTGCCAAAGATCCAAATGATTTGGTACACATATGCGCACAGCAGTAAAGTGACAAATATTGTCCACATTCATTCACACAATTTAACCATTTGGTCATAAATACTTAAACAGCTGATCCGGTGTCAACCATACTTTTGCATTTATGATTTCGTGAGATTTGAAGTGAAATATAAAATATGAAGGTAAAAAACGCGTTTTTCATAGGTTGAAGCATATACTTGCTCGTAACTTTATTACATATGCCATTTAAGAGAAAACATTTCGTCGTCTACAACCGTTTATAAATGGTTAATTTGTCTTGAGAATGGGCACCCTATGTATGTATACTAGTAAACAAAATAGTCGGACAAGTCGTAATTTAAAATGAAAAAATGTTAAAAATTAAAATTTTGCATATACTCTGTAAGATTCCTTTCAGTGATCGGACTTCTACCACATTGTTGTAGATCTGCCACTTTTTAGAGCACATCTACCACACAAGGTCTGAAATCTACCTACATATTGGCGCGTATTCATAGTCCAGCAACTAAGTCGAAACTAACAAAGTTGCAACTTAAATTTAAGTACCAACTTAAAATTTACCTCTATTCATAGTCGCATTTCAGACTTCTACTAAGTAATTTCGACTTAGTTTACGATATAGCAGAACGAGTTTGAAAATGTATCGATTTTTCTTTACGATATTTTGGAAAAATTACATTTTTATTAAATAATGTCAAGTTTTATCATCCGTTTATGTAATTTTTATTTTCATTGCATGATTATGCAAAAGAATAAGGTATCATTTTCTTGTTAATTGTGTGAAATAGCCAGAACAACCGCAGTGATGTGAAGTCGATGTTTATCGAAAGCATGCTGTGAAACATACAAATAGTAGATATCTAAATGTTATGCACAATTTTACTTTAAAGGAACGAGCGTGAAACTGACTTATTATTTGAAAATTTATCTAAATTATTCAATTAAAAAATTGTGATGCAGCTTTATTCGAATTGTAATCCGCATTTAATTTCATCTTCCGATTAAAATGGATCGCTCTTTGTAAATCTTAATTGCAGATTATTCAATATTATCAAAATCACCCTCTACCAACTTAATTTTTACATATTTCGTCTGTTTTCCCTTAATTTGATAAAATACTTCTTCCTAGTTACGACTTAGTTGCAGCTGCAGCCGAAACTAAATTTTAAGTTGGTACTTAGCCAGAAAAGTCGAAACTAAGGCGACTATGAATAGCTTTAGTTGTGACTTAGAATAGTTTCGACTTAATTGAGCACTAAATATGACTATGAATATGCGCCATTGTTTTTGAGTAGTTTTATTTTTACTCAACATAATTTTCTTAATTTTAAGAGCAAAAATTGTCCAACACTAAACACTAACAACAGGCAGAATGGGAGGATAAAATAAACTAAAATAGTAAATTTTCTCAGTAATAAATTTTTCGAAAGAAAACGTGGTTTTATTGTGTTAAATTGCAAAATATATGATTTATAAAAAGAATTAATAGCGAAAATTATAAAAACCGGCGATTTTTGTGAAAGGATTAGCAAATTTCAGTGCATCTCAAATTTCTAAAGCGTTTTTTACTTTTACTTGAGAATTGTCAAAATCGGCTAATCCCAAGTAGCATTTCTGGGACGAGCCACATTTGTTCGATACATCGTGATGTGATAAAAATAAAAGCTGGCAGCACTCCGCAAGGTTGCAGAAATCTTTCAAAATATGTTCGAAACTGTCAAGGAAAAAATTGCCAAAACTCAACGCAATTTGTATCAACTTCAATCTTGCACTTTATTATACTACAAGTAATTTTTAGCAAAAAAAACCGACTTCAACTCACATATAAAAAATAAATATATATATATTTATATCTCTCATGATCCACTGATCGGATCTTAACCAGATTAGTATGGGACCACCTCTGAGACACCAAAGTTATGCGGTAACATACATAAAAATTATAATAAAAATAAAAATAAAATATTCCAACGAACTGATAACCTCCTCCTTTTTTGGAAGTCCCTTAAAAATTAATTTTATTTTAGATTCTAATTAAAGTGTTTGCAATTTAGGTGAAACCTTGTAGATTTTTTTTAAATTTTTGTACAAAGTTTGATCCAAAACCTGAGATCTACACATTTTTTTGAAATCTACCACATTTTTTTCCAGATTCTACCACACAAATTTTTTTTAAGTCCGAAAACTGATTCCTTTGCCATTTCTTAAGAAAAATTATCAATTTAAACATTGTTGAAAGCCGCGAAATGTCTTATCGTGAATCACATACATATATACGTATTTTTCACCGGGTAAACAGAAATAAAGTTACGAGCAAGTATACCTGTGCGTCACCCTTTGAAAAATGCGGTTTTTTACCTTAAGGGTGTATTTAAAATTCTGAGTATGCAGATGTTACTGCTTGAATATACCTTCAACAAGTGTGAACCTCGAAAAAAACTATATAATTTTTTTTTGTCACACAGTGTAATTTAGATCGTCTTTAATAATCTATATATTGTAGTTTAAAGTACAAAACCGCGTATCAACAAAATGCAAAGCCGCCTATGTAAGGTTGCATAAATTATTATCTAGATAGTAAAAACACTCATACATATTTCAAAATGGTTCTCTTTTTATAAAGCAATCGCAATTCTGGATAGTGTATTTCAGGACGACTGGATAAGGATTGAGCCAACAGCTTCTGTAAGCAAATCCAATTTTTGGCAGCAAATGTCAGTTACGCGAGTGACGATACGCGGTTTTGTACTTTATACGACGATATCTTGTATTTATATGTGTATAGCCAGCAAAAACTGCGGAAAGAGATCCGAAAACTGAAAGAAAGGTGAATAGTAAAGTGCCACGAAGGGTTGGGAAACGAATACTTTTCCGGTTGGTTTTCTAAAATTTTTCATTCTGAACTTCACATATGCTTTTTCATAGTTAATTATACTCAGAAATTAATTATACTTTTATAAATACTTTTTAATATATTCGTCTGCCGGCATAAGAACCTGGGACCTCATGAAAGCTTAGTCGCACGCTTCTCTGCACACTCTGCACTCAGCCAGTGTCGAATACGTATATGTACATGTTTTCAAATGTTTCAATTGAGCAAATATTTTAAAATTATTGTTTTCAAATAAGGTGATATTTTTCGGTAGTTTTCGGATACGAATATTATATTAAATATTAAAATTTTACCAAAGTTAAAAAATACAAAGATTCGCAAGCACGAAATGGCAATACCGCTCAACAATATTTGTATATTTGTCACTGGCATTTGTCATCAAGTGGCAAATCAGATATTTGGTCATTGGCGTAATTTTGATTTCGCTTATGTAGCAGCATTGCGTTCACACGATTTGGCCACCAGGTTGGGTTTTCATTTGCCACAAGAAGGCAAATATTTGGCTTTTCTGATAAATGACGAATGTAATTTAGAGTTCACATGATTTGTCTATCAATTTGACACATTTTTAGCCAAATCGTGTGATCCCAGCTTAAGTATACCACGCCATAAAAGCGAAAGTGGAAATATTAATAAAGATATTTTCTTGTGCTCATTGGGACTGATTGCAGAAAAAGTACACAACCTTACAAAAAATTATCATTTTTAAAAAACGAAATGTAAATAAATTGCGATATTGAAGACATATTTTTAAAGTTTAACCGATATAATGATTAAGAAGACTGATTGGAGAAAAAAGTAAAAAACATTCCGCAAAATTTAGATATTTAAATAACCAAATGTAATTAAATTGCGATATTGAAGATATAACTTTTAAATGTAACCAATATAATGATTAGCAAAACTGATTGGAGGAAAAAGTAGAAAACATTACTAAAAAATTTAAATGACAAAAAAACCAAATGTAATTCAATTTAAGATATTGAAATTGTAATCTTTAAATGCAACAAATATAATAATTTTTAAAAGATTAATTTATATGCATTAAACCAATTGCATCTTTACTATTTGTATAATTCTTCATATAGTCCCTTTAAATAGAGGATTTGTTTGAATTCCATTCATTTTGTTTAATACATCCTGGAATTTCAATGAAACCATGGTTTATTTTGAATATTTGGGAACATTTCTTCAAAGATTTCAAAAATATTTCTTTGGCAAGAATTTTATGTGAATATCCATTTATTTCATTTTTAATATTTATGTGGCCATAAAAAGTTAATTCATTGTCTATTGTGTAGATCAGTGGAATCTTCTTTATATATTTAATTCAATTTGTATACAAAAACGCATTTCAGCACTACCAGACTACTTACTTTTCCTACTACCCAAAAGGAGATAAAATTGTTACCCGCTTCTCTTTCCTTGTCAAATGCAGCCTTACAAGGCAGTCGATTGACACAAATGTCAATATTTATCCAACCTTGTATTATTGAATCATGACATAAAGGCTATTTATTTGAAGCAAGTTAAAAGAAACAATGGCAGAATGTCTGTTTGTGTATAACTTCATTTGTCAGGGCTACCAAACTTTACGGCCAAATTATCAGGGAAACAAAACAAACAGAACGGATAATAATTGAACCAGATTTCTATCAGGATCATATCGTTGTTGAATTTGAGTGCCAAATTTGCATGCGGATCCCGATTATTGCCCAAGAAAACATAGCTGGAGTTGCGACAGAGTTGCATTGGCTTCAGTTTATAAAATTTATTCAGTGAAATCGCTGTAGAAATTTCAGAAATGTGTAAACGAGTTTCCTTGCAAATTTTGACATTTCATTTATAAGGTTCACACAATTATAAGTTTATACGGTTTACAATGCATTTATAAGGTTTGATGAATACCCTTAATAACACAAATTTGCGTTATTGCCGTTTGTGTTATTGGGTACATATCGATCAGATAGGCATCATGCCATTTTGACAGCATGCATGATAAATCGGGACAAAACTTAAAAACGAAATTTGACAACTTGTAAGACACATTTAATAGAAGCTGAAGACGTGGGGTAACTTCCGAAATCTTCAACATAACCTTCAAGCTTTGTTTTTATTTATTTATTTTTTTTTTTTTTTATGCAAACACACTCACTCTGACATGTAACCAACCAAAAATACTTAAAAATTAATTAAAGTCAACAATATCTTTGGTTGTCAAACACACTACAGCTGCTCGTCTAACACATTTACCAGCAAAACAATCTTCGGACTAAAATCGGTAACTTCTGACTAATGGGTCGACTACGGATGGCAACCGAACTTCAGAGGCCTGATTTGCTATATTGGCAACTGCATTTTGTGGTTGCCGCGGAAATTTTGATTGAGATAATTTATTTATTTTTTTCAACTGCTTCTTCAGTTTTTTTGAGGACAGTATGCAGCTCTCAAGAAAATCAAAAACTCCATATAAATTGAGTCAAATTTCCTTAAGGCAGTACGCAGTTCTTAGGAAATTTGCTACGCTTTCTACTACGGTTTTCTAAAGTTTTTATGAGGAAGGAGTGCGGCAACAAGCTGTGAAGTATCAGATGTCAAAATTCCTTGGACACGTGTGATATAATAGCAAATTTTTTCTTGACCGTTTTCTGGAGAGCTGCATATGGCCATCACACTCAAATATGCTGGTATTTAAAAATTTCATTGTCTTCAACTTTAGAGCACTTAACTAAATATAGTAGCTATACATAATATACATTTGGATTTCAGTGGCGTTGCCCATCGGCATCTCAACTGCGGTTGCGTTGCAATCCATAATCGGCCCATAAGAAAGTACATCGGTTGCTCTCTTAACAGTTTCATATATTAATAAATTTGGTTTAAAAAAAAGTTAAGTTCCGACGCGTACGGGATCGCAACTGATATTTCGAACAGTGATTTTAGAAAATATCATGGGATGAGTTGTTTTGTCATTGGCTTAGGAATAAGGTTGTATTGCAGTAAAAACCTATTACAATATTTTATTTTTTTTTCAGGCAACTATGCATCACAAACACAGCCCATACAGATCTCCGTAAACCACCCTTTTATTTTTTTCGTCATCGATCGCGATCTTGATGTTGCTGTAATGGCTGGCCGTATCTTGAATCCTCTGAATGTGCGAATACAGTAACATAAAATAATGTACGTACTATAGTGTCGCCTTTTTGGATATATTGCGGAAATAAAACAATATGTTAAAATCGAGAAAATAAGTCCCGGCTTCACAGTGGAGAACAGTGTTGCCAGAACTTTTTGGACGAACCGGCTAAATTGGCAAATAAAACCGGCTAAAAACGGCTAAAATGTTTCAACTAAATTTCACATGTTTTATTTAAATAAATCACGAGTAAAAAGACTATTTCTTGGAGAGAAGTTACAAATTCGAGCCGGAAAAAATTTTGCCAGCAAGAATTTGCAATTAGGAAAAACATATGATTGTGGCACATGGTTGGCTTTTTTGTCGACGATAATTTGAATAAACAAGTTCGTTAAATTTAAAAACTTACAAACTGGAGCGATTTTAAAATGAAAAATGTAAGTTAATACTTGTTTACTTAATTAATTTAGTTAATTCCAATGATTTGAAAGGTACTCGGCAAAAAAAAAACTATCTCTTACTATTACTATCTGATATTTTGAGTGATAATTGTCTTCCCTACAAGGCCTTTTCAGACTGACCGATTCTCAATACAATCAGATAGAAACCAATACACATAAAAAACGCTGTAAAAATTTCCCTTCAATTTTAAGGAAGTAAAACAACGACCTTAAGTTAACATCAACCGAGGCCATATGTTGACAAGGGATGCAAAATCACAGTTAGACAAAAGAACTGGTCAGATTTTTCAGAAATCCCTTCAATTCTGATGTAAAATATGATGCCAAAAGACTGCAGATCTCCCATTTAGATGACCGGTCATATGACCGGCAGATGTCTCGTAGGATTCCCAGAGAAGTTTGTTTTACATAGAAATTTGTGCTCTTTTATTTTCATTTTGACTCACTTCAGTGTTGGTTCCGTTAATTCAAGTTGGCATTCGGTTTTTGGAATTTAAATAAAATCTCAGCAAAAAAGTTTGTTTAAAAAAATACATATGTGTACATAGTGCTTGAAAATATCTATTTTTCCCTTACCTTAAACCTTTGGGAGTGGGCAAAAATGATGTTTTGTAATTTAGGCAGAATTGAATATGCACTATCTGGGGGGACAATATCTACATGTAATATTTATTCTGTTTGTTGGCACTATATCCAAACACAGACGAATCTTAAGTGTCTTTAGAGTGAAACAATTTCTTATTTTCTAAGTTTGCAAATACAACTTCACACTTAAAATTAAGACATTTATAACAAACATTTTATGAAGAAAATCCCTTCTTTGTTTAAAATAAAAATAAGCAAAATCGGCCCAATTTCATGCAACCCTGCCTGACATGAAAATTTTCTCCACGATAAGGCTAGTAGCCATTTCAAACAGATTTGGGTCGCATAGTCAAAAATGGAAACATATATACATATTTGAAATTTAAGAAAACAAGACAAATAGTAAAATCGGCTAAAAACGGCTAACAAATCGACTGCCGGCTAAATCGAAATTTCTCCGGCTGTTTGCTATCGAAACCGGCTAAATCTAGCCGGAAAACGGCTAAAATGGCAACACTGGTGGAGAATTAACTCACATTCGGACACGACAGTGAACCCAGATCTATATCTGGCTAAGGACTGTCACTCCAACAGACTCCCTAAAACTGTGCTCACATGAGGCGATTTTGAGGCAATTTTAGAGGCGATAAGTTGAATCAAAAGTTGGCTGCCCGCAAACTGAAAACCCGTACCCGCCAGGCGATTATTGCTTTCAATTTAAAAGTTGCCTGTAAAATCGCGTCATGAAAACACCGTAGAAACTCTTTGGGGAGTCTTATAGCCCAGTTATGCATACTTAGCTTTGCATGAGAGTTGTCACATAAAAATCTGTTAAACGGGCTTTGCGTGTAAGCGGTTACCCAACGCATAGCACTTAACATGTGCTGTTGGGTTTTGATTTTTACGTAAAAATGGTATAGCAGTGCAAGTATGCATAACTGGGCATTTTTGATTACAGAAAACAAGGAATCTGAATTTTGGTATAAAAGTTCTGGAATATATTGGTTCGATTGCTATTGATTGGCTTGATTATTATTTATTACTCATACCAAATTTCAGCCGGATTCATCAAGTAGATCGCTAGAAAGCAATCTTTTTCTGAGTTGATACTTAAAAATTGTTTCAACAATAACTAAAAGCAAGTAAGAAAGTCTAAGTTCGGGCAGAGCCGAACATTAAATACCCGGCGCAGGTACTAAGTATATGATTTTCACCTTTGCAAAAGCTACCACTACATGGTAAGCCGGTGTGTATCAATTTTGAGTAAATTATACTATGTCTCCATTGAGAGATTTATTTATTAAGATTTAATAAATCCAGTTGCTAAATCACAACCGTTTCCATTACCATTACGAGATATGTTTGACATTCACATTTTTAAATATTTGACGTTTGCTTATGTATGATTTTACAAATACAGTTGCGGACCTTGATATACAGACAGATAAAAGGAAGGTACCAAGCGGAATTTCATTATATGAATTCTGAATATTATTGGCTTCTTATTCGTAGTAAATATGTATGTATAATATATAGTTTGGAAAGTGTAAAGAATGGTACCATATTCCGAATCATTTTCCCGAATTTAAGAAAAATTATCAAAACGGTAAAAAACATTCGCGGAAAGAAAAATTTTTGTAGAACTCTCTTATTCATAGGAGGGAACCGAAAATCCAATCGTGGGCCTTTGGCATGTCATGAATACGAACTGAGTTCTAGAGGATGTTCGGTGCAATGTTATCGAAGCAGAACCATTACCGAAATTTATAAATTTTTTGTCGCAGCGCGTAAATGACTTATAGAAAGCGGAGAAGACTCTGCATGATATTACTATAAAACATTTCTTCTAAATTTTTAGTTTTAAAAATAACATTTTCTTAATTTATTACAACCAAAGTTATGTAAATATGTATTACTAATTTTCCTCCCAAACTAACAAAAATATAACTAGTAAATTTTAGCAAAAAAAAAACCGACTTCAACTCCCATATAAAAAAAAAATATATATATATATATATCTCATGATCCACTGATCGGATCTCAACCAGATTAGTATGGGAGCACCTCTGAGACACTACCTTTCCGATGCAAAAGAATTATCGAAATCGGTTGACGTGGTCCAAAGTTATGCGGTAACATACATAACAAAAAAAAAAAATAAAATATTCCGACGAACTGATAACCTCTTCCTTTTTGGAAGTCGGTTAAAAATACCTAAAAATACGAAAATTCATGTTTTTATGATAGGCTAGATTTCAATGTCCTCAACTGTATATTGAAAACACAAATGTCACTTGACTTATGGCATGTGAATTTGTGGTTGCCACATCCAACAAATTGTACTTATTGATCAATATTATTGAAGATTTGACGAAGATTTAAGTTAAATCTACTGCCTTTCGAGATTTAATTTTATATGATAAATCTCCAAAGATTTAACGTCAAATGTCGTCAGAGGGCTAAATCTTCATTAAATCTCACAATGGAGACATAGTATTAGCGTCCTTAAATTTCGAAATATTGAAGTTTCGAGCATTTCTGAAATTTGCCGTTATATGAAAAGTGGTCGTAATTTGAATCTGATTCCAATAATTTTCAACGTTTTGCTTCTATGTGGCAAGCACAATAACCATACCGAGTTTGGTACAAATTGGTAGAACGGTTACCGAGATACATGTATGTGATCATAAGTGGGCGGCGCACACGCCCATTTTCCAAAATTTTATCATAAACGTATTTCTTGGTAAAGAATTGTTGCAGGCATCAATTTTGAGTAAATTATCTTTAATATTTATTGATTTGTCGAAGATTTCGTATTTCTCCAAATTACCGTTATATGGGAGGTAGGCGTGGTTATTGTTCGATTTTAAAAATTTTCGGCCATTTGGTATGCTGTAGCAAGGCTAACAACTGTGCCAAGTTTGGAAAAAATTGGTGCAGCGGTTACCAAGATATGCACATGTATCCATAAGTGGGCGTGGCTACGCCCATTTTCCAAAAATGTTTAATATTCTTATTTTTTGTCTAAAAATTATTGCAAATATCAATTTTGAGTGAATAATCTTCAGTAGTTACTAAAATATCGCAGTTTTCGTATTTTTAAAAATTACCGTTATATTGGAGGTAGGCGTGGTTATTGTCCGATTTCGCCCATTTTCAATACCATCCGTCCTACGCCCGAAAGAAGTGCACATACCAAGTTTCGTTAAGACATCTCAATTTTTACTCGAGTTATCGTGTGCACAGACGGACGGACAGAAAGTCACCGCTTAATCGATTCCTCTTTTCATTCTGATCATTTATGTATACATTTGTCTATGTCTATCTCGATTCGTTTTGCCTGTTACAAACAACCGTTATGTGAACAAAGTTATAATACCCTTGTGCATAAGTGCGCTCGGGTATAAAAATTTAGAATCTTCATATATATCATAAATTCTACAAAAAGATTTAAAAAAATCATAAATATTTCCACCAGTGATAATAAAGTGGCCCACTTCAGGAATTTTGACTCATATGTATCTTCATTTACTAATAAAAATAATACTTCAAAAACTCGATTTACTTGAAGAAAAGGGCTATAAGAAGGTTTTCCTCTCGTGTAAAATTGGTAAAGTGGACTTTACAACTTTTTACTCCAAAATAGCGATTAAATAAAAATATTTAATTTCGAATTGCTTGCATTTTAGGCAATTTTTTTTATTTAAGTAAGCAAATTTTTATTTGAACTGTCTGCATTAATTTTTATGAGTTCATTTACTTTTCATTGGGCGGGGTTTTAACGTGGCGGGACCCAAACCTTGTGCACGCGAAGGTTTACGCCTTCTCACTCGCTCGCTCCCAAATGGGTGCTTGGTTGCTACCCAGAGGATATGTGAGTATAAATATCCGGGCGTTGTGAGCTGCGATTTGAACCGTACGCACAAGGATCACTTCTGGTCACTCCCAGGTGAATGATAGTCAAAATCTTTCTAATTCTGCTTACGGAACCATTCATTTAGAACGGAAAAATACCGCACTTTTCAAAAGCCAACAAAACGCCTTCAAATAAAATATTTGCCTATTTTAAACTTTGAGGCGCTTAAGGCAACTGAAGCAAAGCTGTCATTTGGCCAGGCTTCATACGTTTTAGTATGTATATTCCAAATAATTTTTGACAGTTTTCAATGCGAAGCAGGCCTGCATTGGGCCAGTATCTTTAAGGCCTGTTTAAAAACCACTTTGGCGTTGCATTGGCGTTGGCGTTGCTTCGACAGCTGACTATGAATACATGCATTTATATGAAAGTCTCCACATAACTAAAGTTGAGCAACGCAAACGCAAAAACAAAACAGAGAGATGGCAACTCTCAACTTTTCGCGTACGTCGTTCGTCAGGTGTTCCAAATAATCAAAATTATGTGAAATAACTTTCCTTTTTAATCAAATGCGGGCAAGAAATATAGTTTTTAATGCAATTATTGATATACAATTTTGATTTATCTGCGGCTAGTATGTTAATGTTACGATAAATTTTCTCCAAAGTCTCGAAAAATGTTTCTAGTTCACGAAATTCTTAAATTATTTTATATTAAAGTTAATTACTTTGAGTTAAAGATTTTCTTAAGTAAAATTGTGTCAGCAATTTTGCAGCCACTTTGTATGAGATATGTACCACAAAATGTATTAAAATATTTTACTAAAGGCGCGCCCCTCAGTATCTCGGAAACTAAAGGAGATATCCAAAAAATTATAACACCAATCAAAATATTCTATTTTAAAAGATATAACTGCATCTATACCTAAAAATTGTCAAATGGCACTTACGAAAATATGTAGTATAATGCTTTTAACATAACAGCTTTTTATTATAACATAAAATGGTTTTTGTTTTTGCTAATAGTTACATATACCCGTTAGGGCTAAATACGTTGATCAAATAAATTATAGTTTGTGAAGATTTTCTACATTAACCTCGTAAGCTTCTAACCACTTACATATTTCTAGAGTCCGACCGATTAATCGGCATCGGCTAGTATCGGCACAAAATTGATTCTTTGCCGATTCTTTGGAATTTCTTTTCAAATGTTCAGGTGAAGCGACAGCCAACATTGAAAAACATTTGCAGACAGCTCACAAAAATGATTTTTTTTGTTGAAGGTGTTTCACGTTTTTTCCATACAAAAGTATGTGCGACAATTTTCTTTTGTATGGAGAACACTGCCAGCAAAAAAATTGCCAAAAATTAACGGAATTTTATAGCAGCTTGAAACTTGCACTTCATTATACTAGAATGAAATGGTCTACAAAACTGCATACCACAATTCTGATTTAAAAGTTTGAAATTTTGGTGAAAATAAGCAGAATTTTTCTAATTTTTGTACAAAGTTTGAAATCTGAATTTATATGGTGTTTCTTGTATACCAGCTAGACATTTATAACAAACAAGTAAGAAAGTCTAAGTTCGGGCAGAGCCGAACATTAAATACCCGGCGCAGGTACTAAGTATATGATTTTCACCTTTGCGAAAGCTACCACTACATGGTAAGCCGGTGTGTATCAATTTTGAGTAAATTAGCGTCCTTAAATATCGAAATATTGAAGTTTCGAGCATTTCTGAAATATGCCGTTATATGAAAAGTGGTCGTAAAATGAATCTGATTCCAATAATTTTCAACGTTTTGCTTCTATGTGGCAAGCACAAAAACCATACCGAGTTTGGTACAAATTGGTAGAACGGTTACCGAGATACATGTATGTGATCATAAGTGGGCGGTGCCACGCCCATTTTCCAAAATTTTATCATAAACGTATTTCTTGGTAAAGAATTGTTGCAAGCATCAATTTTGAGTAAATTATCTTTAATATTTATTGATTTATCGAAGATTTCGTATTTCTCCAAATTACCGTTATATGGGAGGTAGGCGTGGTTATTGT
>NW_023458555.1:57515918-57529839 GCF_013731165.1 Rhagoletis pomonella | reverse complement strand
AGCGCTTTGAGCGACCTCTAAATATATTTTGATTTTAAAATAAAAAAACAGGGGTATACTTTTTTTTCGGTATAGAACAATCCTAGGGGGTGAGAGCATTAAATTTCCGACTTTACTTTTTTTTAGACCACCCTAATATACATACATATCTAGCTTATAAGTTCTTATGCATTGAGTGCAAAAGAGTGTATTTTAGTACAAAACGAGACGAAATTTTTTCCTAAAAAATTTTTGCTTAGCTCCATATAAAAAAGTGTTTTATGTAATGTACATAAATGTGATGTATGTACATATATTTTTACACATCATATGTATGTATGTACATACATGTGTATGTAATGTTGCATAACAAGCCAATTAATTCAATTCTTTTTTTTTAACTCGGTGAAATGAAGTGATTTTATGAATTAATACATTTATTTGCAATTTTTTATGGAATCTGCATCGCCATCGGCATCGGCCGATTCTTTCCCCATAAGCCGATTAATCGGCATCGGCATCGGTACCTGAAAAAAAATTGGAATCGGTCGGACTCTACATATTTCTAACAAAAGCGAGCGTTGGGAATTTAAAAAATGTCAACCCGGAATCAAACAAATGTACAGAATTTTGGCATGCCTTAAGCACGCAACTATTTTGTTTTCTTTTTATTGTTTAAAAAAATGGTTGGTTTTTTCTTTGCTTGTATGTACATACATATGCACACATGCACATCTTTTGTTTAAAATTTTTCAAAAGGCAACCAAAAAAATTATTTATTTATTGTAGCTGGTCGCTTGTTTTCGGTGACAATGTAATAATGCCAGCAAAAGTCAAATGACTAACATGGCGACCAAAATCATTCAGTGAAACTACCTTCTTTTTTGTATCACGGCTCTAATAATGATGGATCGAGTGGAGAACCGACGCTCTTACTATCGTAATATCTCCGTTGTTCCTTAACCTAGACTTCTGACAATTTGCAAGTAATTTTATTTTGAATTATAGAATAAGTATATAAATTGTCGGAAGTTTACCTAGTGACATAATTGTTGGCAAATTTTTTGCAACATAAGCGCCATCTGACCAGGGTACGGAGAATATTTAAAATATTAATTGTATTCACAAATAATCCTTTACAGCAAACATTCGGCACGAATTGAAAGCTTTTTAAAATTCTAGATTATAAAAAATTCTATTTATCATTCGAGCTAGAGAGCACAAGCGCAACCACTTTGAGCAAATAAAAATACGAACAAATTAAAAATGTCTGTCATATAACAAAGGCATAACCCATGGTGGAATTATACAAGGTGTTGTACGTAGTGACAGCTCATGTCGACAGCTCCCTTACAAAAGGTTGTAATATGGAAGCACGAGAGAAACGGGAAGAAAAAAAGCCCGCTTTGCGAAGTAGTACGAAGTTTGGTACTATTTTTCATATAAAATTTTGCATATAAATAGTTACAAACGGTATATTATGATAAGCTAAATTCGCGAAAGTAGTATATATAACGTAGTACTTATGCAATAAATGGTAATTTAGTTTATTAAACACAATGTCCTATAATTATAGTCAAACTTCCAAAACCAAAAAATTAGTGGTGACCCCGAGTCGTTACATGACGGAATCGACAAAAGGGCGCATCGACGGATGGGGAGAATATTTCATCGAACAAAATGCCAGCTAAAGATGTAGAGCTTACATCGCAATGCAAGCTGCGACCGTTCTGAACTGAGATGCCAGACAAATGGTTTCTACAAATTGAGGCCAGCTTTCAGTCGTACAAGACCACATCTTATGTCGGTAAATATAATCTGGTCCTCTCAGCAATTAGCAGCGATGCTTTAAAGGAAGCTGCGGATGTTTTAAAAACCTTACCAACTCAAGACCGATATATTAACCTTAAAAGTCAACTACTGTCACGTTTTACTGATTCAGCCGACCCACATAGGGTATTTGGCTGATTTAGGCATATTTTTATCGCTACAAACATCAAATATAGTTTTAGTTATCGAATAAAACATTCACTATAACTACCCTGTTACTAATAGAAAATTCAATCGTAGTGAAATCTTATTTATTGTCAATATTATTGTGGCTTATTAACATTTGTTTCCATATTGTTATTGAGCTTTGTAGCACTATTATGTTTTTTAGGGAAAAGGGAAAAAGCAACAAAGTCTTAGCGGTAGAAGTTACCAAAAAAACAGTTATATCGTTGGAAAAGCAGGGCCAGTGGCAGTGAACCACAGACGGGATTGCAGCAGCAAAAATCACTGGGGAATAGATGCATAGTTAAGTACGTAGTTCTTGGGTAAATCTTCCATCTAAACTTACCAAGAAAACAGTTATATCGTTGAAAAAGCAAGGCCAGTGGCAGTGAACCACAGACGGAATTGCAGCGGAAGGAAGCACCGACCAAAATAACTACAAATCCTTGGGGAGAACTCTAAAGCTGATGCCAGATAAAACTTTGTAGCTTTGCGTGACATTTATAACTTTGCCAGCAACGCGCCAGACGCAAAAGGTATGCCACAATGAACGCCAAGAAAGCAATTTTGTACCGCTGTTTTACTCGTAAAAGTTGCTGTGGATTTTATATATTTTGCTTTAAAATTATCAGCAATGTAATTAAGTTTTATGTTTCTGCATGAAAACCCGAATTTGGACGAAACAAAATAAATATTAAACCGGCTGATTGTCAAAGCGCGCAAAAAGATGGGAGTTGGCCATCTTTTCGCTTCGCGCTGCAGCTTCAACGATTTATGTGGCATGCTTTGTGCATTATCATACAATTCATCTTATCTGTCAAAGCGAATCTGTCACGTAAAGCGAAGCAAAAGTTTTATGTGGCATCAGCTTAAACCGATGTTTTTTTGCCGAATTAATGTTGAAATTTCTAATTTAATTTTCAGTTGCCAACGATAAGAATAGAGTAAATGTCAAAGAATTGTTCAGTGATTGCAAATCAGTTTTGGAATAGGGAATGAGGCAGTTTAGTACTTTTTTAAAGGCGATAAAATGTAGTTTTTTCAAGAGGGAAACACCGATATAGCTAAGGGAGCCAAGATGGCGGATTAGAGCGAGAACGCTGTCAATATCCAACACCTTGTATTATTCCACCATGGGCATAACCAAAATGTATTCAACAAAGTGTGATTGATTTTGACATTGCTCTCATAAGAAACATGCTATAATGTCAAATTGAAATGAATTGTTAACCCATATGAAATTTTTTTTTTTCAAATTTGAATATGTTTAAAAAAATGTACTCAAACATTTCTTAATAAACGTGAAATTGTTAAGAGATAAACCGTCGAGGAGAGCAAGTAGGCACATCTAAAATTTGGTAATAAGTAAATACGTTCGACTTTGCTTAAATATTTTATGTAAGGAAACCAAGATGAAACGGAGCAAAACTTTTGAACGGTGCGTTGTGTGCAATAGAAGTCAGGGGTTGGCTTTCCTTTATGGCCGTTCGTTAAAGGGGCGGTGGGCGAAAGGTAAGTGGGCGTGGCACCTCTAAGCCACTTTTTTGGAGAGGGAATGAACCGCCATTGACAAAATGCAACCCCCGACCACCTATGGTTCCCTAAGGACCCCTTAAAAAAATTGCTAAAAATCACAATTTTCATTTGCGTTTATTCGCTTGAAAAATGTTAAATATTCATTTGCACAATACATTTTTATATACACATTTTTATATACAAGACATTTTTATAAAACACCCAGTAACCAAAATAGACATCACTGGGGCGGCAGGCCCAGGTTTACCACACAGAAAGGGAATTCTAGTTACCTCATCCTTTCCCAAGGTTACATCACTGGGGCGGTAGCCCCAGTTAGGTCACACAGAAAGGAGAATTCTACGTAGTAAGGGTTATAATCACTAAGCACGGCCGAAGGCCGCCTACGCAGAAAGGAATTATACGCAAAAATACTGTGGACGCAAGCAAAAATTGCGATTTTTGGCCATTTTCTAAGGGGTCCGTAGGGAACCACAGGGGCCCTAGGTGGTCGGGGGTTACATTTTTGTCAATGGCGGTTCATGCCCTCTCCAAAAAGGTCGGTTGGAGGTGCCACGCCCACTCATCCTTCGCCCACCGCACCTTTAACGAACGTGTGCGCGTGATCCCCCACTCATATACATGGATAGACCAAATTTCAAATGGTGGTCTTATAAAACCTAAACCAAAATTCCTTGTCAACATAAAGAAACTGAAAATAATCTTTAATAAATTTAATGGAAAGAAAATTTCGAATTGCAAAAATTTAATAGCTAAATTATTGAAGTTAATTTCTGATTTAAATTTAGAAGAATCGAACTTTTTTTTAATGTTTAATAAACTTAAGAATTAAGTATTTGAATAAAAGAATAAATGCTCAAACAGATTGGGATAGTAAAATGCAAGAAAATTATCAAAACGGTTTTATAAATATGTGTGTGCTTCATTTTATAAATAAGTGTGTTTCATTTTGTGTGTAATTTTGTGAAAATGCAATAACTAAAATAAGGCTGATTCTAATAAGATTTTATATATTTTTATATTCACAAAAACTTTCATTTCAAAAATATTGAGTTTTATCAAATGTGGTAAATATATATCAAAGGGTTAATTTCTTTGTTTACATTTTCTGACATTACAGTCACCTATGAGAGAGCTCGACTGAATTGTCACTTCTACCTTGTTGAATATGCTTTGCATATAACTACGAGATATTCAACACAAAAAACAAAAATTCGTTCGCAAATGATTCAAATTCATTCTTTCTTCTATTCATTCGCAATATGTAAGTTAACGTAAAAAGGAACATCTGACTTCATACTTGGATTCAGAGGAAATTTTTAAATATGTAATGATAATGAAATGCCAGAGCTCAGAACTTTTTTTGAAATTTTGTTATCTAGTGCATGGTACAATAAAAACAGGTAGAAGCCAAATTGTCATCAAACCTACAAAAGTCAAAGTTTTCGGGAGAGTAAAAATAAAAATGAGCGTGTGTAAGGAAAAATAAAAAATTACATTTCGCTGGTTGTCGTTTTTAAGTAAATTTGAAGTTTTGTTTTTATTTGTTTATTTTCTTTAGTTAAAATTTATTAATTTCTATATTGTTTTCTGTTTTTGATTTATAAGTTGCAGTGTTGTTTGAGGAACTTTCCGGCATAATGACCTCCCGATGAATTTATGAAATCTGGTCTTAAAATGTTTAACGCACAGCAAGGCATTTCGCTGCAGCTCTACCCCACAGCTACTTTCCCAACGCTCCTTACGCCAGGGACATTGAGGCACGTTAAAAAAATGAGTAGTGTCTGCATTATATTTAACACCACATAAAAAACAATGCTTCAGGTGTTGCATTTTTAACACACACACTAAGAATAAACCACACAACATTACAAAAATTCAAATGTTATTTAAAATTTGTCATTAACGGAAATTCAAAAAAAGAACGACATGGCATTAAAAGCGTAACGAAATATAGTATATAAAAGAAAAACAAGTTGAAGTCAGTGATCGGACTTTAAAAAAAATCTGTGTGGTAGATTTCAAAAAAAATGTGGTAGATCTCTGGGTTTGGATCAAACTTTGTACAAAAATTAAAATAAATTCTGCAATGTTTCACTTAAATTGCAAACTCTTTAATTAGACTCCAAAACAAATTTAAGTTTAGCATAATAAAGTGAAAATAGAAGTTGCTAAAAATTTTTTCCTTGACAGTGTAAAGCAGCTCCTTCCATATATTTTTCGAACATATTTTAAGAGAATTACGCAACCTTGCGGAGTGCTGCCAGCTTTTCTTTTTATCACATCACGAAGTAGCGAACGAATGTGGCACGTTCCAGAAACAGCTAATTGGGATTTACCAATTTTGACAATTCTCAAGTAAAAGTAAACAACGCCTCAGAAACTTTTGATGTACTTAAATTTACTAATACTTTCACAAAAATTGCCGTTTTTAACATTTTCGCTATTAATTCTTTCTATAAATCATATCTTTTGCAATTCAACACAATAAAACCACGTTTCCTGTCGAAAAATTGTTTACTGAGAAAATTCATTATTAATTATTTTACAGTTTATTTTATCCTCACATTCGGCTTTGTTTACTTTTACTTGAGAAATTTCATCGTCGCCTAAATGAAGTTGCTAAATATTGCGTTGAGTTTTGGAAATTTTTTCCCAATAATGTACCTTTGTACTATTTAGCATGTCATTGGTAAGTAATAAGAGCAACTTAAATTTAAATCTATTAAATACATTCTAGCGTGTCTCAGTCCTTTACCCACAAAAGCGCTATAACTTTTTTTCTATTCAAAATAGTAAGATGGGCACATTTCTGAAATATTTATTTGAGCATTTTTTTTTTATGTAATGTAAAGTTATAGCTCAGTACATTTTTTTTTCACCAGAGATAGTCAAAGTTGGGGAAGAAAATATCGAAAAGTTAAAAATCGCAATATAGTCCTAATTTTATAACGGTTCCTTAAAATATTTTAACTACGTTGCATTTGAATATGGAGAAGCAACTATCTGAAAGTATTTTACATAAAAAATTTACTAAGTATAGCCTTGTTTGTAGGTGCAGTTAAAGAAAATACATGAAAAGGCACGATTTTTCTTTAATTCAAAAAAATTTAAATATTTCAAAAACGGTGACCCTTTTACCTGAAAAATTTTTGCTTATCAGGGTGCTCACGACCCCACCTGCCTTCTCCTCAAGTTTGGCAGGTTACTTCTGGGACACCCTTGCGTAAGTCAGATGGCGCAGAACTTTTTATACCTTTCATGAGCATGAAATGGTATTATAACTTTGGTCCGATGTTTGTAAGTACCAGAATAAGAAGAGATAGGCCCATTAAAATGTATACTTATATGATCAGAACGTCGAGCTGAGTTGATTTATCCATGTCCGTCTGTCCGTCTGTCTGTCTGTTTGTATGCAATCTAGTCTCTCAGTTTTAGAGATATCCGGATCAAATTTGGTAGGTGGGTGTATTTTTATAATGTATTAATCATTTGTCGGAACCGGAAGAATCGGGCCACTATAACATATAGCTCCCATACAACTGATTGTTCAGATATGAGGTCTTTTATCATAACTCCTCCATTTATGCAGCTAGGAAGATAAAATTTCGCACCATTTTCACTCATTATTAACAGAATACTTACAGTGAAAATAACAAGGATCGGGTGACTACAACATATATCTTCCATACATCTCGTTGTTCAGATATGGGATTTTACTGTAAAACTCCTTCATTTGAACAGCTAAATCCGATAAATTTCGTAAGATATTTTATAAATAATAATACAAAGTCTACTGAGAAAATCGTCAAAATCTATGCTGTATAAGCTTTATCTCCTATAGCACTGATTGTTCAGATACCAGTTTTTGCAATATATCTCCTTTATGTAGGAAACTAAATCCAATAAATTGTTACCGGTTTACATACCGATCACATAGCAGTGAAAATCACTTAGATTGGTGCCATATAAAGTATATCTTCCATACCTCTGATTGTTTAGATGCGATTTTTTATATAAGTATGTAACTCCTCTATCGATGTATGCAGATGTATTCAAAATCAGTAATCTGTCAAACTAAAATTTGCAGATGTTCATGAAAGGTATGAAGCCTTCGGCATAGCCGAAGACAGCGCTGCTCTTACTTGTTTTGATTTAATGAATTGCCAAAAGGCCTTCGAGTTCGAAATAATATTGTTTTCAAAATTCAAAATATAATTTCTATATAAAAACTTATTCAAACAGTTAAACTCCTTTAAATAGCACTGAAATTTGGAATAATGCTCTGGGTCACCAGTCCTTTTATACAATTTGCAAAATTTGTTTTTCAAATTCTTTAGATGCTTTAGCCGTTTAGTATGCCAAGGTGTCTTATATACTTTCTTTTTAAAAATAGGAACATGCTTCAAGCATAACAAACTCAAAAAACTCATAAAACTCCAATTCTAGAGTAAGCGGAATATGATGTTTATCTTTTGGAGAGATGGGTGTGATACATTCAGACAATGTGTAGTGAACATTATTGGAAATAAACACTAAATCTAAGATTCTGTTAACGCTATTATAAAATCCATTAACTTGAAGTAAATAAATGCTTAAAAACAAGCAATGACGTGAATCTCGGCTGAAGAATTGACGTTAGTGGCCATAAATGCAGTCGAGTTTTTAAGTGGGGACCAATTCAAACGACACAAATTAAAATCACCGAGGACACAGAGATGACTGTCACCAGTGATGGTTGCTACTAATGACACAATATTGTCGGCATGTGCAAAATATAAGTAGTCGGCACTATTTGGCGGAATATACGAGGCACACACATAAACGATTCCAGACGAACACGACGACGATGAACACGAACACAAAGCTGATCAATGAGTGTGTCAGAATTGGTAAGTGTTACCAATGATGCACGAAATTTTCTCCGAACAACAATGGGAACACTACCACCTCTGGAACATCCGGTTTTGACAGAGTCACGGTCTTTACGAAAAACATCATAAAGATTAGTATCAAAAATTTCACAATCGAAAAATTTATCATTCAGCCAAGATTCCGCAAAAACAAAAATATCAAACTCTAGGGAAGAACTAAGCAAGTACACAGTCGAACATTTAGTCCGAAGGCCTGAAATATTTTGAAAGTAAATTCTTAGGCATTTATTACTAGCGCTGGATTCAGTTACGGCATCAGCGGGCATCTGAATTCGCGGGAAAAAAGCGAAATGGCCGAACAAAGACGTTGGCAGGCCAGAGGTCCGAATTTAGAATTTTGTCAAAAACTGACACAGGGACGCCAAGCTTAAAGTTTACCCATTTTAATGTTACTGACTGCACATCCTTTTTCACCAATTTATAGCAAGCCAACAGATTTTTATTAAGCGCAGCATGTTTAGCGACGTAATTTATAATGTTAGCTTCAGTCACAGAAGGCAAGAATGATGATATATGTAACCATTTAAAAGGTTCCGCAACATCTAAGTCAGCGTTAGCATTCGTACCAACAACAACAGTTTGCATTTGTTTATTTTTCTTTCTTCTACTTTGTCTTCTGTCCACGGAAATCCACTCAGAATTGCATTGAGGAAAAATTATATTATTAGGAGAATTTACATCGGAAATATCGATGAGAGATTTAGCAAATGAACTGCTATACCATATTTACGTAAAAATCAAAACCCAACAGAATTCTACATGTTAAGTGCTATGCGTTGGGTAACCGCTTACACGCAAAGCCCATTTAACAGATTCTTATGTGACAACTCGGTTGGCAAAAATCTCCAAGAAATATCCTCCAAGCGGGTGGCGACTGGGCAATGGGCATCGCTGCTTGCACCGCTGCGGTTGGCTCCTACGCCGCAGTGGTGAAAGCAGTCGGGGCCTAGCTAAGGCCGAGGTATAAACTCTCCTGTCTCTTCTAGTGGCTCGCCCAAGGGGGGCTGGCGGGGCATACTTATGCTATTTCTAGGGGGTACCTGGCGGTAGGTATAAAACGGCTGCCTAATCCAGGGTGTCATGCGTCACAGTACCTATTGGATGGTTTGCAGTCAGGGAGCTCTTCCGACTGTATTTTAACGGTGCCTCCCGGATACCTGTCCGCCTCCGGGAGTAACGGTAGACTTACCGCAGCACGGGGCTCTGCTGTGGCCGACAGTTCTTTCCCCTGACTTTTATACACGGTTGCCGAACGGTTTCGGCTCAGCAGGCGACCAAAGAACCAAATGATTGTGATTACCAATAATGAAGCCCCGGATCCCTGCACGGGTAAAAATGCCGCCGACGGACACGGCGTTATAAATAGTCAAGAGAAGTCTTCGGTATTTAAATCGAGTATTGTGCCCAGCGTTGGTAGCTGCAAACCCTCGGAGGGTAGCGAGCGACTGCCGTCTGGGATGCTAACGGAGCCTACACGGCCGATGGACCTCTCGTGCCAGGCGCCCTCCTCAGCAGCTAAAGCAGCTCCGGTTGGGGGCGTTACTGGCACCCGGGAGCCCTGCACGGGCAATAGGAATGCCAACCACAAGCTCCCTGTGGGGTCACGGTTGGCGAAGCTGTACCCTCATCCCAGTGGTTCAGGGACTATTAAGCGAGTACGCCCAGCAGTGCGAGCGAAGCGGATCAGAAGAGCCGCTTCCAGGCTGCTGAAGAAATTCGGGGACAATCCGGTTCCCGAGAATATGAGGGATGTGGTTGAGAGGGCATTCTCTCTGAAAGCCGGCAACGGACTTAGGAGAAGGGTGTCTTAAATAACCCTGAACCCACTCCCTCAGGCTCCAGGGAACTGGCCCCGAAAAGGCAGCTATCGGCAGATGATGCAAGAACAGCCCGCCAAACCCTTCACGGGTCCCTCGGGCATTTAATAATGTGGCCAATGACCATTTGTTTCTGGCTGCAATGGACACGGGGCACCCGGAGGGAAACCTGACGACCGAGAATTGGAGGACTGTCCTTGTAGGTCTCTGCCGGGTGTATAAGGATATACTCCAAAGGAATCCTGGCCCTGCTCCTGTCATTCGCGACGCTGGCCTATTCCAAGGCCGTATTAAATTGGTATCGTGCGCCGACGAAAGGTGGGCGCGGCTATATAAGGAGGCCATATCTTCGCTTGGGGAACTGTGGCCCGGCGCTGACTTAGTGGCAGTGCATAGGGATGAAATCCCTTGCAGGCCGCGAGCCAGGGCATGGGTCCCGGAGGAACCCGCTAATCCACAGGGGATTCTGGAGATTATCCAGATAGATACACTACCAGCCCTTGATTGGAGAGTAGTGAAGGTCAGTGAGGTTAGGGAACAGCAACGTTATATTACCCTGGTAATTAATGGGGAATCTCTCCCGATCCTCGCTGACTGTAGTGGAGTCATCAGCTACGGCTTTTACTCCATCACTCTCAAAACCCATAAAGGGAATGAGGGTAAAATTCCTGAGCCGGGAAGCACCGCGAGTGAATCCAGTAATCTGCCACCTGAAAAAGGCCTTATTTCGAGTAGGGCAGAAGACGCCTCGAGCGGTCCTACGTCTAGCCAAGAAGTCCAGGAGGGTTCCGTGGTCACTCGTCTGGCGGAGGAATCAGACTCGGCATCAGAATCGGAAAGCGATACGCAATCCGCTTCTGGAGACGGGTCTGATTTCGGCCAATGGACGAGGGATTTCGAGAACCTGTTCCTGGCATCGGAAACAGACGACGCCAATGATACTGTTGTAGAGGTGTCCAAAGGGACCGCGCAAGGAGCCATGGATGGCGACAACTCCTTAAAGGCTGTGGATGAAGGTCCTACAACTTAACCTTCACCGCTCCAAAGCAGCCTCCGCAGCTCTGCTCCTGGGTTGTAAAAAAACAGGGTCTGCGTACTTAACTCTGATGCTTACCACATTGTGTCGGCCCCAGTGGCAGGTAAGATCAGAGCGTGTATATTAATCAAGAAAACTATTTCTTATAATTTACTCACTCATTTTAGCGATGAAGACACGGTGAGCTTCAATGTGGAGGGCAAATCCATTTAACTCTGGCTGGTCTAAACCTATATGGCTCACGATCGCCAAGACTGCCCCCTGCTCGGTTACTGGACGTGGTGAAAGAGGCCAATTGAACGAAGTTTTCCGTCGTGATAGGAGCCGATGCAAACGCGCACCACTCGTTATGGGGTTCTACTGACATCAACCCAAGAGGTGAGTTACTACTTGACTTCATACTATCTTATTATCTAGCTATTTGTAATATTGGTAGTAGACCCACCTTTGTTACCTCAAACAGGGAGGAGGTACTAGATATTAGCTTAACGTCTAATTTCTTCTTGGAGAGCATTAGGGAATGGCATGTTCTAAACCACCAATCATTCTCTGATTATATGTACCTATCATTCGAAATCTCTTTGGAATCTCCGGCTCCGATTCTGAATAGAAACAAGAGACATACCGACTGGACTGTGTTTAGGAGGGTACTATCGGAGTCTCTGCTCAACGACGCTTCTCCCAGTAGGCTCGGCTTACTGTTACCATCTGAATGTACTGAAGGAAAGCAGGAAGGTTTTCAACGCTGCAAAGCGTAATGGTTCTTGGTCTGCTTACACATCAGCCTTGAAAAAATTTAAGAATGCCACCAGGGAAGCCCAAAGGTACTCCTGGAAGGATTATTGTGATAGCATAGAGGAACAATCGGAGGGTAATCGCTTTCGAAAATTGCTTGCCAAAAATCCGACGAACTCAATGTTTATTCAGAAGGCGAATGGCGACTGGACACCATCCCAAGAGGAGATGCTTGATGTTCTAATGAGCGCCCACTTTCTGGGGTGTACTGAGGAGGCTGGCATTGCTCGCACCATTTCTAAACGCTCCTTAGAATACATAGATTTTATTGATGTAGAAAGGGTAGATTGGGCCATAAGGTCCTTCCAGCCCTACAAATCTCCAGGCATGGGCGGCATCTTCGGCCGAACTTCGAGCAACGTCTGACATTCTATGTCCGATGCTTGTCTCAATCTATAAGGCTTGTCTCAGACTTAGCTTCATACTCAAGGGATGGACACTGGCGAAGGTTGTTTTCATTCCCAAGGTCGGTAGACCATCCCACGTGAAGCCAAGCGACTTTCGACCGATTAGCCTTACATCTTTCTTCCTGAAGGTTCTGGAAAGAATACTGTATGTGAAGATCCGACAAGAAATTGATTTAAGTAAATTATCTAGCCCTGACGGCGGTATGTAAGCAACCCCCAAGTTCTATGTGACCTGGTCCAAGGCGCCTTACGCGTTGTGGAAATTTGAACGGTGTTACGCTGGCCTTCTCGGAGGAGGTTAGGTACCTGGGCGTTGTATTGAACAGAAAGCTAACTCGGTGGCGCAATGTTGAAGAGCGTTGAAAGAAGGCTATAACTGCCCTGAATGCCTGTTAATCAGCAATAGGCAAAAAGTGGGGCTTGAAGCCGCACATTGTGAACTGGATGTACACAGTAGTGGTGCGGCCCATTCTATTCTATGGTATGCAGGCAAGTTTTAATGCTGTTAGATTAAACGCGCTGATGAAGTGGAGTGATACAAGATTTGGACACTCTAGAACTTTAAATTAGAGTCCGACCGATTAATCGGCATCGGCATCGGCTAGTATCGGCACAAAATTGAGCATCGGCATCGGCATCGGCCTTTTTTCGCCGATTCCTTGGCGATTCTTTGGAATTTCTTTTCACATATTCAGGTGAAGCGACAGACAACAGCCAACATCAAAAAACATTTGCAGACAGCTCACAAAAATTATTATTTTTTGGTTGAAGGTGTTTCACCATTTTTCCATACAAAAGTAGGTTCGACAATTTTCTTTTTTATGGAAGACACTGCCAGCAAAAAAAAAATTACAAAAATTAACGTTATTTTATAGCAGCTTGAAACTTGCACCTCATTATACTAGAATTAAATGGTCTACAAACCATAGCAAAATTCTGATCAAAGAGTTTGAAATTTTGGTGAGCACAATTTTTCTAATTTTTGTACAAAGTTGAAATATGAGTTTATATGGTGTTTGTTGTATACCAGCTAGACTTTTGTAAAATAATAATAATAAGCATTAAATAAACAAAAGACGAATGCCAAAACCGGTCGAAATATCGCAATTCTTTTATTTCGTGGACGGAGTTAACAATACAAAAGAAAACAAATAATTGAATTAATTGGCTTGCTAGACAACATTACATACACATGTATGCACATACATATGTATATGTAAATATATACATATGTACATATGGATATAACATTTATGTACATCACATAAAATACTTTTTTATATTGTGCTAAGCAAGAGATATTTAGGAACATACAATTTCATTTCGTTTTGTACTAAAATACACTCTTTTGAACTCAATGCATAAGAACTTATATCAGAGAACATTTAACAACGAGAAGGTGCAAACGACTCAGTGGAAATC
>NW_023458555.1:57514781-57515818 GCF_013731165.1 Rhagoletis pomonella | reverse complement strand
GATAACGGTTAAATTAGATACTACAATCAAACACAATATGAAAAGTGATGAAATTAAAGGATTTCTAGAAAGGAATTTTAAATATATATTAGATCATCATAGAAACATTATACAAAATGGATGTATATTAACGGAACAGATGGAAAATGGGTCTTGGATAAAATCTACATTTTACGATCTGTCCTTGGAGTAATAATGATACTGAATCAGGACCTGATACACGTAATTGTTTTTTCATAGAAAGACAACATAAAAATGTTGTAAACTTAATAAATTTATATAATAACTATTATAATGAAGAAAACAAGGAAAATATTGATGTAAAAAATCTCATATGTGAGATTAATATATTCAATAAAAAAATGTCCAAGTAAAACAATAAAACACATATGTATGTATATACTATCATTATAAAATTAAACGTATTTGATATTTATTCATTAAAAATGTTAGCAGCGGAATTGGGAAAATTATTAAATATATATATAGTTGTATATTGAAAAAGAACAACAGAAAATTGAATGGGCTACAAAACTGCATACCCGAAAATTTTCTAAATATTCTAAATATGCTCAACTGTATAGTATGTTATAATAGAAAATATTTGTTGTTGATTATGGCTACGAAAAGTTTAACATGCTGTTTTTCAATACAACAACTATATATAGTTTATAATTTTCCCAAATTGATAAAATTAACATGTTCTTTTTCAATATACAACTATATATATTTAATAATTTTCCCAATGCCTATGGCTACAAAAAGTTTAACATGATCTTTTTCAATACAACAACTATATATATATTTTATAATTTTCCCAAATTGAAAAGATTAACATGTTCTTTTTCAATATACAACTATATACATATTTAATAATTTTCCCAATTCCGCTGCTAACATTTTTAACGAATAAATATCAAATACTTTTAATTTTATAATGATAGTATATACTTACATATGTGTTTTATTTGGACATTTTTTATTGAATATATTAATCTCACATATGAGATTTTTTAAATCAATATTTTCCTTGTTTT
>NW_023458555.1:57514190-57514681 GCF_013731165.1 Rhagoletis pomonella | reverse complement strand
GATTCAGTATCATTATTACTCCAAGGACAGATCGTAAAATGTTTTCCATATATAGACTTTATCGAAGACCCATTTTCCATCTGTTCCGTTAATATACATCCATTTTGTATAATGTTTCTATGATGATCTAATATATATTTAAAATTCCTTTCTAGAAATCCTTTAATTTCATCACTTTTCATATTATGTTTGATTGTAGTATCTAATTTAGCCGTTATCTGTTTAATAGAACAGCCCAGTTTAGCAGTTAGCTGTTTAATAGAACAGCCCTGTTTAGCAGTTAGCTGTTTAATAGAACAGCCCTGTTTAGCAGTTAGCTGATTAATAGAATAGTATTATTTTATAAGTGATCACTTTCAATAGTAATGATATAAAAGCCGAGTATATATCTAATGTTTCTTACATGCACTATTTTGGTGAATTCTCATATCTAGAAATTTCATATTTTCCCCCATACATTTTCGACTCTGATACAATTTTTCATACAACTA
>NW_023458555.1:57495841-57514090 GCF_013731165.1 Rhagoletis pomonella | reverse complement strand
GATTTCCACTGAGTCGTTTGCACCTTCTCGTTGTTAAATGTTCTCTGCTATTATTTGCAAAAAATATGAGCGGTGAAACATCAGAAAAGTGAGTATTTGTGTGAAATAGGTAAATTCGTATATTTATAACATTTATAAACATTTTAGGCGTGCAAAATATGAGCGGACGACGCAGGAGCAGCTGCAATTTTATGTGCAGTTTTGTAGGGGGCATCCGGAGCTGCTCGTCTTCCACAAGCACGGCTGCCATTGAAATTAATTGATTTTTATATTTTTTTCACAGATTTATTAAAACTTCACACTTTTTAAACCCACACAAACATATGTTTTTGCCTTGTCACCTGCCCAAAAGGTCATGACAATAAAAATGACAATTGGCATGATTCGAGCTTTTGAATTTTGCTGCGAATCAGGGATGAAAAATGGAAATTTCAGATTGTACCTAATATCACAGAATAAATGTACCTAAATGAGACAGATTGTACCTAAACAAATTTACATCATTCATTTGTAGTTTTTTTTAATAAATTGTATTTAAAACATGAATACAAAAGATATATGTACTTTAAACATGATTAGGGTTTTCAACTGAGCCTATATCTATAGACTATAGTCTAATGGGAATCGGGGAAGCATTGTTTTTGTCTAATTTTGACTACTGAAAAATATTGGCGAAAAAGACAAAAAACACACTTTGCGAAGTATACTTCTTTATCCAGCTTTTTATAAAACAACAAGAACTCTGCTAATTTATCCGATTCCTTTTAATAGGTGCAGCAAATCTAGAGAATATAATCAATGTGCCGAAGTAACTTCGAAAGCATTTTAAATATATTTCCAGAAATCAAAAAGCGAGTATGGGTCCAATAGCTGTAGTTCTCATCTAAAAATATGAAATTTGAAGACATCCTAGACACTGGACTGTATGGATGAATAAAAGTTGGTTTTCACAATGTAATATTTTGACAACAAAATTTTTTGACTTATTTTGACACAACTTTCTTTTCTTTATCCCTACCTTTATCGATGATATTATGGGCCAAAAACTAACAAGTAGCCGCCTTAGCAGCGCATGTACACGCCTGAAGGCCTATTCTGATCTAAATCAAACCAAAGACCATTTTTTAGTCTCATTTGACAATGAAGGCCTATTCTGATCTAAATCAAACCAAGGCCAGTTTTTAGTCCAATTTCACTCATTTGACCGCAAATGCCACTGAATTTGACTTAGTGAAAGTAAGCGTTAATTAATTAATTAATAGAAAAAAATTACGAAGCTAAGTAAAGTGTAAATTTCTCGTAGTGCCTGCTCTAAATGCAATGTAAAATGTTTAAGATAATACATAATATGGTTTTTTTTTATGTCTTCCTTTTGACCACTTTTCTCTAGAATGGTTTATTCTTCAAAATGAAAGCGAAACTTCTCCCGTACCTACAAGTAAATATATTAGCAAGGTAAAGGAAAAAAACGAATAATGCATCTGATCAAAAGATGAGTGTACCTAAAATCTAGTGACTGTACCTAATGTACCTTTAAGTCATCAAACGTCGGAAAAAGGTACAATTGTACCTACTTTTTCATCCCTGCTGCGAATACAAAAAAGCTGTAATTGTCATTTTTATGTCAATTGTCATCGCGGTGAGTTTTGTCAGTGTGGCGGAATAGGGCTGTAAAAACGTATCTGAGCAAAAGAGAAGCCACGCTCCTGATGTTCACACTCGCTACAATTATAACGTGTTGTCTCTTATAGATTTACGTTCTTTGACTCGACCAAGGACTGTTGTTTCGGCGATCTAACCCCGTTTTGTATATGTATATGTATATTTGTCAAATCTTTTTTTAAACAATAAAAAATACACGTATGCAGTTCTCAAGAAAAGAAAAAATTCCATACAAAATGACGTACAAGAAATGCCTAAGAAATTTTCTTGTGTAAAATTTTCTTGAGGCAGTACGCAGTTCTTAAGAAATTTGCTACGCTTTCTACTACGATTTTCTAAAGTTTTTTTGTGAAGAAAGAGCGCAAGGCAACCCAGGTTTGCAACAAAAATATATGCCCGTTCCATTATTTCTTGAGGAAAGAGTGAGGCAACAGGCTGTGAAGTATCAAAACGTCAAAATTCCTTGGACACAAATACGAAATAATTGCAATCTTTTCTTGACCGTTTTCTTGAGAGCTGCATACAGGCCATAAGGTAAAAATGGATATTTTCAAGCACTATGTACACATATGGATTTATTTAAACTAACTTTTTTCCTGAGAACTTATTTAAATTCCAAAAACCGAAGCCCAACTTGGATTTAAAGAACCAACACTGAAATGCGTGAAAATGAAAGTAAAATAGCACAAATTTCTATGTAAAGCAAAACTCTCTGGGAAGACAATAGGTTTGTTCGTCGAAAATGCAGCGAAAATTATCACTCAAAATATCAGTTAGTAAGAAAAAATGCTCCCAAATTCTGTCTTAAGTCCGGCCTACTTCAACATACGTTTCAATTTCGATTTATTTAAATTAAATATGTGAAATTTAATTGAACAGCTTAGCCGTTTTTAGCCGTTTTTTTTGCCAATTTAGCCGGTTCGTACAAAAAGTTTTGGCAACACTGAATGCGTGAGCTGGACAAGGACAAGAAGGGAAAAATGTGCCTTTTAAAAGGGTTGAGTGTAACATCAAACACATTTTGCAAAGAGCAAGGGCAACATTTTTCGGTAGAAACGAAGTCACCATAAGTTCGTTATCATAGTGCTTTGTATTTTTATTGTCCTCCATACGTGAGTTACTTCTATTTAAAAAGTTCTAGTACAAAGAATTTCTTTGCTTCGAATTTGTTTGTTTATTGTTATTAATTTTTAAAATTCCTACTTTTGACATGTATGTGAATGGCGGAGTTGCCGCTTTCCTCCTTTTCGGTAAGTTTTTATATTAAACAAGTAAGAAAGTCTAAGTTCGGGCGGGGCCGAACATTAAATACCCGGCGCGAGTATTACATATATGCCTTTTCACCTTTCCGAAAGCTACCGCTACATGGTAAGCCGGGGTGTATCAATTTTGAATAAATTAGCGTCCTTAAATTTCGAAATATTGACGTTTCGAGCATTTCTAAAATTTACCGTTATATGAAAAGCCGTGATTTTAGTCCGATTTCAATAATTTTGAACGTTTTGCTTTTATGTGGCAAGCACAATAACCATACCGAGTTTGGTACAAATTGGTAGAACGGTTGCCGAGATACATATATGTGATCATAAGTGGGCGGTGCCACGCCCATTTTCCAAAATTTTATGATAAGCGTATTTCCTGATAAAGAATTGTTGCAAGCATCAATTTTGAATAAATTAGCTTCAATATTTACGGATTTATCGAAGATTTCGTATTTCTCCAAATTACCGTTATTTGGTTATTGTCCGATTTTTAAAATTTTCGGCCATTTGGTATCCTGTACCAAGGCCAATAACTGTGCCAAGTTTGGAAGAAATCGGTGCAGCGGTTGCCAAGATATGCACATGTAACCATAAGTGGGCGTGGCTACGCCCATTTTCAAAAAAATGTTAATATTCTTATTTTTCGTCTAAAAGTTATTGCAAATATCAATTTTGAGTGAATAATCTTCAGTAGTTACTAAAATATCGCAGTTTTCGTATTTCTGAAAATTACCGTTATATGGGAGGTAGGCGTGGTTATTGTCCGATTTTGCCCATTTTCAATACCATCCGTCCTACGCCCGAAAGAAGTACACGTACCAAGTTTCGTTAAGATATCTTAATTTTTACTCGAGTTATCGTGTGCACAGACGGACAGACGGACGGACGGACGGACGGACGGACGGACGGACGGACGGACAGACAGTCACCGCTTAATCGATTTCTCTTTTCATCCTGATCATTTATGTATACATTTGTCTATATCTATCTCGATTCGTTTTGCCTGTTACAAACAACCGTTATGTGAACAAAGTTATAATACCCTTGTGCACAAGTGCGCTCGGGTATAAAAAGGCATCAAATTGGGGAAGAAACCTCCTTGGTATCTCTGCATCTGTTAAACTTCTTATGGGAAGATGTATGAAAATCCAACATGCTATAATTTCATATGCTTAACTATTATTACGTTTATAAGCACAGAATAATCGACTTAATTGAAAGCGCATTGACACCGTACACATTTCGCTCTAGTGTTTATACTTACGGCTTTATATCGGCATCAAAGTAACCGTCTTCAAAAGCAAACAAAATCAGCTGTTTTCATTAGACATTTTATAAGTTAACATAATGGAAAGTGATAAAAATCTAGTTTTATTCGGCATTGTAAAATCGTGGCAAAGAAAAAGGACGATTATTATTAACCAGCTTTTAAATACTGATGCGATTATTTGGAATTTGGGCGGAACAGCTGATCTCCAATTCGCATTTAGTGAGAGCGGTGTTTATACACTCTTTCTAACTGTCTGGAGAAATAAACTACCGATTTGAAATGGAGTGTGAGTCAAAACACTTCGCTCTTTCAAAGCGAATTGAAATTCAGTTTATACATATGTTTTGAATCGCGGCGAAATGAATTAAAGCGACTTATGCGTGCGTATAAACATAGTAAGTATCACAACAGTATGTTTGCAGTATATCCCCTTAATTTTTCCTATGAAAAAATTTATTATATGCATCCTACTCGATATCAGTGAATTCCTCATTGGAACATGTAGTCCCTCTATTTTATGGTGCATTTACATGGTATGAATTGGTTCATAAGCCGTATGAATTTTCCTATAAAAGAAGCACCAACTCTATGAAGACATGGATGAAAGCGATATATATTTAACAATTTTGACTTATATACTTGGCAATAATTTTTTGTAAACAACAACAAAAATAATTTATTTTGTGCTAGCTTCGTGCTTGTGCTATATTTGTAATACTTCCTTTGCTATCTTTCCATATTTGTAATGCTTCCATTCAAACATCTTTGTGGAAAAAGAGTTATTTGTTCAGAATTCATAGTTGCCAACTTTGTGCTTTAAGCACTAGATTTAGTGCTTTTTGAAAATTAAAACGCCAAAAAAATTAATTAGTGCCTTGTGCCTTTTTTAGTGCTTTTTTTTAACTAATATTAAAAGAGATAGTTAAAACCTGAAATAATTTGAAATATTATAAGCCTTAGTGTCTCATGAAGATGCGGAATTTACAAGAATATTAAATGTACTAAAATACAACCATGATTGATAAAAAGCTGAAGATGCAAACCCACCTTGTTGAATTCTATTCGCGATAAAAATGCTAGTATTAGTAAGTTAAGTATTACTTTTTTTTCTAATTGTTTGTACAAGTTTTGATTTTTTTACCATCTGAGTGCTGAATCCAAATCTGACCGCACAATTGCTCTAGTACTAGAATTTTTAGATATCCTACCCCCAGATTGCCAAAAACATGGTTTTTTGCGATATTTGAGATTATATAATGAAAACGTCAAATTTTGCTCATTTCTACTCGGGGCATTATTTTCGTTTGTCGCGATTCGATTTTTCTTTCTCGAGATATACTAGTTTTAATATTACTTCGGTATTACGTCGTAAGCATGAGTACACGTTTTGTGTATTGATTTATGTATGTATTCTTGTAAATATTGTGAATTTTTTGCTTTTGTTAAATACAAAAAGCATCTTTTGATAAAAATTTTGTGCTTTTATTTTGGTAAATCGCTTTTTTCCAAGTTTTTGGTGCTTTCTTAAAATCAAAAGTTGGCAACACTCTCAGAATTGCTTGTTAACGAAACGTTTGGCGTAAGTTTAAACGTTTCTCAATGGATTTTATACTTGAAAAACACAAAATATGTATTCAATGCTTCTACATATCGTCGTTTAGAGTACAAAACCGCGCATCAAGAAAATTTAAAAGCTCGTATGTGAGGTTGACTAAATTTTATAGGAGAGAGTGAAACTTGTCCTAATTAAAAACGGTTCTCTCCTTTAAACTTAATTATCTCTTCTCCTTATGTCTAAGTATCGATATTTTATTATAAATGTCTAAGGGCTTGATGTCAGGAGCTTCCGGTGACCAAATATCTTTTTTGGCACAAATTTCAGTTTCGAGGTTTTGCAGAACTACGATACGCGCGTTTGTACTTTAAACGACGATATACATATTGGTGCTTACACAATATGTTAGCGTTTGGCCTAGCTTCTCTTCCGATAACTCAAGGCCCCTCCCATACAAATTGGAATTTTCATATTACATACATATCTCTGGAAGTATTTGTGGGAGAGAACTGGAACTTGGTATAGAGATATTGTTACGATTATCCTTGAAACCTTAAATGCTAACGATGACCAAATTGTAGCACAATTAACTTTATTGTACAACAAATACTCGCTAATACAGTAAAAACACTTTACAATATTTGTTAAAGCAATACAACGCTTTACTAAACTTGTTAACACAATTAAGCTGATAGCTTTCTTATTCGCAACTCACATCTCTGCTCACTTTACTTGTACTTACTGTCTTGCCGCTCCAACCGCTGCAAGTCTTTCCAAGTGGACCACTTTCATCTTGGTCCTCGGTCTCCCCATTGTCTGGATTCGATGCACTGCATCTTTCAGCCGTTTGTCAAACGGATCTTTCCAGTCAAGTCTTTGCTTGGAGGTAAGGCTTTTCTTCTGCTGCGACATGTACAACCACAATGCGTTACTGGACATTGCTTCCGGCTTATCTCCGGGAGTGCACCATCTCACATGGTCGTGCTCCTGCCGGCCACTGGTGGTGACCAGACCATGTCTCTTCTCGTGGGCACCCTTTTCGCCAGATCTATGCCGCATCATCTGTCCATGACACCCAGACTCCCGCCTTCGTGCTGCACTGCCTTTAGCACATCTTGCTACATCCGGATCCTTGCGTTGAAGCTTCCACCGTCGTTTCGTATCTCGCTCTTCCGCCGATCCTAACTTCATTGACCGGACATGTATAATCTCACCCTTGGCTTCCTGCTTCACTGCTCGCCTTTCGCGACCACCTTTTTCGGGACACTTTAAAGCGCACCTACTGCTTCCACAGCCGCTTCCATTTCCGGCCACCGGCGTATCACCATTGCAACGTGGTTCAGTGGCTTTCCTCCTGCCGGGAACACTGCCTGGCTCGCCATGACCACTTCCTTGTTGCGACCTCTTCTTCACTGAGATGGCGGAACCGTCACGCTTTTCCTGTATCGGTGAACCGCTTCCTTTTCCTGACGAAACCACTCCGTCTCCATCACTGCCAACCTCCGCCAACTAACTGCTTCCGTTTCTGGTGGAATCCTCGACACTTCCTCTAAGACTAACCGTCTGCTGCAGTACTGGCTGTCGTAACCAACCCTAAGTGACACTTTCCTGTGACGATCTGTCAGGATCATTCTCTGGAGGTCAATCTTTGGCCAAGTAAGAAATCCACGCCGATGATGACTTCATCCACAATGTCAGCCACTATAAACTTAGTGTACGAGGCCACATCTTCGATTATTACCTCGCATGGTACTTCGCCTAACACTTGGGTGCGTTCACCAGTTGCAGTCTGCAGCTTTGCTCCAGGTAGTGGCTTCACATAAAAAGTGGCCAAATCCGGTCGAATAATGGAATGTGTCGCTCCAGTATCCACTGTCAGTACTCTCTCCTGCCCATTCACACATCCACCAACAGTGAGGTTGCATGCTTTCCGGTCAATTTGTGAGACGGAGATTATGGGCCCTTCAACATCTGGAGCCAACGACTGATTGGAGTTGGCTTCGTCTCCTTCAGCCCTGCGTTTGCGTCCTGCTGAATTGTTGAGCCCACTTTCCACATTTAAAACATTTGCCAGAGCCATTCTTTTTCTCGCCCAGTTGGATAATCTTCTTCAGCTTTTCATTTGTCTCTTCCGGTGTTTCCACTTCCACACGATGTGCTTTGTAGGCTGGTCTACTTAGCAGCGCCGCCGTTTCACGCGTCTGAGCATACGAGACAGTTTCAGCAAATGTTGGCTTTGGATTCGCGTACGTCTCTCGCTTGGTATACACGTCCCGCATTCCGTTGATGAACCTCTGGATTTTTACTCTTTCGAGGTGCTCGCTAGATGCATCTCCAATTGCCAAATGAGCCAACCTTTCAATCTCGGAGGCGAATTCCTGTAGAGTCTCGTTGGATTTCTGGCAGCGATTCTCCAGCTCCATCTGGTAAATCTGTCTCCTGTGCTCGCTACCATAACGTCTTTCCAGTGCACCCATGAATGCATCGTAATTGTTCCTTTCACAGTCAGGAATTGTCTGCAAGATTTCCACTGCAGGTCCTTTTAATGCCACGAACAGAGCAGCGGATTTATCCTCCATGCTCCAACGATTTGCTGTAGCTGTCTTCTCGAACTGGAGCTTAAAGACTTGGAAAGGAATCGTGCCGTCGAAGGATGGAGTCTTTACCTTGAGAGCATTTGTCGAAGTAGCTGGACGATTCATCTGTACATCTCCGAGGCGACCTTCCAACTCTTCTACCTTTGCTTCGACTTTCTCCTGTCTCTCTTCAAGTTTGTCCTGTATTTGTGTAATTTTTTCATCCAGTGCTTCCAGCTGTGATGATATGCGTGCCTCCTGTGCCCGTAGCTGAGTTTCTAACCGGGATGACACCTGCGCTGATACCTCTGAAGATATACGTGTCTCCAGCGCTTGCATCTGTGACGACAGCTGTGATGACATCTGTGACATGCGTGTATCCTGTGCTTGCATCATCTGTGACATGGCAGCCAATAACGTTTTCATGTCCATAGCTGTTGATGAAGAATGAGCCTTTTGCTGTTCTTCAACCTTCCCGGATGTCTGATGCACATCCTTCGACGAACATGCAGCCACATCCTTCTGTTCGTCCTTTGCGGATGCATCGTCGGGTTTACCCTGGAAGTCATATTTGTCCACGTCGATGCCTTCAGCTTCCATAGCCTCTCGCAACCGGGATAACAATTCCACTTTTCTTCCGGAGGTGGCCAAATTACGCTTTTCCAACTCCTGTTTCAGCTCCTCAATTTTTAAGTCCTGAGTTTTCGCCATTTTTAGTAGTTTCTCCTTCGGGATTTATTTAACAATCCCACTTCTGACACCAATTGAACCTTGAAACCTTGAGGGATTTCCCAAATAACTTCCGGCTCGTATCGCTGGATTGTTAAATAAATGCTAACGATGACCAAATTGTAGTACAATTACCTTTATTGTACAACAAACAATTTACAATACTCGCTAATACAGTAAAAACACTTTACAATATTTGTTAAAGCAATACAACGCATTACTAAACTTGTTAACACAGTTAAACTTATAGCTTGCTTATTCGCAACTCACTTCTCTGCTCACTTTACTTGTAGCTTGCTGACTTGTAATTAACTCCCTTCGCTGTGGCGGCGCCCTTATATACCTGCGCTGGCACTTATGGCAACTCTAGAACATTCTGAAGTTTATCGCTCATTCTCTTTCTCTCGCTGTTCGCAGTGTTCATCCAACTTGACGTTTCTCTTTGTGGAACACTCTACGTCATTCCTCGAACATTCTGCCTATTTCTCGTTGTTCGCTTTGTGTTGCCGCAGTATTCGCCACAATATGTATTTGAAATCAATGTTGGCAACAATCGATTAATTTTACATTCAATTAGCTAATTCGATTAAATTCAATCTGATTACAGTTAATCATGATTAATTTTAATCTGACTAATCAGTTAATCGCAACTGCGAATAAAAAAATGAATTTTTAATCATTAACTCTTAATTTGATCAAGTAGGTTTGCTGATTAATTAATTTATGCTGGAATTTTCCTTAGTACACAAAGAAAGTTAATCCGGTATGGCTAAGTCGGGTTTCCGCATCAATCTGAGCAATTTGGTGTGCATTTTCATTAAGATCTATACCAACAAACGTTTTACAAGCTAGGTTTGTAAAAGTTCCCAGTTTATGTATTACTAATAACAATAATTATAATTTTTTTATATTATGTGCTTTTTATAAGCGTAAAACACAAAATAATTACTATAACTGGTGGTGGTTTCAAATTCGGGCAAACTAGATAACTTAATCAGATTTTATTTTTAATTGGATTAACGGAGGATGGTTCCGTGCGCAGAAGTGGAAAACTTTTGACTGCCATTCACCTGGGAGTGGCCAGAAGCGATTCTTGTGCGTACGGTTCAAATCGCAGCTCACAACGTCCGGATATTTATATCCACGTATCCTCTGGGTAGCAACCAAACACCCGTTTGGGAGCGAGCTAAAGTGAGAATGCGTAAAACTTCGCGTGCGCTGGGTTTGGGTCCCGCCACGTTAAAACCCCGCCCAATGAAAAGAAGCAAACAGCCTCGGATGAGACCACCTTTTTCTGATGACGACCACGGGAAACGTATAAAGGACTATGATTTAAGGGTATGCACCTGGAATATCCGGACCCTTAATGGGGAAGGTGCCTCTGCCCGGCTGGTTGATGTCCTCGGGAAGACAAAGGCTGACATCACCGCCATCCAAGAAATGCGATTGGCGGGGCAAGGTAAAGTAAGCGTGAAGCCTTGCGACGTCTACTACAGTTGCCACGTAAAGGAGCGCAAATTCGGTGTTGGATTCGTGGTAGGAGAGAGACTCCGTCGCCGAGTACTGGCGTTCACCCCGGTGGACGAACGTGTAGCCACAATCCGCATCAAAGCTAGATTCTTCAACATCTCGCTCATCTGCGCCCATGCCCCGACGGAAGAGAAGGATGAGGCGTCCAAGGATCTCTTCTATGAGCGCTTGGAACGTACATATGAGCGCTGCCCCCAACACGATGTCAAAATCGTGCTTGGCGATTTTAATGCCAAGATGGGCAAGGAAGGGATCTTTGGCGCCACTGTCGGAAAATTCAGCCTCCACGACGAAACGTCCGATAACGGACTGAGGCTGATCGACTTCGCCGGGGCCCGAAATTTGGTAATATGTAGTACTAGGTTCCAGCATAAGAACATCCACCAAGCTACATGGCTGTCTCCAGATCGAAAAACGAGAAACCAAATCGATCATGTTGTGATAGACGGAAGGCATGCTTCAAGCGTTTTGGACGTACGTACACTCCGAGGGCCAAACATCGACTCGGACCACTATCTTGTTGTAGCCAAGATACGCACCCGCCTCTGTGCAGCAAAAAATGTGCGCCCAACAATGCAAGGAAAGCTTAACGTCGAAAAGCTGCAATCACAACAGACGGCCAATTTATTCGCCACTCGACTCACACACCTGCTCTCTGAGAGCACTCTTCAACAATCCGACGTACGCGAGCAGTGGAACCACATTTCCCGATCATTAAGTACCGCCGCCGAAGAAGTAATTGGATTTCAGCGAGCCCGAAAGAACAACTGGTACGATGAGGAATGTCAAGAAGCCGCAGAGAAAAAAGATGCCGCCTACAGGGCCACGCTGCGATCGGGCGCAACGCGAGCCATGTGGGACCGTTATAGGGAACTGAAGAAGGAAGCGAGACGTATTTGCCGCAATAAGAAGAGAGAGGCTGAAATACGTGAGTGCGAAGAGCTTGAGATGCTGGCCGACAGGAAGAACGCCCGAAAATTCTACCAGAGGGTTAGGCGACTTACGGAAGGTTTCAAGACCGGGGCGAACTCCTGTAAGAACAACAATGGCGACCTAGTGACCGATGTCCAGAATATACTTAAATTGTGGAGGGAACACTTTTATACCTACTGAATGGTAGCAGCGCTGAAAGTAGTGAGGAAGACGAACCCGAGTCCTCAGTCGATGATGATGGAGTAGCTGTCCCACCGCCTGACTATGGCGAGGTACGAATAGCGATTACGCGGCTGAAAAACAACAAAGCTGCTGGAGCTGACGGCCTGCCAGCCGAGCTATTCAAGTACGGCGGCGAGGAGCTGATGAGGTGCATGCATCAGCTCGTATGCAGAATATGGTCAGATGAACGCATGCCCGACGACTGGAATTTAAGTGTGCTCTGCCCAATCCACAAGAAAGGCGACCCCGCCATACGCGCCAACTACCGCGGAATTAGCCTTCTAAGCATAGGTTACAAGGTCTTATCGAGCGTATTGTGCGAAAGACTGAAGCCCACCGTCAACGAGCTGATTGGACCTTATCAGAGTGGCTTTAGGCCTGGAAAATCCACCATAGATCAGGTATTCACAATACGCCAAATCTTGGAAAAGACCCGCGAGAATAGGATCGACACACACCATCTATTTGTCGATTTCAAAGCCGCTTTCGACAGCACGAAGAGAAGTTGCCTTTATGCCGCGATGTCTGAATTTGGTATACCCGCGAAACTAATACGGCTGTGTAAAATGACGTTGAGCAATACCACCAGCTCCGTTAGAATAGGGAAGGACCTCTCCGAGCCGTTTGATACCAAACGAGGTTTCAGACAAGGGGACTCCCTTTCGTGTGATTTCTTTAATCTTATGTTGGAGAAGATAATAAGAGCCGCAGAACTGAACCGCTCAGGCACAATACTTTATAAGAGCGTACAATTGCTGGCGTATGCCGACGACATCGATATTATCGGTAAAAACAAGGGCTACGTCTGTTCTGCCTTCTCGGGATTGGATAGAGAAGCAAAGCGAATGGGTCTGGTGGTGAACGAGGACAAAACGAAGTATCTCCTGTCAGCACACAAACAGTCAGAGCATACGCGTCTTGGCACCCACGTCACTGTTGACAGTTACAAGTTTGAAAAAGTAGACGACTTCGTTTATTTGGGAACCAGCATTAACACCAATAATAATGTCAGCCTTGAAATCCAACGGAGAATCACTCTTGCCAACAAGTGCTACTTTGGGCTGAGTAGGCAATTGAGAAGTAAAGTCCTCTCTCGTCGTACAAAGATCACACTCTATAAGTCACTCATCATGCCTGTGCTGGTGTATGGCGCGGAAGCATGGACAATGAAAGCATCTGATGAGGCGGCTCTTGGAGTTTTCGAGAGAAAGATTCTGCGAAAGATTTACGGACCTTTACGCGTTGGTGATGGCGAATATCGCAGACGATTTAACGATGGGCTGTATGAGCTTTACAACGATATAGACATAGTGCAGCGAATTAAAATTCAGCGGCTCCGCTGGCTTGGCCATGTCGTTCGGATGGACAGAAACGCTCCTGCTCTGAAAATATTCAACGCGGGCCGCGATGCTGGTAACAGAGGAAGAGGAAGGCCTCCTCTGCGTTGGAAAGACCAGGTGGAGAAGGACTTGGCTTCACTTGGCATTTTCAATTGGCGTCAGTTAGCACAGAAGAGAAATGACTGGCGTGCTGTTTTGGACTCGGCCAAAATCGCTTAGGCGGTTACAGCGCCAAATAAGAAGAAGAAGAAGGATTAACGATTAATGATTAAAATTAAGAAATCGTTATTACTGCCAGCGATTAACGATTAAAAAAATTTCATTTCATTTTCATTAAGATCTATACCAACAAACGTTTTACAAGCTAGGTTTGTAAAAGTTCCCAGTTTATGTATTACTAATAACAATAATTATAATTTTTTTATATTATGTGCATTTTATAAGCGTAAAACACAAAATAATTACTATAACTGGTGTTGGTTTCAAATTCGCGCAAACTAGATAACTTAATCAGATTTTATTTTTAATTGGATTAACGATTAATGATTAAAATTAAGAAATCATTATTGCTGCCAGCGATTAACGATTAAAAAAATTAATTATTAATCGTACAGTTTATTACGACTAATTAATTTTAATCGTCAAACGCGATTAACATTTTAATCGTTAATCAGGTTAACATTTTGCCATTAGAACCCGCCGTGGCACCTCCAAAAAGCTTACACGTTCACGCGTCGTATGCCTGGAACCATTTTAAAGTAAACTTAGAGGGATTGATATCTTTCATATGCCTAGTGCGCAGACGAGATTTTATAATTTCATAGTTTTATAATAATAATAGTAGATTGGCGCTTACACATATGTTAGTGTTTGACCGAGCTTCTCCCCCGATTTGTGGCATACGCCTTGATGTTGTCACACAAAGAGGAGGGACCTACAGTTTTACTCCGACTCCGAACGGTGACTGTATTTTAATGAGAAGCTGTTTTTCATGGCAGAAATACACTCGGAGGTTTGCCATTGCCTGCCAAGGGGCGATCGCTGTTAAGAAAAAAACCTTTTTTCTAAATTTTTTTTGCGATGTTGCTTTGGCGAGGGCTTGAACCCAGGCGCTGCGGAGTGGAAGCGCGCACTGCTTACCACTACAACACAGCGACCACCAATTTCATAGTTTTAAACAGCCTAAATACCTTAACTCGCTTATTTATTTATTTATTTGAGAAGATTAGAGTATAAACTAAATTTATATCTAATTGAAAAAAGGAAAGCAGTAACAGCAGCAATGGCCTTCAAAAGGTGGTGATAGAATGCCTATTTATGTAAGTGTGTTTATCAATATAATGTTAATTTGAATGCTTTCATACATATAAAGCTTACGTGAAAAAACTATATCAAACAATAAAGTCTGGCCAATTTTAAAAACTTTAAAATTTTTTCAATATTGGTTAGCGTAGGATTGGATAGTAGGGATAATGGGTTGTTATTTTGGAATGAAAAGTATCGGCAGGCACTTAGTTTAGGGCAGTCGCATAAGTGGTGTAAGATGATATTAGCTGTGGCGTCGAGTATGCAATCGCAAGGGGATTCTCGAAACCCATCAGGTGACTGTGGGACAACTTCGAATGTCCTATTCGTAATCTTGTTAATTTTGTACAATCTAATCTACTTATCGTTTCGGGAATGTGACTTAGATAATCGGCAATTGAAGTGCGATTGGTGTGGATGACTCTGTACCAGTTTGATGTGAGGTTCCAGTTTCCTTTGCTTACTTGTTTTTGTATAGATTTGAGAAAGTGTTTAATATCAGAGAAGTTATAGTTGGCTGTTGATATTAGTGGATAAGAGTTTGCGAGTTTGGCTGCGCTATCTACTGTTTCGTTGCCAATTATTTATACATGACCTGGAATCCAGATGAGGGTTATCCTTGGAAATGTGTCAATGAGGGTATTTCTTATTTCCGTGCAGTAAAAGTTATTATTTTGTATGTTTGATATGGCTTTAAGGGAAGATAAGGAATCTGTACATATCGTCGCTTGGGTAAAAGATTGTCGTAAGCGTCATACGTTCGTGCGTAACATACGATAATCGTTTACCCAGGCGACGATATGGCAAACTTTTCTTGCCTGCTTATTGCGACTGGTTGCTTCATGGATAGCGACTATTTCAGCCGAAAAAACAGAGCTATATTTAGGAAGTACACCTAACTTGATAATGTGATTCTCATCGGTTACACTGTAGGAAGCAACCCCACTTGATTTTGATCATCAGTATAGATGAAAGAGTGGTGAATATATTGTTGTTTTAGGTCAAAGAAAAGTGAACGAAACTGCAGGGGCGGTGTGGTCGATTTCGCGTGATTTTGCAGGGCGAGGTTAATTGATTCCGATTTTAGAAGCTATGGAGGGGGGACAGATCGTTTGGAGGTTAGTTTGATTGGGGAGTTGGGAATTTCGAGCTGGGAGCAGTTTTTTATAATTCTTAGTAGTGTTGATGGGATCTTTGGTATTCTTTTGTATTTGTGAAGTTTGTTAATTATGTGAATAAGTGGCGTGTCTCGACTTTGGAGTATTGACTTGGATAGTTTATTAAGCTCTAGCTGTCTATTGTTTTGTAAAGTAAGAATGTTAGCTTCAAAAAACATATTGTTTATTGGGGAGGATCGAAATGCTCCAATGGCGAATCTTATTGCTGCATTAAGGGTGATTTTTAGTTTACCAAGGAGGGATTTGGAGCAGAAACCGAAAATAGGTAGGCCGTAATTTAATTTGGATATGACAAGGGTTTTTACTAAATGATAAGGAAAGAGAAGAACAGTTGAATTTATTGCTAGATAAGCATTCTACAACGGCTAATTTATTTGTGAGTGTTGTGTTGAGGTATTCTATATGTTTATTCCACCTATATTTATTACTGAAAGTTAAAACAAGAATTTTTAAATTGTCCACTTCTTGTATCTGGATGTATTAGCTGAGACTGTACAACTACAGTTTATTTTGCCACAAATATCATAAGTTTGCATTTTTTTGCAGATAACATTGCGCCTGAGTTTTCACACCAGGTGAGAATATCGTGAAATAAAGCCGTAAGGTCTATAGTTGGATTCTTGTTTTTATCGGATTGGATATATATACAATGTATATATATGTTGAAGTCGTCAGCGTAGGCGCAGAAGTGAATTTCTTTTTGGAGAGCTAATTTGTGGCTGAGTTTATTAAAGGCTATTAAAAATAGGATTATCGAAAGCGGTGATCCTTGGGGAATTCCGTTGTGAAGAGGGAGTGGGTTGGATCCGTGCCATCCTACTTGGACTGATATTCTCCTGTTGGTCATAAAACATTTTACATAGTTGGTAATTTTGGGACCGACTTTCCATTCCCGACGTTCATCTAAAATTGCGTGTAGGCCAATTTTTTCGAAAGCCTTCTCAAAATCTAAGGATATTATTGGCACCCTGAAATTGTGCATATGGAAACTGTGCATACGAAATAATGCATATGAAAAAAACCGAAATAATGCATACGAAAAAAACCGAAATAATGCATATATGCACAGTTTCGGTTGAAACCCGAAATAATGCATATGAAAAAAACCGAAATAATGCATATATGCACAGTTTCGGTTGAAAACCGCAATAATGCATATTAGAAAAACCGAAATTATGCATATGCACTCTTTCGTTTGAAAACCGAAATAATGCATATGAAAAAAACCGAAATAATGCATATATGCACAGTTTCGGTTGAAAACCGAAATAATGCATATGAAAAACCCGAAATAATGCATACATGCACACTTTCGTTTGAAAACCGAAATAACGCATATGAGAAAAACGAAGTAATGCATACATGCACAGTTTCGGTTCAAAACCGAAATAATGCATATGACAAAAACCGAAGTAATGCATACATGCACAGTTTCGACTCAAAACCGAAGTAATGCATATGACAAAAACCGAAATAGTGCATACATGAAAACGAACTTCTTTCTGAGTAGGCGGCCTTCGGCCGCGCTTAGGGATTATAACCCTTACTAAGTAGAATTCTCCTTTCTGTGTTGCCGGAAAAGAAGGGCGGAAGTATTTTTGCGCAGAACTTCTCTCTGCGTAGGCGGCCTTCGGCCGCGCTTAGGGATTATAACCCTTACTAAGTAGAATTCTCCTTTCTGTGTTGCCGGAAAAGGGGGCCGGAAGTACTTTTGCGCAGAACTTCTTTCTGCGTAGGCGGCCTTCGGCCGCGCTTAGGGATTATAACCCTTACTAAGTAGAATTCTCCTTTCTGTGTTGCCGGAAAAGGGGACCGGAAGTATTTTTGCGCAGAACTTCTTTCTGAGTAGGCGGCCTTCGGCCGCGCTTAGGGATTATAACCCTTACTAAGTAGAATTCTCCTTTCTGTGTTGCCGGAAAAGAAGGGCGGAAGTATTTTTGCGCAGAACTTCTCTCTGCGTAGGCGGCCTTCGGCCGCGCTTAGGGATTATAACCCTTACTAAGTAGAATTCTCCTTTCTGTATTGCCGGAAAAGAAAGGCGGACGTATTTTTGCGCAGAACTTTTCTCTGCGTAAGCGGCTTTCAGCCGCGCTTAGGGATTAAAACCCTTACTAAGTAGAAGTAAATAATTCATATTAGAAAAAACGAAATTATCCATATGCACACTTTCGTTAGAAAACCGAAATAATGCATATAACAAAAACCGAAATAATGCATGCATGCACAATTTCAGTTCAAAACCGAAATAATGCATATGGCAAAAACCGAAATAAAGCATACATGCACAGTTTCGGATCAAAACCGAAATAATGCATATGTGAAAGACGAAGGTATGCATACATGCACAGTTTTGGTTGAAAACCGAAATAATGCATATAACAAAAACCGAAATAATGTCTGCATGCACAGTTTCGGTTGAAAACCGAAATAATGCATATGAAAAACCCGAAGTAATGCATACATGCACAGTTTCGGTTGAAAACCGAAATAATGCATATGAGAAAATACCGAAATTATGCATATGCATACTTTCGTTTTAAAAGCGAAATAATGCATATGAAAAAAAACGAAGTAATGCATACATGCACAGTTTCGGTTTAAAACCGAAATAATGCATATGGTAAAAACCGAAATAAAGCATACATGCACAGTTTCGGTTGAAACCGAAATAATGTCTAAATGCACAG